>NW_024582056.1:15824254-16246139 GCF_017639235.1 Corvus kubaryi
GCCGCCCGAGCCCCGCTCAGCGCCGCGTCTCCATCGCCGGCGGCAGCGGCGGCGGCGGCGCGGGGAGGCGGGATCAGGGAAGGGGCGGTGACCGCCCCTCGCGGCCCCGCTCCGCCCCGCCGCTGCCCCGGATGTGCGGGGGTCCCCGTGGCGGGGATGTCGCTGCACGGGGCGCTGTCTCGGGCGTGCGGATGCCCGCCGCGGGAACCGCCGCCCGCCCCGGTGCAGCAAAGCCGGCGGTCGCCGCTGCCCTCGGTGCCCGCGGGTCCCCGGGCGAGGGCGGCTGCCGGCTTTGGCGGGTTCTGGTGCAACACGTATCGAGCCGGGGGTCCCTGGCTGAGGGGGCCGCGCGGTGCTTCGAGCGCGGCCCTGCGGGCTGTGGGTGCGTGGCTGCCAGCCGGGTTGCGGCTCTCCGTGGTGTGCAGCGTTTGCAGCCGGTGAGCAGGTGTGGTGTTTTCCTGTGTCATCCCTGATGCGCTGGCACCTGCTGCACCCGCGCTTACGTGTGCTTTAAAAGTAGGTCTGGTCGGTGGGGACGAGCGAGGACCGCGTGGCACCGTCTTGTCCTTCCTACGCCTTGTGATGGGGGTCAGCAGCAGCTCCCAGCTCCTTGCTGGGCCCACGGTTGGCTTTGGCATAGCTTGTGTGCCGTCAACGTGGTGCGCCGACAGCGCTGTTGGGACGGATAGCTGAAACACATGTTGCATTGGGTCATGAGGTTGAAAAAAGCCTCTTCTTAGCAGTGGCCCCTGGGCAAGGAAGCATCAAAATGTTACGTATGTGCCCTAGGACCACATTTGTGTACTAAGATTATTCAGTGCAACCAGACAATTACTTCACACACACACACTCCAAGATATATTCTGACACTTGAATTCTGTGAAGTGTTTTATCTTCTCCCTAATCTTAAATTCAGCTTTTTAAAGTTTATAGATCAAAGTTTGTATGTCCCCTTTAGAAAGTCTAACTCACAAAGTTTCAGCGAGAAAACGTTAGGTTTCCTTGACGAGTGAATCTTAAGTCTCTGAAATGATGTATAACTTTAAAGAGGTATTTGTTTACAGAACCCAAAAACCATGCTGTGCTCATTATAAACATTTTCAACAAGTTTCTTGGCAGAAACCCTATATTCAAAATAGAACTTAAGCAGGGAAAGGAAAAAAAGTGTGCAAAGTTAGGTGAATGCTGAACACGTCATACTGATGCCTCACAATTTTGTGGGGAATTTTGCTGGTGCTTCCATTTATTTCTCTCTTTAAAGATCTTTCTGTTCAGTCACTGACTGGTTCCAGCCCTTTATCCACAACAGAACTTGAAGTTACCCTATGGTGTTTTTATTTTATTTAACCCTACGAGCGATTTTTTTGAAATTTTCTTTGCAACATCTGCAGGTGCTACTTGCTCTTGCTGCCTTCCGAAGTAACTTAGGCTTTTTTAGAGGCATTTAGGTTTTCCAGCCACTCATTTGGGATGCTTTTTCTTCAGACAAAACCAGCGAGTTCAGAACCCTCATGTACCCGCACAGATCCACTGAGGATGAGTACTTAGTTTGCGAGGTAGCATACAGGACCCTGTTTATCCATATATTTTGATGCATATTTTGAAGCTCTTTCAGGCCCAGCCTCTTTAAGGAGAGTGCAGGCAGCAGCATGGTGGTTCTGCTTGAAATCCATCTGCCTGTTCTCCCCTCACTGGGGAAGAGTCAAAAGTGCAGGATAGATTCCTGAGAAGACATCTAGCCAGGGTGCACTGAGGATTAGACTAAAAGGGGATTTGGCTAATATTGACTGAAATAGTTTGAATTTAAAAAAAAAATATTTTGGAAAATGCCTAAAGGTGTAGTCAGGTGACAGAGTAAACATTCCTGTGAAAATACCAAGGTAGCCAATGCATAAACAGTAGGACAAGGGGGCATTCTTTGCCCGGTGGAGGGCTCTCACATATGTTCACCTTCAGTGAGCTGAATGGGATTCCTTGTGTGCTTAAACAACTTAAATGTTTGAGCTTTGCTGTATTGCTCAGCTGATACATCCACCAGGGAGTGTGCACTGTGACAGGTAGCTTCCCTGTGAGAGGCAATGCACACAGGAGCTGTCGAGCTGCCTTCACTCAGCATTTATAGGCTGGGCTCTAAATATGTGTGCGCTTATACCCAGGCAGATAACACAAGAAGTATCAGGCTTTTCTATGCAAAAAAAAAACCAAAACAAAAGTGTGTTTTATATTTACACTAATTTTTTTTTAAGTGATCTATTGTATGCAAGCAGCTTAACACTTTTTCTGTTATGATTGATGATGCCATAGGATGTATCCCAAGTGCCTCTGGTGGAATGTCTTTATGACACCTCAATTATCTATTCTATTGCATTGCAGCCAAGTCCAGGAAACTCACTTAGCAAAAATGTTATTAATTTCATGAAAAGAAAAAGTCAGTGTGAGATGTCTAGATACAGCCAAAGACACTTTAAGAAATGACATGGGTTCACTAAACTCTGTAAATAAAAATATATAATTTAGGAGTAAGTGAACTTTCAAAAATATAGTTTATAATTTAAGGACTGATTTTATGGTATTTGTATTTAGAGAATTATACTGAGATTCAGGTTTATGGATTGTGGAGCACTACTAAGTCAACTTTGTAAAATTACTATTGGAGGGATGTTTTACAACATGTACATCTTTAAGGCATGAGAACAAATAAATACTTTTAAAAATCTTTGTGTGGTCTGTAATTATAGTCAGTGCTAGCCTTTTGATTTCATGAGACTCTCAAATTCTTCTAACATACATGTTGCACAATTGCCTGGAGGGAAACAAGAAAAAACTTCGAGTATTTTTCTTACTTTGGTTATGTGTTTACCCAAGCTGCACCACTCCTCCTCCCAGAATCCCATGAAATACCAGGTCTAAGGAAAACAGTAGAGGAGAACCTCCTGTGTAACTTGTACTACAGCAGGCACTAATGGGCACAGTTCCCTGCATAGGTCTCCATCCTACATCTGGAGCCCACCTACAGCTGCAGAGAGGTGAATTGACCATGACAAATGCCAAAGCTGCCAGATGAAGAACTGAAGTTCAGGCTACCTACAAGATAAATGGAAGCATCAGTGACTAGACCCCACAGGCAAGGTACACGTAACTATAATTCACATCAGCAGCATGACTTAGTGTCCTGAGGACAACAGCCAGGAGTAGCCTTGCCAAAGAACCCCCACAGAACTGGGATTAAAATACTCCCCAGCTGAAGGAGGTCACAGTGTCAGGGTTTTGCAGTTTGCTGCATCTGAGGCAGCAGCTCATTTGAACTGCAAATGGGCAGTACCTTAGTGGAGGTCATTTTGCACTCATTCAGTATTTAGATGGCACTTAGAAATCTTAGAAATAAAAAGTATACTTATGTGCCAGATAGAGTCCGCTTTGTCAAAAGGAAGAAATATGTAAATACTGTCTGCACATCGAATTTGGGGAAGTGTTTGTCTCACCAGAGCTAATTGCCAATGAGGAAATTGCCATTTATTGTTGAGGTTGGTACAAAGGGTGTCATTAACTAACTTTATTACAGCAAAAGTTGAACTGTATTTGCATTATTTCCATCGCATCGTCTTTGCTATACAAGCTGTCTGAAATAGCTGTTCCTGGAATGTCTCCAACAAAGCATTCTCTTCGGGGCTACTAACTGCAAATAAGATTAAACTTTAATATGCCTGGTAATCAGTTGTCTTTTAAAGAGTGCAGTCTGATTTCTTATGGTCAGTTGGGATCCCACATATCCTCGTCTCCTCTGTTTTTCAATTTGCTGCTTTCAATAAACCAAAAAGGCAATTTGCCAACAGATGTCCTTTCACCACTTTTCCTGAAATGGAGCACCATCTGAGAGGCAGTCATACACAGCTTCTACTCTAGAATCCCAGGCTTCTGTCTTTTCAATGCAACCTCTTTTTTTTTTTTTTTTTTCCCCTTGAGCCTTGGGAAGAACAAAGTGCTTTATGCCCTTCATTTGTTCCCATGACATGCAGTGAATAAAGGTGGGTTAAAGCTCCTTTGCTCAAAACCGAACAACAGGAGCAAGTAATCACTCTATTCCTCACTCAGATCTTTGATTTGCTCCAAAAGAACTGTGGCTGTACTGAATGGATTTTTCTTGATATCAATTAAAACACCCTTTGGGGCAAATGGCAAAAAGAAAGAGCACCACAAGAACTTGTCTGTCTTTCATGAACCCAGTCCTACCTCCCAGCTGATCTGATCTCACCCGACTTTTAAGGATGGAAGGAGGGAACAGCTGAGTTTCTGCTGATACCCAGATGGAGGGTAAGAACACCATCTCACCTCCCAAGGTGAGGAGTACAAAGGTCCCAGCACTCTCACTTCCCATGAATGCTCCCTGAGCCGATGAGTGGAAAGCCCTTGTCTGATTTGCTCCTTTGCTGGGAAGGACTAAAGGGAGAACAGGTCTCCTTCACAGCACCCTTCCCCCTATATTGGACTGGCACTAGGATGCTGTCCTTTACCTGAGGAGAAAATTAAGGACAGAAAAACAGTGAGACCGGACCTGCAAGACTGGACTGTGTAAGCCTAGCCCTAAAGATATCATGTGGGTTTGACAGCCTAATAATTATTGAATTACTTGGCATCCCGTGCAAGCTGCATAGCAGCCACAAGGTGCTACTGACATCTATGCTGCAATACTGTACCATGGAAGGGTCGGGAGTTGCAGGAGACCATGAATCATTAAGCAAAGCTTTTCATAAAAGAGCATGCTGTAGGTGACTTTGCCAGGTTTTTTCCAATATTCCTAAAATTCATCTTGACTGATACTATACTTTTCCTATTGGGCCTACTGGAGGAAACCACCAGAGACTAACAAATTCAGACTTAGTTCCCCATTGGGGGATAGTTTCTCAAATCTCAGTCCTTAATATTTTTTTTTCTTAACTCTCCCATTGAACAGGTTGCCCAGAGCAGTTGTGGAGTCTCCCTTACTGGAGATATTCAAGAACTATCTGGACACAATCCTGTGCCATGTGCTCTAGGACGACCCTGCTTGAGCAGGGAGGTCGGATGAGACAACTCACTGGGATCCCTTCCAACCAAACCCATTCTGTGCTGAAAACAAGCTTTCACACAGCATCAGAGCATATCAGTATATTCATCAATTTGGTTGTCAGAGGTCCAAAAGGATTTAAACCAAGTTGGCCAAAGTAGGAGGTTGCTCCTAGATATAAACATTTCAAAGAATGGGAACACCAGTTTTCAAAACGTTAAAAGGTTTTGGCAGGTATGAAAGTGCTTCCATTAAACCTGGAACATATTCATCACTCTTACACAGTCTGTTGTTATTCCATGTGTGATAATTTGTTTTGATACTTAGAAATAAGTCCTGTAACATGAAAAAAAAGGCAAGTCCTGTGTTTCTAGGACATTTCTGTCACAGCAATGTTTCAATATATTACAAAACACTTAATCCACAGCTACAAAATGTGGATGTTCAAGAGACAAAAGAAAAATAACTATTACATTTCATTCAAATATACATGCGACCAAAAGGACTGAAGATTTATCACAAACAGCTCCAGCCTTTACCAAGTGGTCCCATTCTGCAAGAAATATGAATGTGCTTTCTCCCAAGAAAAATGGAGCCAGCCTGAGGGCAACATAAAGGTATAGTAAGCTTCTAAAAGATGAAGTCTCTATTTTATTTTTTACCATAATAATTTTATGTTATGGATAAACAAAGACAAGACATAATTTTATGCAGCCCTTTGAAAGTTCATAAGCCTGGCTAAAGCAACTTTTCACGAGCAGCCTTAAAAAACAACAGTAAAACTAGCAACTAATATGTTTGCCTGATACACTGTCATGTCTACAGGATAGTAAGGTCTGTCTAACACTACCAGCTCTCCCTGCAGATGGGATCCCAGTGTTCCTATTTCAGCAGGATGTTTTTGTCGCTGACTTAAAAATAATAAGCGATTAAAGCGAGAGCAGATACTAAATGTTTTCACATAAAAGCCTGTCACAGATTTCTCACCCAAATGTTTCCATCTATCCTTCACTATTTACCATCACTGTTCACACAGTGGGTCAGCAGTATAATTTTTTGCCAAAAGTGAAACAAGGCAATTTTGTAGGGGATGCTGGAGGCCACTTGGAAACCAATTGCTTGAAGGAGAAGGTACCTTCTGAAAAGGGACTGTAAAAGCGGCACCCGAGGCCTCAACTTTGTACCTCGATGGCTTCTTTAATAAATAGGCTCTGTTTATCACATACAGAAGAGCAAAGAAGAGGAAATGGGCTTCCCACAGACAGGTCTGCAAGGCGAAGTTACCGTCTGCTTCACACATCATAGATTAAGCAGAATAAAAAGGCTGAATTCATCAGTGTAGAGATACACTGCATCATTAAATTATGCCTTCAGTGACAACTAAATAGTCCATTTGCCTTCAGCAGGTTTCTAGTGGAGGCAATGACTGGAACTTAATAAACAGTTGTGTTAGAAAAACACTATTTGTTATATATATGGCTTGTTAAGCACAAGGAGCAGATGAAAGCAGGAACATTTCTTTTTTTTTTTGTTACAAGCATCAGAAGAAATACTGGCAGATAAAGAAACCGGACTGATGTGATAAAAATATACTACTTACCACTCACTTTTCAGGTAGAATAAGCCTTTAAGATGTATTTGGTAAGTTTTCCTTACCTGGTAATTCTGGTATTCCTAAAGTGTGCATTAAGTAGCATTCCAATATGTTATTTTCAGTCAAAATACTCCACCCCTAATCTAGATTCCAGTTTGATTTCCCAACTGGGTTTTTAAAATGATTAACATCCACAGCAATTCAATTATTTAATTATATTTACCATTTACCTAAATGGCATTGCAAGTGTGCTACACCTGCATCAATGAATGGTTTGGGATAGACCAAAGGTGTGTCTAACTTCATATCCTCTCTCTGACATCTCACAAAATGAGTACCCTGGAAAAGATTACGAGGGCCACTACAAACACATGGTGACACCTCCCCAGCTTCCAGCTGAACTTGGGTTTCCTTCCTCTTTTCAATACAAAGGTGATTTGTACTTCACTTGTTTTCTACAACTTGTAGGAGTCTGCAGAGGCAATAACCCTGAAGATGATCCTTAGCTAGGTCTCTCCTGAAGTACATGCCTAATTGAAATGTACTGACAATATGCAATTGCTGCAGGTGAGCTTTGTAGACAAGCAAGCTGCTGGCAAAAGCAAAAGGCAAACATCACCTCTATGTCTTAATTCAGTTTCTCCATTATGATCATTCCTAGACCACGGGAATTCACATACCTTCCCTAGGGGGTTGATTTCTGGAAACAGTGGATGATGTGTATGTGGGTCAAATAATTTATCCAAAGTATAAAGATGTTTTTCTGTATAACCAAGGAACCCATCACTCAGAGCTCTTTGTTAAACATTTTCAAGAATTAGGAAGATGTCTAAATTTTTACAGCTCTGTTATTATTAAATCCTTCTACCCCACAATATCAAAGTATATACAAGTATAAAATATTTGGCTCAGGATATGTTTAAGTGATATGGGCATTCTAACATGTTTCCTTCTGTCTTGCTGTGTAGCAATGATCTTTGATCTTAGTACGTTCACTGCCTCCCTTCCAGGCTTGCACTGATTTTAGACAAGGTGGATGGAAATCCCTCCACCTGGAGCTATTTTAATGCTTACTGCCCAATTTTTAAATCCTGTACAGGAACAGAGTGCACTGTGGCTGAGCACAAGCCCAGGATGGAGGGATTAGAGAAAAAAAATCCAGCACCTCAAGGCAGTACTTGTCAGCTGCTGTTTCAGCCCTAGAGCTAGAGCAGCTGCCACAGCCAAAGCAGTACTGCTTGGCACAGACAAAAAAAGGAAGGTTTGCCTGATGTGCTTTTTCCCACCTTGTGGCTGGCCTGCATTTTTTTGCTCTTCTTTTACATGATGCAAATAATTCTACCTGGAGAGTAATCTTGTGGATCCAAGAGAAAGATTATGTTTTCATGCCTATTACACAATACAGCCACAGAAGCCTCCCCTATATTCCCCCAGCCAATTATTATGCTAAATTAAAAATAAACCTCATTATTTTCCAAAATTATATATGAAATAATTATGTATTCTTATACATTACAATTATATATCAGAAATCCTAGCACAGGTGGACAGTAAGAAAGATCCTTTCCTCAAATGTAACAAACATGGAGACTGTGCAAGCAATGAGCTATACTTTTTGGAGAAAAAGATTGCATATAGTCTAGAACCAACAGAGCAGCATTAATGTATTTAATTCTGTATGAATCTATTTTCATACCTTTCTTTTCCTCAGTCTTTTCTAGAAAAAGGTTTAACTCTCCAGAGTGCCATTTCTGAGACAGCTTCCCATAATGCAAGAGGGAAAAGTCTATGAGCTTTCCAGTATAATAAGCGAGCAGCAGATGTGTGTGAGTACAGCTCAGTAAGTAGGTATTTCCAGAGAGCTTAGATAAAGTGCTTAATACAATGCCCAAATACCACAAGTCCCAGTGGGATAGTGAGGCTTGCTATGGAAAAGAGACAATGGAAGAAAGTCAAAGACAGTGCAGGAATATGATCATTCCTTTTTGAACTGTTTCAAAGCCTTTGTGTGAACTCATCAGCCTGATGCAGTCAACAGAATGATGCAGCACGGCCTGTGACCATGAAGGGTAAAATAGTACCTGCTCAGGGTTATTAACTGCATTCCAGCTGTCCTGTACTTATTCTGGGGCTAATCATCAGTCAGGAGTAAGCACACTACAATTTATAAAGTAGCATCTTTGCATTTAAACAAAGTGTAGCTTTTTGCTACTCATCTGAACGTACACAAGATCTGAGTTTTATTAAATATTGGGAGCGCTGGCACTGGTTAGCGCAAGTGTTAGGTGAGTAAACATATATATCCCCCATGGTTTTAGCCTGAGGTTCTCAGCCTGAGGGTCTTCTGAGCTTTTGCAGATGCAACTGCCTCAGTCCCCTTCCTTTTAGACAGACAGCTACACTTGCATCAAGGCCAAGAGACACCACACCGAATCCTAACTACACTACATGTGACCCTGTAATGCAGGGTGCAACCCTGTGACCTCCCTCCCTGCTTCTCGGGAGGCCAACTGGGGTCTTGCCTCAGGCTGCAGAGCAAGTCAATGACCTAGTGCCAAAAGGACTCAAGGTCTCACTTCCCCTCCTATTCCTGGGCCACGTTATTAAGTCATGCTTCTATTTTGTTACATGCAGCTCACTCTTCATTACACTGTATCACTGTGTAGCAGAGTTTTAACAATAAAATTTACTTTTTGATTTTAAGCATCCTTCTTTGGATAAAGAGAAAAGCATTTTCGTCAAAAATACACTCCCATCTTGCAATGTAAGTGTTAAATCTCTAGCTGAAAGACCATTTATGGTCTGCATAGTTATTATTCCAGGGTATGACATCATTCTCAGCACATGCATAGCCCAGAACACAGTAAATTATTCTTCCTGAAAATTCCTTTCATTACTCTCAGATTGTTAAACATCACCCAGTGGCAAATTAGTAACTGATGTCTCTTGCCTGAAATTGATTTGCATGCTTATTTCTTTTGTTAACTCACTGGGGTCTCTTACCTTTTGTGTCCATAATAGAACTAAGGTTGTACATATTTTAGGATTGAGAGAATAAATTATCCTAGCCTATTTGCTCTTTTCTAAACCTGTGTTTATTTACTTCTTAAAAAAGACTTTTTTATTACAAACAATACTCTTTCACACAGTTACACATCCTCTGGTATTACCTCAGATGCAAAATACAATTTTCTACCCAACTTTTGATGTAGGACTTCAACCTCATCTGCAGCCAACTTCTGCCCATGGCCACTCTCTCTGACTTTGCAAAGGAGTGACCTCTGGAAGTTAACACCATTTCATTCATTCACTATCACTACTCCAACTAGTTGAACACTATCAGGATGATCTGAGGCTTCTGAAAGCAAAAGGTTTAATCAGAGCCTCTCATTCAGTCTTTGGAAGTATTCTTCAAACACAAAAAGACAATACAGGGTTAAAATTGATTTCTTGCAGGACCTGTGAGTGGCTGCTGCAGAGAATAAGGAGATGGCACAGATAGAAGTCCCACGAGGAAAATCACTTTAACCTGAAGAACACTGGAATTCCCAAAAGCTGAATGGTGATGAAAGCAATTACCTGAAAACATAGACAGTGTTTTGATGTTTGTGCTATTGCCTTTTCTTCCTGGCTTTTGGAGCTGTTTTTCTCTTAGTTCCAGTAGTAAAGCCAGCACCTGCAGTTTGCTGCTGTCTATCAGCAAGTGGCCAGTATTGCCCTTCTGTTATGGTGGATCAGGCCCTGAATCTGAACAGTACTGTCTGTAATGAATCAAACAACCTCCAGGGCAGTTCTCCTGCATATGGCACAGGTATTTACTTCCATGTAAAACACGCTTTTTAGGCACAAGTGCTGTGCTGCTTCTAATATCCAAACAGCGATGAACTCCTGGTCACATACTCAAAAAGAGCAGGAAATACCTCCCTTTCTAAATTTCTTTCAGCTGTGCTGTCAGTCAACCAGAGTTTCTGTTTCTATTAAGTGGGCAGATTTGCCTTCCCTCATGTGTCCAGCAAAAAGCAACCTGCTCTAGTGGAAGGTGCCTCTGCCCACAGCATATGAGTTGGAACTAGCTGATCTTTAATGTCCCTTCCAACCCAAAACAGTCTGTGACTCTCTATTTTTTTGTTTGGGCTCTCATAGTTGATCACCTCGCCAAACAACATACCCCAATGTTCTGAATAGCGCCTTTATTAGGATTGCTGTTCTAGAGGCACTTCCTTATTCAAATGCAAATGAAGTTTTGGACATACACAGATACAGAGGTAAAGAAAGGAAATGGAAAAAACTGATTATTTTTCTATTAGAAAACAACTTTTCCTGCTGTTCTAGACAGATGGAGAGGAAAAAATATAGTACTTAATGAGGTGGGACATATTGTACTTCTTGACAGCACTACTGAGCCAGAATACCATTTTTTAACAAGAAAACCAATGTAGTAAATAATGTGCCTTTCAAATACAGATTTAAAGTAAAAACCAATACACGAACCAACTCATCTCACCTAATTTTCTCATAACATAATGGTTTTATTGCTTGTATTTGTATTTATTACTGCTCCCTCTTCCTCCCATTTCCTACCCCACTCTTTTTTTCTCGAAAGAGAAGATAACAGATGCTAGCAGAGTAACCCTCAAGATAAAAATACCTAAGAAACCGTGCACAATTTCCCATGAATTCTTTCAAAGCATGGTCCTAAAGGAGTATCGTCATGCACTGCAGCCTCATAACTGAGCTCTGGTCAGTGTGGGACATTGTTTTACACTGCTAGAATAGAAATGCTGCTCTAACTATATCAAAAAGCTTCCAAAGTTTATAAAATTGCAAAGTTTAGAAATTTTCTGCTGGCAAGGTTAAATTACCCCCTGCTCTGAAAGATTGAAACCATCTGGGAAGGAAAAAAAAAAAGAGGTGTCAATTATCTAGAATGAGCTTGTGCTTTACATACAGCTTATTAATAAATATATAGGCAGACCACAGCAATTCTACTGAGCCACCCCAGCCCGCAGAAAACTTATTTTATGCATGTGATTTGGGAAGCATGAAGAAAAGAAGGCTCATCCAGCGCTGGTGCGCTCACTTGGAAAAATGGTGTTAACTGGAATGGAGTTCAAAGGACTCTGATGGGTAAAAGCAGATACCTTTGGCTGCCAGCATCAGAGTAAAGAAAAGCTGTGATCTTCTACACTTACTCCCAGCTGCATAGAAGCCAAAGTTACCTTGACTATCAGTGTTCATCAGTAGGCTGGAATTTACTGTCCAAGGTCTACAATCCTTCCTCTCTCAAAAACCCCAAAGAAGGCAAAGTGATACAATCCCTGGAGCAGCACTCAAAAATGTAGCTTTTGAAATTTCAGAAAGCCAACTCAGATTCTTTAAATGTAATTTTGGAATAATTCTAATTTAATTGTTGTGTTTTGCCTCAGAGTTTTTGTGCCTATGTGTTTCAATTAACATTTTCAAGCCAAAACCTAAAAGCATTTTGCTGTAAGTAACAGTAGAAGCTAATGTAAAAGCTAATGGAGATTGTTCTTACAATTGAATAAGGCACAAACAAAAATAAGAGCCCCAAAGAATTTACCATCTAAGGGCTCATTAAATTCAGTGGGACTACTTCCAAGATTAAATGAACACTTCTGGGCTGAGTATTTGTGAGATCAGTTTCATATTGCAGACGTAAGATACAAAACTTCCCCTTGAGACTGGGAGAATAATTATGCATAACGGGAGGCACGTACTCACTGTACTCCATAGCAAAGCTTTAATGATACTAGGAGAGCCCTCTGAAGTCTTCTTACACACACTCACTTATATCTCTTTATATGTATATATAGACTTTTTTTTTTTTTAATCTATATATATTTGTGTCTGGGTATGTGACTTCCAGTCACATAATATTGAGGTCCCTGTATATTCATATATATATTTATTCAAATCCAATCAATCACTGCTGTATGGCATATAGTGTAATAAGAATTCACAAGCTAACAAAGCAAGGGGGCAGTTAGATACAAACTCTTTCATACAATTTGCAACTTCATCCTCATGAGACATCAGAGATCCCACTTGCAGTTATAGAGAAATACCACCTCCTTAACTACATGAAATACCTCCTCTTTCTGCGGGAATTCTAGCTCCTGCTATGGGCAATGGAGAGTGTTCCTCTGCTTCCAAGAGGAATCAGATCAGGCCTTGCTCCATCCAAACAGAAATCACTCAGGCAAGACTGTGGTGTCCCTGCTGATGCTGGAGTTACATATTTTAAAGCAGAAGATATTGCATGACCACCAATAAAGGAAAAAACCTCCAAACAACACAAAACCCAAACCACACGCAAGCAAGCTTATTTCTTCTCTGTATTGTTTCAGATGTAGCAAAATTCCCTCTTTGCAACCTCATGTATAATTTTAAACAATCAGTTAGAGTCTTATGAAAGTGGGAAGTGGACATTGACCACTGCTTTGGGACTAGGCAGGTTAACATTCTGGCAAAATATAAGAATTTAAACCTTAAAATTACAAGGGATTACGATCTGCAGGAAAACCCTTACATCTTGCCGGCTGTTCAAACTAGTTTCTGGTATTCATATTGAGCTCCTATCAGGTTGGGTATTTTGTTTGAACAAAATTTGGGATTTATGCAAACATTCCTGAAATACAATGAACTTACATCTTTTTAAACAGGAGACTGAAAACTGCCTACCTGCCTACAAAATCATCATCGCTTCATCAGTTAAAATCACATCCCATATTACTCTCATTTAATCAAATGCCAGTCTTCTTAAGTTAGTAAAAAGAGGTAGCTCATTGGTGTTAGCTAACACCAACATTAAACAAATCAAAATAAACTACTAGCTCATTCAAAAATTAAGGCAAATGTGGAAAGGAAAAAAAAATATAATTGGAGTAGACTCTTCTCCAAGAAACATAAAGAAAATACCATCAATTTTCAACAAGCATTGGCAGAGCACACATTTAGAAAATCACTTAAGATTTCATCATGGCAAAAACAAGATAGCATCAATATTTTAGATTCTGTAACATCTGTTTACAGTCAGGAATTTTTTCTGAAGTACTATAAATTGGCAATTGTTTATGTACAGTAATGGACTCAATTACTCCTACCCCAGATTATGCAATAAGCATATTCAGTAACTGAGATAATTAAGCAATACACATATACTTTGAGCTTCAGCAAAGCCTTGCCAGCATTAATTCTGGCAAATCAGAAGCCATGCACACATTGCAATGTCATTTATTCGCACTTCGTTTTTCAGTGCTTCGTCCTTCACTGCTCTCTTCTGTAATGCTAATGTACCATTGCCTTGCAAATAATTAATATTATGGTCTGACCACATGCAGTTTGCAGAAATTAACGGGTGACCTTCAACACTACACAGAAACACATACATGGTAGAAAACAAGGTTATGTAGCATTAGGGAAACTACTACATAAACTTATGCACATTATAAAAGTCAATACACCAACCAAAATTTTAAGACACCTTTGGATTGCACAAAGATGTATGCATTACAGCCCTACATTACAGAAATGTTTGGTTTTGTTTTTTTTTTTTTTTTAAAGTCTCCCTCAAAGTCTCAACCACCATAACTTGTCTCCAGGCTTTAAATCTGTCAGAAATATTCTCTATTTCCATTAATATTTCTTTTTTTTTTTTTAGGCCCAACACTTAAGTTGCTGATAGTTGTCTTTGAAGGCCTAAACCTCCTTAAATTTACTACATCCATGGCAGAACAAAAATGCTTCACATCACCAAACTCACATTATCTAACATCTCTTAGAACTTACTAATTGAGAGAGACTGAACGTCACTGCAGATTAATGCACCTCCTTTCAGTTTGAGCACCTGAGTTGAATCTAATCTGCACAAAAGTGACTAAAAATCAATCTAATCTGACAGTGGTGAAATTATTAGGTATAATTATATGCATTCTCAGATTTTTAGCTGACAAATTCCTTTACATACTTCAAGAGAGGAATTTAAATATTTGTAGGTTTATTGGGGTTTTTTTTTAACAAAAAACCAGGCAGATAATATTTTCAATCATAAAAGATGAAAGGTGATCAAGACAGTATCTTCTGTTCATATCAGCCCTCAATATTTGCCACAGGAAACAACACATTCCCATGCCAGGAGTGTGTTGGAGGAAGGAAGGAATTGGGGGAAGGGAAAAACCTCGAAAAGTACTCAGATACGTAATTTTTAATTACCTGAAAATGTGCATTACATTTTTAATGATGGGCTCTTTTCCATTAAAGGGGAAGAGATCTTAGCTTGCTCATATAACAACATAATCAGCAACATTTCTTGTTTGCAAAGGGCTGTATATATCCACCTAGTACAGGCAAGTAAACTCAGCCTTTTTACCAAATTCAGAGCAATGGACATGACCAGGAGAGCATAACCCTGACTTGAGGCTGCTTTTTCTTTTTCCTCACTCAGTTTGCTGAGTTATATTCAACTACAAATTAGAAAATATAAAAGACAATACACCTATTTTTGTCAACAATCTCAGCAATAACACAACACTAAACAGTACTGAGAAAAAAATGTCGTTTGTTTCAATAGGCATGATTAGTACTGAAAAGACTCAAATTGGTTTGCAAATTTTTTATTGTACAACATGACATACTCAACAGCACACAGTTAACAATGTTCTTCATCAGAATCTTTCTTCAAGCGGTAAAATGCATGCATTTATAATGCCAGTACTAAAAAAATTAAGACAGAAATGATGACATCAATTGCATTCTGAGCATTAAAAAGCACAGAAAGGCCATGTGTCAGAACATGGAAAGTGACAGTGTGACTAAACCAGCAAATTTGTATTTGGTGAAGAGAATAGTTTCTCATGTCAAAGATAACCACACTGTTTGCTACTACTGTCTTATTTTTATTCCCAAATGCACATGGACAGTGGAAATCCAGATGATACAATCTATCAGGATTTCCAGAAGGGTTAAGGAAGCTAAGGACAGACGAAAAAAATAATGAAGGCCCTTGCACAGATGAAGAATTTTTCAAAAATAGAATAAAATCACCTACAAGAGTTAAGAAAGCCAGAAAAGGAGATGTAACAAGGTGGCAAAAGTTGCTGATGCCACTTCATTATTTAGGGTGTTGAAGGTGAGGGTTTACAATGAAGAGCCACATACAGACCTTACATGACTTAGAAATTCAGCAATAATCCAGCACAGGAAATTAGCTGTAGACAAATGTTTAAAGATAGACAGGAGAACAAAGCTGTCCAAATGTCAAATATACAATGAGTTGACCAGCACTACTAAGGAAGAGGGGCCTTGAGGTTAGGACAGCAGATTATGGAAACAGAAGGTTAGTGCTCAACAACATCACAAAAAGAAAAAAATCACTTATTTGAAAAGGAATTGAGAATAAAACAAAGAACATCTCTTTGCTACCTATACAGCACCTGCATCTTAACTTCTAAATTAGTTTTGTTCCCTCCATCTGAAAGGATGCAGAGCTCAAAATGTTCTAAACAGGGAAACAAGGAGAATCCAGGAATCATCTACCATATAATAAATAGCTAAGTAAACTAGAACTTTTGAGGCTAGACACAGAAATGTTTAAGAATGAACAAGGTAAAGGTTTATAAAGTCTTTAGCTGCAATGGAGAGGGTGGGTCTCTAATGTCTGTCTAAAAGAAAGAGCCAAGAAGCATCAAATGAAGCTAAAAGGAGGTCAGGTTCAAAACCAAGAGAAAGGTTTTCACACAGGTGACTGAGCTGCAAGAACTTCTGGTTGTGGAATACCGTGAACACCAACAGCTCAGACTTGTTCAAGGGGCACTGGATAAATTAATGGAACTGGAATCTAACGAAAGCTACTAAATACACAGAAACCATCTACAGAAAAGGTATCATCCTGTGTAGTCACCCCATTTGTACAGTATTCCCTGCACATCTGCTTTCAGCTCCCACTGGGAAGGTGCACTGGGTAAACAGTCTGACCCCGTCCGCCAGCCTCACATTCTCACTGCTTTGTGTGAAAGCACATGCCTCTAACGAATAACCACGGAGTTGACAGAATCACAGAAAACAGAACTGCAAAAATTATTGAGAGGTCATTTAATCTACTCTCCTGTCTCTGGGCAGAATCAGTTGTGCATGATCTGCTGTGGCAGATGTCGAACCTGTTTTTCAAAACCTTCAAAAGCAAGCTATTCTAGTGTGAAGTGGGCCTTCTCTGAAAAAAAGTTCTTTGTAATACAACCTGAATCTTCTTTGCTGCAAAGTTAATCCCTTTATTTCTTCATTGTTACAAACACAGAGAGAGATGGTCCTCCCCCTTTTGCAGTGGCTTTTCATATCCTTCGACTTAGCTACCAAAACCTAGAAAGAAAACCCAAGTCCTTTCAAATTGTAGTCACCCTATCATTGAAAGAAAAAAAAAAAGCATCATTCCTTGCAAATACCAAAATTCCTCCACATATACCCACTTGAGTGCATCACAGAAAGTAACAAAAGAGATTCTTCTAGTAGGGACATTGTTAGTAAAAAAGAAACCACAAACACACAAACTCAAAAATGTGTGAAGTCTGGTTATTATATAAAGAATGGCCTATAGCACATAATAAATTGAGTACATCTACAACAGGCACAGAGAACAGCTCTTCCTTTTCTGCAGGAATCTCCTCCAGTCCCCTTCTCCTCCTTATCCTTATGCCACAGAGATAACCCAAATTCTCAATCACTCTTCACAAACTACAATCCCTAGACCTCAGAGCATCCTCTTCTTCTCTCCGAGAAAGACAGGAAAGATTTGGAGAGAGTCCAGAGGTGTAATGCCCAAAGCTAGGCATAGCATTCAAATTGAGCCTAACCAAAGCTTTGACAAGAGAAGGGAATACAGCGTGTGCCTTGCAGGCTTTCTGCTTCTGTGACATGTGTGTTCAGGGCACTGCAATCCTGCTGATTCATAGCCAGCTCATAAATCACCCAGGCTCTGCAATGCCTTCTACTGCAACTGTTATCCACTCATTTTTACCCCAGCCTATGATTTATGCAGTTCAACTAATTTTCTTTTTTTTTCTTTCATATAGAACACTTTTTATTCAAGAAGAGACGATCCTTTTAGGAATGTCTCAAAAACTGCAGTGATGATAAATATTAATTTGCTTCTCTTGGTCACTTCACATGGACTGTAAGGATTTCCCAGGATCAACTGGTGACACTTTTAAAAATCTAAAAATTACTGGCTGTAGAAATTGTGAATTTGTGCTTGTCTGTGCTAATTTAAATATATATATATATATATATACATACATACATATATATATATATATATATATGAGATTAAGAAAATAACAACAAAACAGCCCAGAAACATTTTCTCTAGGTTCTAATCTTATGCTCCTACTGGGCTCCTCTTGAGTATCTGCACACTTAGGGCTTTTTTGTCCATCCAATCATCTGGTTTGCACAGTAGCAACTCAGAGCAGACACCTTGGCTAAGACACTGGGTGCAGTCTGACTAGCTCAGCACACACCAGACTGGTTGTCATAGGTTAGCAAGCTAAGTCTCGGAAGTGATGTTCTTCCTACAGCTTTCTGTATGACCTGATAGAACCTATCAGCTGGCCAGTTTGAATATGGACAATTCTTTAAGCCACTTAAAGTTGTGACCGCCTCTGTGATCCACACTTAAGAACAGACAAACTCCCCCCCAAGCTCTCTCTCGTTTCTGGTGCTGGGACAGGTGGCTGCGGGCCCCGTGCGGGGGCCAGTGGGGACAGCCCAGGCCCTGCTCGGGCCAGGCCGGGCCGGGCCAAGGCCATCCTGGAGCCAATGGGCGGAACCCCCCCCCACCCCCCGAGCAGGGCTGTGGGCAGCGAGAGCAGCTCGGCTCCCCCCTCCCCTCCACTGCGGCCAAGATTTCAGCGAAAGGGGCACTGCTGTCCGGCAGAGGTCAGGTGACCAACAGTGATAAACCACATTCCAGCTGCAAGGCCTGGGTGAGATTAACCCTTTTATTGCTGTGAAGAGCTGAAAACTTGAGGGAAGAGAAAGAGGAGATGCTTCAAGCTGAAATTCTGTTCTGAAGCTATGATGTATCAGAGTATCCCGCTGTAATTTCATGAAGGCATGGGGGGTGGAATGTTCAGTTCAACTTATGAAGCAAAAGCACCTGTGCTGAGATAGGCAGATGCTGACGCAGCTGTAATTTCATGAGAAGTTTGGACAGGGAGAGATGAACCAGATGAGGACTTTTGCTCCAAATGGGAAAGGAGAAAACCTCAGTTCTAGAGATGCTCCCAGAGATAGTCCTAAAGATGAAGATGAGGAAGACCCTTTGCTCCCAGGGAAGGAGAAGGTCCTCTGTTCTTAGAGATGAAATGCTCCCAGAAATGGGTGAAGAGAACTTCTGTTTCTGAACGGCTCAACCTTAAAATTATACCCCAAAAACCTTCAAGAGTGGACCCTCAAGAGCAGTTGCAGGAAAAGCTGCAAGTCGAGGGAAGGGACTCACATGGGAGCAGAGAGACTCCTCTTCCTAAATGGACTGAACAAAGTTATTTGGAAGTGGGCGGCTGTCTCCTTGTGATAATATTCTCATAGCATGGGCAAGAGAGACTCCTCTTCCTAAATGGACTGAACAAGGTTATTATGGAAGTGGTAAACAGACTGAACATCTCAAGGGTTGTCTTTTTACATTGTCAGTGGGAGAAGGGAGAAAGGGGGGGGAGGAGAAGAGTTCTGAAGGTGGTATAATTTTTTTTTTCTTCTTTTAGGTCTGTTAATAAACTTCTTTATATTCTTTCAAGATTGGTGCCTGCTTTGCGTTTCTCCTAATTCTTATCTCACAGAAGATAAACAGTAATGAGTATTTTAGACCAAACCACTACACTAAATTGGTGTTTCTGCCCAGTTACAAACCCAACCCGCTACAGTGGTTTATCTAGCACTTGAAGTGCTAGTTAGCATTTAGGGAAAAAAACCAAGTGAGATTGACAAACAACCACCAAAGTCAAGATGTCATCAAGCAGATGTCACATCTTGGCTGAATTCTGCATCTTCACCATTTGAGTTTTTTTCTTGCATTGAGAATTAATAGTGAGCAAAGTAAATAACATCCACAAATTGCCCACTAACAGTTAGAGACACTGCTGGCATTATTGACTTACTCAAATTTGTATCCCAGTTGCAATAAAAATACCACAGGCTTAATGTACAGGCAAATGCAAAATTACTAGAGAATTAAGAGTGTTATAGCACCAAAAGACTTGTTGTAACAAGCAGAGATGCGTGAGCTAATCCCTCTGAGCAATTTATTCAGTGCCTTCAACCCCTGTTCTGTTAATGAATTCAATGGGACATATTTATTTCTGTGAATTTATTCCTTAGAATTACTAATAAATTAATTATATAACCATGCTCAGTCTCCAGATTGCTTGCAAACTAATAGCCAACCCACCAAGATTTTATGTTCCTAAATCAGATTACTTATTCAGCTAATCCACATACTTTTCAGTCTACAAACCCACAGCATTTTCAAGGTGGTTACTACATTAAAGATTATGCAAATGAGTATCATGACATTTTTATCTTTCTCAGCTGAGCATTTCGGAAATCAAGAACTTGTTCACATGAATAACTGCAGAAAACATTCATCAGGCTCTGAATGCAAACTAAATAGGGAAATTCTTAACCCATTTTCACTTTCAAAGAGATAAGATTAAATTTAATATGATAAACTAATTCATAAATCTTCTGAGACAGTACCTAAATATGCTAAATATTGCATAATAATTAATTATCTGGGATATACAGAATACAGGATTCCATTAACTTGCACAATGGTCGGCTTCTTCCTTTCATACTGTATGCAACCAGAACAATGTTTAAAATCAAAGTCAAATATTACATGTACCTTTTTTTTTTTGCCAGCATAAAACTTTATTTTACCATAGCGAAATCTGTATTTAACAAAACCTTTTGGGTTGGATTTCCCTTGCCTACACAGTATTTTGGCAAAACCTGCCAGGCACAGCATGAATAAAATTTTTGGTCAGTAGTCCACACTTCAAGTAATAACACTGATAAGTGGCCAGTGTGCTACCAACATAACTTTACTTGACTTAGTAGCAAAACTTCAATTAAAGTACAACTAAACTGTAAACCGAACAGCACTTTGACTCTTATTGCTCATTTCTGATGTGTCAAATTTCTCACATTTTAAAATAAATTTTGAGAAGGAGAGGCTACTAGGAAAGTGACAAAAGGCATTTCTAAAGACCCTGCTTTTCTTTCTGTGTTACTAAGAATATAGAAATGACTTCAGGCAGATTGCATTGAATGTTAGATATTTGATGTGCACAGTAAAAAGGCCTTTAATATTACCAAAGTAGTCTCCTTAATCCACAGTTCAAATACCTATTTTAAAGGCATTTGGCATTATATTTAAACAAAGCTAGTGCAATGCCTGCAGCTGCAAATTGCAGGGAACAAATGCAAATCACAAGAGTTCACACTGCAGGCTCTGAAAAGTCATCAAAGCCTCCAAGTACTTTTAAAGAATAAGGTACAAAACACCACCAAGACCCCACAAGCTACCCTGCAGAAATCCACTGCCTTCTACCTGATACAGTACTGAATATAAGAACTTCAATCCTTCCCTTTTCCAGAGCCTCTATGAAAATTCAAATGACACCCAGTAGACATATACACAACCAAAAGGGGAAAAAACAGTTGTTGTTTTTGTTTTTAATACAACTTGAGTCTTTTTGAAGAGTTAAAACCTTACAAATTATAGCACAAATTGCACCTGTGCAACGCTGCTAAAAATGGCTAAATTAACAGAAAACTTGCCTGAGCGTGTTGGATACTGTTGCCACGAAATTGTAATGGTACAAATCACTATGTAACCATCACTAGGAGCTATTTCCTAACTGGCACAGCTTCCTAACTTCATTTCAACCTACTGTCCAGTAAAAGGTTATCCCCACTTTGTACATACAAAAAAACAACCAACCAACAACAACAACAACAACAAAAAAAGTAGACTAGGAGAAGGTTATGTAAGAATTCTAAACCCTTCATTTCAATTCAGTGATATAGAGAGGGATTATACATATTCTCTTGCACCATTTTAGCTACCTGATAATCTTACAAACTGCAATACAGCCAATGAGTAAAGCCATAGACAATTTCATTTTTAATCCACCTGTTTTTTTGCAGTACAGAAGTAAGAATAGTAGGAATACTGAAAGCTAAACAGCCAGGCAGGATGTAAGTTGGGTACTGAGAGAGATTTAAGTTCAAAGCTTGAAATAGAATAAATACACAGTTACAGATACTAGCCTTTTCCTTTTGATGGAGCAGAAGAATACCCATGCATTTGGACTGAAAGCATCCAACACATTTGCTCCCAGGCAACCTGAATGTGTCAGTCAGAAGGCCTCCCACCACAAGCAGCAACTCCACTGGGCCAGCTCATCGGTAGGAAGAGAGCTGGCACAGCTTTCTACTTGCTGGGGAGCTGCGCTTGGGGCTGGGGCAGGGAGCAGCTCTGACTCACACAGCTCCTGGGGACCTTGCTCTCTCCACTCTGTTTATCCTAACTCATGCTAAAGATATTTCTGCTGGCTTTCCAAACATTTTTTTTCTCCCAGCACTTTCTTCCTTCATGAAAAAGAATTAAATCTTAAGTCGTGAGGCACCCGCCACCCTTCACACATCTCAAAAAGCTTCCCTGTATTTGGGAAGCTACACTTGGTCCCCTCTGCATGATGAGAAAACTATCATGGTCAAATTTCATCCAACCAAAGGGTAAAAAACCCAAAACCCCAAACCAACAAAAAATCCAAGACCCCACCTCACAAACCTGGGATAAGAGCCTGAGATGTTCTTCCTTAATTCAGAAGATTCCTGCATTTTGCCCCAAATATTACTAAAAAACGTACCAGGGGCCTTTCCAGCTCCCTGAGACTATTATGAACAGGCATGTTGGTGACTATTCACATCAAAGAGCATGCAGAGTTGTTGCTGAGCTGTATTTAATTTTCTAATTAGCAAGGTAGCATATAAAAATATACCGGTAAGGGAAAGGCATTCAACTCAAGTCAGGTTCAAAATTAACAGCAGGAACAGCCTTATTGCACCAAGCCAGGTTAGCAATTGCAATTTGCAGTTCTTCAAATGAGCCCTCATCTGTATCACAAAGCGACTGCTTATTTAAGTGTGTAACAGGAACCCAGCAAGATACGTATGGCACTTATTCAGCAGGAAAACACCTCTTCACTTTCAGCAGGGGTGGTTGCAGACAGCCACTCAAGGAGCAAGGAGAAGGCACCATGCAACTCCACAGCCCTTCTCTCATTCCTAATTCTATTACTCATCCCCACAGGCACTGTCAGTGTTTACACTGTCATTGTCCCTATTTCTGTATGAGTTATGGGTCTTCCAGGATTGTAAGTGAGGTGGATTGAGAACTGGCTGAACAGCAGATCCCAGAGGGTCACAATCAGTGGCACAGGGTCCAACTGGTCATTAGTGGTGTCCCACAAGGTTCAATACTGGGCCCAACACTGTTTAACTTATTCATCAATGACTTGGATGAAGGGGCAGAGGCCTCCTCAACAAGTTCACTGACGACAGAAAGCTGTGAGGAGTGGCCAATACCCCAGAGGGCCGTGCAGCCCTTCAGAAGGACCTCGACAGGTTGCAGAGATGGGCAGAGAAGAACCTTCTGAAATTCAACAAAGGCAACTGCAGGGTCCTGCACCCGGGGAGGAATAACCCCAGGCACCAGTACAGGCTGGGGGCTGACCTACTGGAAAACAGCTCTGTGGAGAAGGACCTAGGGGTCCTGGTGGACAAGCTGACCATGAGCAAGTTCTCCATAAGCCATGACCAAGAAGGCCAGTAAGGTCCTGAGGTGCATTAGGAACGTGAGTAGGTCAAGAGAGGGAATCCTGCCCCTCTACTCAGCCCTACTGAGGCTGCATCTGAAGTGCTGTGTCCAGTTCTGGGCTCCTCAGGACAAGAGAAACCTGGAGCTCCTGGAGCAGGTCCAGGAGATGGCAACAGGGGTTGCAACATCTCTTATGAGAAAAGGCTGAGGGAACTTGGCCTGTCCAGCCTTGAGAAGAGACAACTGAGAGGGGTCCTCATCAATGTCTGTAAGTATTTGAACAAAGGGTGCCAAGAGGGTGGATCCAGGCTCTGCTCAGTGGTGTTGAGCAATGGGACAAGAGGCAACAGGCAGAAACTGACGCACAGGAAGTTCCACCTGGATGTGAGGAAAAGCTTCTTCACTGTGCAGGTGACCGAGCACTGGAACAGGTTTCCCAGAGAGGTTGTGGAGTCTCCCTCACCAGAGATACCCAAGAACTGTCTGGACACAATCCTGTGCCTTGTTTCTGGGATGACCCTGCTTGAGCAGGGAGGTTGGACAAGATGACCCACTGTGGTCCCTTCAACCTGACCCATTCTGGGATTCTGTAGTGCATTTGGTACTATGTAAAATTCCGTTGTACTTAATATTGCTGCAATACACATGGGCCTTGTGATTTTTTAGTAAACCAATTGATAAAAATGGGTACAGATAAGAAAATGCCTGGCTAAGCACTATTTAAAAACTTTCACTGATGCAGCATGTTAATTCTCTGCATGATTCACTTGCATTAAAGATGCTCCTCTCAGTAAAAACATCCCTGTGATAAGGTATGCTTCCTATTTAATTGGGCATGCCTGGGAGCTGAGCACGCAGCATGTGCATGGGAAAGGGATGGGACCCAGCCCTGGGAACAAGAAAAGGCTGACTAAGACAAGATCAACATTTTGAGCACACAACAAGGCAAATCTGGCTTTATCAAGGGACACAACTCCCCTTTGATTCCCAGTGCCCCTGCTAATTCCGCTCAGGCCACCATTTTGAGCATGCAAGGGGAGGCTGTCAATTGAAGCGAGAAGAAACATGAACTGCAGAGCACACACAAGCCTGAAACACTCACTAAGGGCAAATGCAATCCAGTTTACCAGTTGGCTTTGTGGTGCTGCTGGCAGCCTGCGTGCTCAGACAGAAAGACAGCAACTACAGTTGGGAAGGAAAATATGGGACTTGGATGTTTGTACAAGGCCCTGCTTATGCCCCTGGAAAGCAAATCTTGTCCTGCTTTTCTACTACATACACAGGTGCCTGGAACACAGCCTGGAAGCCCAGGCTTTTGTCTTCAACTCTCTTTCAGGCCACCTTCAAAGTTTTTGTTTTACACAGCACTGCCTGGCACCCCTACTGTGCCCAAGTTCAGTCCTCATTACAGCACCGTCTATAAACGTGACCTAATTTTTATGCCTGAATATCAACTTCTTGGACCTCTGCCTCTCCGCAAGGCATGTGCTGGGACAGGATCTCATGCAGCTGCAGCTGGAAACCTAGGAGACTGGCATTGCATAGAAATAGCTCAAACAAGCATGGCAGTAAGTTGCCTAGCATGTTGAATGCAGGTGAACACAAGCATAAAGCTCAGAACTTTTCTCAGTCATCGAGCAGCTTAAGAACTGTGCAACACCACATCCAGTTCTCTAGGGCATGGTGTGGAACAGCACAGACAGTAAGAGGACTGTGGAAACTCTTTAGACCACAGTCCAAATCCATCAAATCTATTCTGGTACGTTTCTTCAGTGTAAAACTGCTCCAGATTCCAAGAAGAGGAAAAATCACTAGACCAGGCCACTAGCCAGGCCAAAACATTGTGGAAGCAACCAAATCTTTAGCAGTATGAACTACCCAGACAGGCAATCAGTATCAGCTAGCTGGAGTTATAGTCTGAAATTTTTAATGTTAACTGTAATAACTTGCAACTTGCATATTGAAAGATTATACAGTTAGAATCACAGGCTTGTCAAAGTTGGAAGAGATCTTTAATATCATTAAGTCCCACCATTAACCAGGCACTATTCCTGTGACCCCTAAACCACATCACCTAGCACATGATTCAAGCACCTCTTAAACACCTCCACAGACGGTGACTCCACCACCTCCCTGGGGAGCCTATTCCAATGCCTGACCATCCAAACAGTGAATTTTTTTTTTTTTTCTAATATCTAATCTGAATCTCTGCTGTCTCATCTTAAGTCCACTTCCTCTGGTCCTCTCACTGCAGTCACGGTGGAAGAGACGGGTTCCATCTCACTGCAGCCTCCTTCCAGGGAGTTGCTGCAGCTCAGCATGGCCGGTCACACTGAGCGCTGGCTCGGCTTGTCAGAGCTCACCACCTGAGAGCTGAAGTGAGCAGTTAAACCCCTCTGCGTATTTTATTGAGACAACTGGAAAAAACCGACACATTTGAGACCCGCACACCATTCT
Source organism: Corvus kubaryi (assembly GCF_017639235.1). Classification (NCBI taxonomy): domain Eukaryota; kingdom Metazoa; phylum Chordata; class Aves; order Passeriformes; family Corvidae; genus Corvus; species Corvus kubaryi. The sequence goes on from NW_024582056.1 coordinate 15,850,244, forward strand.
CATCGTATGAAGGCCTTTCACATAAACTTTATCACCCCTTGGGCAGGCTTAAGACAGCGACTGCCCGCAAGCACAGCGCAGTGTTTACACGGAGCACACAGCGCTCCAGCGCTAGCACCAGGCACGGACAGGGCCCCATGTCACAGACTACACCCTGTGTTGAGGTGCTCCCGCACAGCTCCTTACTGCTCACCTCCCAAACGACTGCAAAGGCGTCTGTGCTATGGCTCAGACCCAGCGCCTTTTCCAGTCCCGCTCACCCCCTACGGTGAGAAACCCCACACCTCGACACACTTCACACTTTGCCACCTCCGACGCACAGCGGCTGCCCGGGGCCGAGTCTGCCACCGCAGGCAGGTCTCTGAGAAGGGGCCCGCGACACAGCAGAGCAACGAGGAGGCGGCAGAGCTGCTCCCTACGAGACTCCCCCCCAGACGCGGCTGCTCCGAGCTCGAAGCCTCACAAGCGCCACCCAAGCACCACCCAAGCCCGGCTCGCCCTCAGCGGCCCCGACCAGGCCTGGCCGGGAGTAGCGGGGCCGCGCCGGCAACACTGCGCATGCGCGGCCGCAGCGCCGCCACTGCGGCCGCGGAGGGGGAGCGCTGCGGGCCCGGGCGCGCAGCGGGGCGGCATGGCCAGCCTGGTCCCCGCCGCCGCCGCCTCGTCTCCCGCCGGCGCCGCGTCCCGCAGCAAGAAGCGCCCGGCGAGCCCGGGCACCGGTGGCGGCCCGACCAAGAAAAAGAAGGCGACGGCGCCTGGCGGCTCGCAGGTAATGGTGAGAGGGGGTCGGGCAGCCCGCATGCGCGGTAGTGACCTGCTTTTCCCCGCCCCTTCCCGCCGTGCTGGGAGCGTGTCCCGCACCCCCTCCTACCGGGACTGTCCCGGCTCCCGGGACCCACGGGTATCCCGGGACACGCCGCTGCCGCCCCACGCCCGCCCTTGCCTCCTTCTCTCCCGTCCTGCCCATGGCCGCGCTGGAAGCTGCCGAGCCCGCTGCGGTGTCCCTCGGGCCGGCGGGGCCCTTCAGGGGTCGGGACTCCGACTGTCGGGCCTTCCTTCATCCCGCTGTAGCGTGGAGTTTGTGTCCCCTCCCCTCCATGTGCTCAGCTGGACCGGTGGTGTCGTTCTTCCCGCTTCCCCGGCCGGGTGTGCGGCCGGATGAGGCAAAGCTTAACCAGGATGCCGTGGAAGCTGCGTCTGTGACCACCGAGATACCGTGTGTGGTGACACTTCCTGACCAAGCCGCCCCACAGTTCGCTGTTCCTTGCGCTCGCCTCCAGCAGCAGCTCTGTACTCGAGGTTGTGCCGCGCCTGAGCTCCGTGCGTACCCCCAGAGGCACAAACCTCTGATCCTGCGTGATGCCGACTTCAGTGTGAGGCAGCTGAGCTGTCGCGGAGGAGGCACTGATGCTGGACAGAGCACAATTCAACAGCTGCTAGATCTCCTGTGTGCAGAGCACATGGCCTTCTCTCAGCTGGACTAAGTGCATAGAAGACTTACATATGAAATGAAGATGTAGCCTCAGAGCCTGAGTTTTGGGGAACAGGGTCAATCAGAGAGACAGAAGGGCTATGAATGCGAGTTAGTCCTAAACTCCAACCCTCAATCCCAGCAGGTTGTTCAGCCTCAATTTCTGCATTGTGTGGCACCAGCACCCATCCTCAGTTGATGTCATCTGCCTCCTGATGATGATGTGTACATCACACCACTATACAAATAAGCAATCACTCAAAGCATTCTGTTTCTCATCAGCCTCTTGAGGATGAGGTAGCATCTCATGCTCCAAAATTAAGTCCTGGAAGATGTTCAGAGTCAGTGTGTACATGACATCTGTATAGACTTTAGATGCTGTTATGTCGTAGATTACTTCTTATAGAAAGATTTTGGTAGCTACAGTGGTGAAAAGAGGGTTGGAAAAAATGGCTGTCTCTTCCCTCTAAAAATGATTCTTCTAGTAATACTTCATGAACTATAACAGTAGCATAGCTACAAATGCTCTACTGCCGGTAAGGTTGCTTATTTTCACATGAGCTATCAGATCAGGGGATTATTTATGCATTTTTCAGCAGATCTTCTCTCCAGGCAAATAAAAGCCATTGTGCACACACGAGAGCACAGACACAAACTCTTCCTCATTTGAATGATGCTCTTGTTTTCACCCCATGGTGGTTACATGGTTTCTTTCCTGGCGGGCTTATCCCTAGGACAGGGAGTACACAGGATAGTGCCCAATGTCGCTAACAAACTGCACCGCAACTGTGAAAAATTACTGCCTGACATGATCATGTTTGACAGCTTTCTCAAGGTGTGATAGAGATAATGATCTGGATTTTCCAGCGTGGAGCAGTCTGCTCTGTGCATGTGTGTGTGTGTGTGTGTATGCAGATATAAAGCATTATATATTGATATATAACTTAAATGTGTATAAAATAATTTATATTTTAAAAACTTCCCCACACCCTTCAGCCTCTAAAACTGTTTTCCAAAGTTCACACCAAACTTAAGCTTGTGGACAGCTTCCAGTGTTATGAGGCAATCCATGATTTCTTACTCAAACTGTGTTTCAATAGTGTGTGATAAACAGTTTTTGTAATTCTTCTCACAAGTGATTTCAGTGGAGAAAGAAGTAATTTCTCAACACTACGTCCAAGTCATTGTACACATTCATTGACTTCAGCAGTGCAGACCAATCCCACAAGGGAAAGAAAAAAATGAGTCTCAGAAAATGTGTAATCTCAGGAATGGGTCAAGAAACAGCTCATTCTAGCTATCTCATTCAATGTTGCTGAGCAGCTCTGGAGCAAGGCAGTTCAAACAAATGAAATGAAGGCTTTGCATGTTTTGAGTTAAAAATGTTGATGATGCCATAGCTCAGCAAAATATATTGTGCCATAGCTCAGCATTAAATGGCTTCTAAACTGACGTTATTTCTTTGGTTAAGTAGCAAACTGCAGGTAAGAAAATCCCTACTGGGAGGTTTAAAACTACCTGCAGGAGTCAGCTTGGGATCTGGGGACCCTGCCTGTTGTATTAACTAGTAACTTCTGCTGAGAACCTTGTGCTAGCCTACATGAAAACACACTTCACATTGTGCCAACTGTGAACATCCCCACATCTCTGATTCCATCTTTGTGAAATTAAACAAAAAGGGATTTTTGTTAGTTCTGCAAAGTGTATACTTAGTTCTTCTTTCATATGCTCTATGTCAGAAGCAGCTGTCACAATGCTCACCCTGAAAATCATGCTGGTCTGGTAAAACTGTAAATTTCAAAAATGGGTTCATTTTTTATATAACAAATTTGGTTAAGCGTAGCAATGTAATCAACTAGTTTGAGTAACTGTGTATATCCTACAGGAAGGCAGAATTATCACAGAGCATACACATTTTTATAAACCCCGTTTTGATTTTGTTTCTCCAATATGTGAATTGCCACTTTCTCTAAAATACACCTTAGGAACATTACCAAAAAACATTCTTCATTTTTTTTTAGAGCATGGTGCTAATAACACCAAGGTCGCAGGTTCAATCTCCATATGGGCCATTCACTTGAGATCTGGAATTGATGATCCTTGTCTGTCCCTTCCAACCCAGAACATTCTGTGTGATTTGTGTGAGCTACCAACCCAAAGGTATTGAGTCATGTTTGTTTTGGAAGCACATTGCTCATAGGGCTTGTCAGCCATGTCTGTAGAAGGAGACACATGCTTTTTGGACATAATGCCTGTATTTACCAAACGTAGTATTAAAAGTGACTTTACAGGAAAGCGTGATTGCAGATTGATTACTTCACTTCCACTAACATTACGCAATTATTCCTCCCATGCTGTTGTGCCACTGAAAAATGCCTCAGCCTTTGTGGCAGCCATGTTGAGGATTATTATGTATATTAAATGGTAACATTAATGTGTCAAAACCAATGCTGTGTAGTGATTTACACAGCACCGTTCCCTCAGATGTCCCTGCCCAGTGGTTCCCAGGAGCTGCTGTGCTGATTCAGCTCCATCGCTGGCTGTTGTTCAGACTTGTTTCCAGGTCTCATGTCTCATTAATTACTATCACTTAACCTGGGATAGAATCTTTGATACTGATCTTAAAATGCCACCAGTTGCTCTACCTTAATGTTCACACCATTTTTTTTATAAATTATACCTCAACGGGAAGCTTTCAAAAGAGTATATTTTAGATCAGGGTGTAAGTAATGAAGTAAAATGCTTTTCCATGACAGCTAACAAGCTTTAAAGATAAAATTTGCAGTAAGATAGGAGAATGTTTTGGGAAAAATGTCTCTGATTTTGTCATAGGACAGTTAAAGAGAGAAAATATGCTAAATATTATGGTAAATCTAAATTTGCTTACATTATTTGTGAAATAACTTCAGACTTAACCTGGTGAAGTATTTATATTGATTTTATCTATAATTATTATTATTGCAGCAGTACTACTGGTATGTCGACTTAACGCTTTCTGTATTTCTCATTCTATGCTTAAAAGCAAAAACTATACAACGTTAAAAAATAAAATCAAAATGGTTTAAAGTTACCATTGCCTTAAACTCCTCTAATGCACAACATGAAAATAAATGGAATGACTCTGATACAGTTAGAGCTCCATTTTTATTTTAGATGTATCTATATTATGATGTTTTTATATCATAAACTGAAGATCATCAGATTTCACAGTTCTGATAGGCAGCTGTAAGTTCAACAGGTGGACCTAAATATATACATATTAACATGGTTACTGTTATGTACTCAAAAGCTGGCCACTAAAGGCAGGAAGCTTATACTAGTAAATAAACAGCACAGAATCTGACCCTAAACATCAGTAAATTTAATCAATTCTTTTTTTACGCTATTTTACCAAGCCTAGCACTCATAGTAGGAAACCATCAAATTAATTTAAAAATAACTTTGTTTTAAAGAGCCCATTTGATCTGGCTGTAATTTCTTGAAAATCAAGGTTAGGGTGGCTGAGTTTAACTACAGAATCAGCAAGCCCCACTACAGCTGCTGAGCTGAGCTGCTGCTGTCATCATGTTCTGGGTCAACATCCTAGAGGACCTCCTCCAGTGTGGTGCAGTGTAACAACTTTCTGAGCTGAATTAAAAATTACCTACTTACCACTTCAGACCGTGTTTACTCCAATCAGTATAATACCAAACTTATTCTAATTATTTTAATACCATTCTGTATTAGACTTTCTGCTACAGAAAGGCATGATTCTCCTTTGTCGTTAGAAATTTAAAAAACAAGTAGCGTTTCTCACCAATCCATCTGCCCTGCAAGACAGAAGGAACCTGACATGCCAGGATAGGAAGGCGATATAAGTACATATCTGTTTGCCAGATTATTAAAAAGCTATCATGTCATTATGCTCTAGACTACACTTTTAGTCTTAAAACTTCTCTCATCCTGTAAGATTATGACAGTAACTGAGAACATATGAATTTAACCAATGAAGCAGTTCCAGTCTGAAACTACTGCTTGCCTGGAATGGTATCTTTAAAAGATACAGTGTGTTCCCACGGGATGTTAATTCAAACCTAATTAAATTGATTTAAATGACACTTCCATTGGATAAAATATAGATACCATGATACACTGCAGGTGATTGCTGGTTACTGATAAAAACTGCTAAGGTGAGCTCTTTGAGTTCAGCCACTTGCACAATTGTACCAAACCCTACCCAAGAGTTTTGGCTCTTACAAAACCAGCAGCCAGTTCAAAACAGATTGTCGTGTCTTAACAAGAGTTTTAGCAGGTAGCATTTCAATTGGCAGCACTGTGCCACACATATTCACATACTCTGGCATCACAGTGCATGTCACCAGACCACAGAGGACTGAAAATCCTCCAGACCTGCAGTTCTCTGAATTAAGCTCTCAGAGGGTCACTGCTTACGTCTCCTAATCCTTTCAGACTCTGCACCACAAAGATACTTTCTGCAACAAAGCTGATAGTGAATAGCTGGAATACACTTCCCAAAATACATCTTGTTTTCAGGCAGTCATCTAAGGAGAATTGGGATTATCCTGAAGCGCCAGTTTTTGTCACTTGCACATTTGAAGTTAAATCTGTTAAAGAACCAGAATCCCTCCAGTCCCTGATGGGGAAAAATGGTAATTAAAAGACAATAAGCAGATTTTCTACAGAAATATGGCAAAATTTATGTGTGTTTTAAGCTCAGCTTTATTTTAAAAAGGGAATTGCTTTTATAAAGCAATCTAGGTTAAAATGGAAACTGTCAAAACAGAGCTAAGAATTAACTTTCCTTGACATTTATCACATTTTGAAGGCTTCAGATGATCTGTAATCGTAAAAGTATGTGAATTTCTAAAGCAGACTATGCCAATCTTAGAGAATTACCTACCTCCCCCAACCAAATGGGAATAGATTTTAGATTTATAGTAAACACAGATGTGTTATGTTGAAGAAAGGCAAAAGCATATGTCTGTTGGCTCTTACTATGGGCATTAGTATGCTGGTGTCATGGGGGTTTTACCCTTCTCCACTTATGCTAGCAGACAATTTTAATCTTTCCTTTAGCTAACAGAAAATGGAGTCTTACTGTGATCACACCTAATTTCAGGATTCATAATAAACATGCAGGAAATTTAGGAGATTTAATAAAGGTGGTTTGCCACTTCTATCATAAGGAGATAAAATAGGAAGGGTTATTTTTTTGAAAGAGAAAGAGCAATCTAAAACACCTCATACATGTACTTTAGCATGACATTTTTTCTGAGAGGTAGTACTCCTAAAAGGTGATCTCAGAATCCAGTTAGTGCTGTAAAAGATTCAGATTAACACAAGAAAATTTCCAATAACTTGACTGTCTAGATATTGCAGATTTGAAGAGTTGTCAGACTGTTTTTCACATTTTTCTAAAGTGCAATAATTGTATTTGGTAGTAAGTTCAATTCTTGCTGTAGCAAGGCATTGATAGTTATATCAATTATATATTATATCCATTTATAGCAATGTGTTCATTTTGGATTAGAAAGGCTAATAGAAATATTAATTTTTTAGCCAGGAAGGGTTGTGAACATATTTTTCAAACATTCCAAGAAAACAGGATGGAGAGATTGGCTGTTTATTTAAGCCTGCAGAAAGCCGTAAAAGCTGTGACGCTCCGTGTTATGAAGTATGCCAGGACCTGACACAAGAATCCGTGAGCAGCGTGTCTTGCCTCATTGCAAAGCACACCTGCAACTTTAAGAGGCTCAATTAGGCAAATGTATTAGTTTCTCATTATCAGAGTCTCAGTCTCCTCCTACCTTCTTCCCTCTTATCCGCCTCCACAAGTCTCAGCTGCATGCTCCTGCTGCCTGCATCATGCCAGCTTTGGCTCTCCCGAGACCTGTTCCCACTGATAGATGTCAGCAGTCAGGACTTGCCAAACTTCCCTCTCCTGGAAGCTGCATTGTCTCCTGCTGCTCTGGTGAACTGGACTGATTCACAGCAAAGTCTAACAGCTGTGGGGTGTAGCACAAGGAAGAGGCACTATCACGTGGCAAGAAAAACCACTTTTCCACTACGAGCAACCTATTTCATGAGCTTACATACACTTAATTCCAGATTTCATTAGTTGACTGTAACAGACTAAATGAAGTGCTCGATCCAGTGTTCCTGCCTGCAGGAAGGCCTGGAAAGTAACAGCTTCTGCCATCATATTGCTTTTCTGTCAGTCTCTAAGTCCCTTAGCTGATTCTACTAACTCTGAGATGCCACCAAAATAAGCTATCAAGAAATATGGACTAGTCCTAAATTTAGGCGTCTCCTACTTGGGATTCAGAACCATGAACATCTGCCTTTTTGAAAACAGATATTAAATCCTTCTTTTCAGAAGTAGAAGCACACTTACGCACTTACGCACTTGCTTTTTATATCATCTGTCCTTAAAATTGCTTAATCTGTCCTGCACTTGTAGTCACCTGTTCCTGCCACTGTCTGAGGGGATTCAAACCCTCTTTTTCCCAAGCACACCCTAACCACTGGGCTAAAAGCAATTCTGGTATGGTATAGGGAGTGTGGAAAGGTGTTCTCCTCTACAGCCAAGGATGGAGGTTTTCTCTCTGTTCCAAAGAGAAGAAATCCATAGTTTGGTAATGAACATGGTTATCAGAATGGTCTGCTTATGTATTTTAGGTATTTATTTCTGTTACATGTTTTGTCTTATGATAATTTTAATACACAGTTGTGCAAACAGGGATCAGAAATAATTTCCTTTCTAAACTCTAGACAAAAAGTGAAATAGTCATGCCACTTAATAACGTGTTTATGTTATAGTAAAAATGCAATACTGTTAATTCAAGAAACAAATTTGAAATGGATAGAAGGAAACTCTTTTGTGAGTAGTACATACTTATATGTAGCAGAGCCCATCGTTTTGGGAGGGGTGAATATCTGTGGCTACATGTCTTGTAATTGTCCTGCCCAAGGATGTAACTACTGGCTGACTCAGGAAGAAAAACTGTCCTTGCTGATTAAAAGACCCTGCTGTGGATAAGGAGTGTTTTTGAGAATTAAAAGAGAAAAATCCTTCTATAAAGCATTGCAGACTATTGCTGGGATTTACCACATGAAAAGAGACTTTTTAGTACTATATCTGCCTTTTTTTCATTTATTAAACAGAGAAATATGATTTGATCATATGTCCTTAATTTTCAGTAAACACAAAATTCCATGCTTCTGTGTACAACCTACCTAATATGTGTACTACATAAAATCTGATGTAATTAAAAAAGATAGCTCATTTTGCAAACATCCACAGGCCTAGAGGTGAAACCTTCTACAAAGTTTTAACCAACTTAAATGTTTGACTTTTCTGCCCTCGGAGTGTTGACATGCATGTAGCTTTACTTACCCTGGTGTTCATAAGGATGCAGTGTGCTTATCATGACCGCCTTATTTATTGCTTCCTCAGATTTATGCCTTTCTGAGGTAATGAAAGAACAAGAAGAAGGGCAGGAAAGGCTGAGACACCTATGATAGTTTCTGCATAAATTAGACAAGGTTGACAGGTATGGCTAGTGTCACTTAAGTGGTACAGCTGGAAAACTCAAATCAAATTTCAGGTATTTAAGTCTTTTTCCATATTTGAAAGTGAAACAGCAACTTCTCAAGCTAAATATAGAAGTACTGCTTAGAGTTTGGGTAGATATGAATCAAGTAGATCATATCTGAAGAAAAGGTTATTGGCATCTCAGGCGTATAGGGGATGTTCATCAAGCAAAGGAGAATGCGTTGTGAAAACACTCATCATTTAGGATAAAGGAGGAGGGAGTTAAAACCCTCTAGGAAACTGTTTGAAAGTTATGTGCCATAAAAAGTCTTTCTGTTGAGTCTGTGGTGTATTGGCATGCAGTCCATCCAGAAGCTTGTCTTAATTTTCCAGATAAACCAGGTACATTTAATAAAAGATGACTCCTCTGTCTAAAAACTTTGTTACATTTATGCCCTGAAACCATCAGGACTACAGCAAAATACTGCTGAATTGGAACATGCAGAAATTAGGGCAGTAATTAATGTGAGTTATATGACTGCTTATGACCAAAAGAGCTTTTTGTTAATAAAACCAGTATTTTCTATTTTGTAAGATATTGATTTCTAGCCAGGGAGACAAAGAGCTGCACAGAGAGCTGTGCAATCCTGCCCTTGGAAGTGTTTGGGGCCTGCAGGGGCAAAGCCCCAAGAATCTAGTCCAAGGTCAGTTTTGACCCTGCTTTGAGCAGGAGGTGAGCTGGTGGCCTCCTGAGACCCCTTCCAGCCTCAGTGATTGTGTTACTGTGTCAGCTTTCAGATGTCTGAATTGTGTGACTAAGATGGGTGTGTCCCCTAAACAAACAGTCCTACACTAATGTCATGGGCAGGTTCAAACATGAAAATTACCATGAAAATCAATGACTACATTTAGACAGTATTAGTTCTCCTTACACTGTAACAATGTTTATGTTTTAGTAGAACTGCTCTTCCCTTGAAAGGACAGGACAATGTTCTGAGCAAAATAAACTGTTGAAGTCAACAAACTGGAATAGCAGGGCATTTTTCCTTGATGCATGCACAGTGTGTTCAGGCTCCTGAAACCAAAGCAGTAATCTGGAAAGGCCTTTTTCTTTAAGTTGATTGTCTTTATTTACATAGTCTAGAACTAGAAGTGCTAGTTTGAGTCTCACATTAATGACCTTGAACTTTCTCAAGTCAGAAATTCCATTTTCACCTGAATTTTTGTTAAACCTATTTGTTGCAGCCAGATTTACCTTTTTTTTTACAGCTATAGAATTGTCCTTTTTATCCTTGTCCTTTTTTATCTGTCCAAAAGGTATTTTTTTATTAGCTGAATAATTCATTGTGGGAACTGTCTTAAAATAGGATCCTGTTAAACCCACCACAAAGTATTAAAATACTATGTTTCTCTCTCACCTACAGTTGTGGATGTGATACCAAAACATCACTAATTCTAATGTAGTGGAAAAGTCAAGTCTTTTAATAGTTCTGTTCTATTTAGAGTAAAAAAGGCAGTCGGGATAGAAGCATATTTGAACATGCTGAACTGTCTGGCGCTTTTCTGATCTTCTGCAGTTCCTCAACTTCAATATGTGGTATCAGGGTGAAGTGCCACAGAACTTGCATAGCTGAGTAAACAACCACCTACTTGTACAAATGTTTCTGCAGAAATATTTCAGAAATTTGCCTTGAAATTAGCTCTGCAATACAACTCTCTCTTCCCTTTTCCTCCTGAGCTGCCTCAAAATAGCCTACAAGAGATACTTGTATTACCTTATTTTCATCTAAATTAGAATCTGCCATATGTTTATTTTGGTTCAGTTGTCAGGCGTTTTGGTTCATTATCCAGCTAAATGTAGGTATCCATAGAATAATGCACCTACAATTTTGCTGAGTACGGGAGATTGGTGTGCTATTCAAAGCTGGAATGGTTGGTATTGAGTTTATTAGATAAAGGAAAGTGAATGCAGTATTCAGGGCATGTGCAACCAGATTTTTTTTAGTCCCATAATATGAGACAAACAATAAAAATGACAGATTTAGTTTGAAGAATTTTAAAATCTAAGGTATAGTTTCTTCTCTTGTCTTCTTTAAAAGACCTTTGGAGCATCTGATAAAATTACTCCTCTCTGATACATTATGCCTTTGGTAACTTTTTGAAGGTTTGTAGAAAGACTGTTTTTATTCTCAGTTCCTGTAGAAGTGCAATGTTTCATAGATCAGTGTACCTAACCTTTGTCTTTCTGACATGGTGTTTCAGTATGGCAGTCTTAAGTATCTGTACACAAATGGAAAAACTTTCTTCTAAGTAACTTTAGACTGCAATGCACCATGGCAAAAGTAGTGTGGTTAGCAGAAATGAAATAAAACTAGAATTTTTATCTACTTAAAGTGACAAGAAAGACAGAAGCAAGTGCTAAAAGTAAAGTTTCTTTTTCTGTATTGGTTTACCAGGTAGTCCATAACATTTTGAGGGTAAAATTTAGCTATTCTAATTCAAGTGTGTTTTTTCCTCAGCAAAATAGATAGGAGCTCTGAAAGAAAGATACACCCTGTTTTCAGTTGAAACTAATTAATTGCCTTTCCTTGAAGAAATGTTGTTCTGTTTTTCTTTGTTACTCAAGTGTTATTTCCCATCAGAATGGATAATGTTTGACAGAATAAACTACAAGCAGGAAGCAGAGTATATTTTTTTTGGTTTTTTTTAAATTAAATTGCTCTCCCATCAGTCATAGGAGCCGATAACTTTTTACTTCCCTTATCCTTGATTCAGTCACGTGTAGATGAATGGACTTGGATCCTTCTCCTACCTTGGCTGAAGGCTGTTACTCGGCACAGGGATTCTGGTATGCTCCCTGAGCAGCATTACACAATGTTAACGGCACATGAGCATATTGTAATCCTCCACTCTTTTCTCCAGAAGTACTTTGACCTTAACTGTTCTGTATCAAATGATGTATTTTAAACTTTTAATTTGCAGTTTAGCCAAAGTCCTTGACTGAACTGAATTTTTCTGATTAGAGGAAGGAACACACTGGCAGTTTTTTTATAAAAATTCAATTGTGATTTACTGTAGTCTTTCTTGCTAGTATGCTTCCATCCATTTTCAGTCTTAAAACCCATCAATTTAGGAGACTTTTTTTTCTCTAGAGGGATCAAAATATTCTGTTAGCTGAGCTCACTTTTACTCTTGATGAAAGTATGACCCAACACATGCTTTTGGGTTCTATCTGTACTGAAAGTTTTAGGTCTAGGGCCACTTCAGCAATGCCATTCAGCTTATGCTTATGAATTTGTCCAAGTTACAATTTTCTTAATAAAGAAAACTGTCAAACTTTATAAACAAGGAGTAGTCCCAATCCACCAAATGAAATCTAAAAGTGAGAGCTCCCTTGCAATTATTTAAGCCGAAGGGAGCTTTGTGGCAAATGCAAATTAAACCAAGCTTTTCTGGGACAGTGTGAAGCTATTCACAGTTGCGTCCCAATTACATTTTATTTGAGGCTTTTCCCCACAGGAAATAGTAATTTTTTTTCCCTTTAAATATCTGTAAGTTATAAAACTTTGCCTATCACAGTACTTGAAAGTTCTTAAATGGGAAAACATGTTTGGCATCTGAAATCCCTTGAGAATAAATCCAAGCTTTTTACTGAGGCTTGTTCATGTTTTTCTGTGTTTTGACTGTTTAATAATTTTGAAGAGAAGAAAGTAAACTTGAGTTTTTCTTGTTTTGTTTTGTGTTTTTTTTAAAGTGAGCAGTACCATTATGAAAGGAGATCTTGTGTCACGAATTTGCTATGTCTTTTTCCCCTAGGTTTTTAATGCTTGAGAGGTGGGGAAAGTAATTAAAATCTTATTCTCCCTTTGGTTGCATTTTTAATTTTGAATTCTAACCCACACACATCATAATAGAGCTTTGCATTAGGGTGTTTTATACCTCTATCAAAGTGACTAAAGTAATTAATATTTTATGCATTTTGGTAAGTATTTTGTCACTGGAACCACCAGTGCAGGTGAATGATAATGGTTTGAAGCTCAGGCACTGACAGGACCCTAAATGAGAATGTCGCCTTTTAATCAAGAGCACTTGGAGTCTATGGTATTGAAATGCCCTACAGAGAGCATAGGAAAGCCATCCATCACTTTGTGACAGTTCAATCTTTTAGTGCATGAGTAAAATTTTATTTAGCCTTTCTGAGGCAGTTGGAATGTGAGATGTTTAACTTGCCTCAGAACAGCAGAAGTTCGAAAGCATAATGTCCAGATTGCTATCTGGGCAGCTTGTGTGTCTTTGTGTATTACCTTTACTTATTTAAATTGCAATTGAACCATTTTCCATGTCTTGCTTCAAACACCTTTCCCCATACTCTTATATAATCAACAGCAGAGATTATATCTAAATTTTAGTCATATGTTTGGAGTTCATTTGCACAGTTGATTAACTCTTGATGCTCAGCAGAAATAACTAGCAAGTCAGAGGGAAAGAACCACTGCTTTAGGAAAGGCAGATTTTGTAAGTCTTGCACAGGTAAGCAGTTTGATACATGACTCAGAAATCCTCTGGGAAATGGTTAGAAGAAGAAGTGCATTTAGTGATACATGTACTTGGAATTAAAAACTATTATTATAATAGTCCAGCAATCTAATTTCAAGCTTTGTGTTGTTACGTTTGTTTTTAACAACCCTCTTTCAGCTTTCTTTATAAGTGAAAACAGCAGTAGCATCTGAGGACAGTGTGATAATTTAAGCAAAAATATTTTTGTTGTCAGGCCTTTGGGGTATTTACTTTTGATGTCAGTGGAAACAGAAACCTGTACCAGGACTCTTGTCTTTTAAGATGAGTTGACAATGATGAAACCCCCTGACTAAGATGGATTTACTCCCAATTTACACTGTGTACATGAATGACTTGCCAACCCTAGTAGCTGTTTGAAATCAAGGGAAATTATCTGCACTATACTTAATAGCTAGTTTCAGCTGAATACTACTTCAGGTTTGGGGTTTTTTTTAAGTAAATTCAGTTTTTCAGTGCCCTGTGGAACAAAATTTGCTGTGAATATGCAAGATTAGGGTAGGTTTTTTTTTTTTTTTCCCTTCCTGGCATTTGAACATTTTCAAACTGAACTATTTTTTGTCCTATGCCAAAATAAGGTAGGACCTTCTGTGAAGGGAGAATGTTATTAAAATACTAGCATTTACCAGAATGCTGAAAGAGAAAAGGCTGGGGAAATTGTACTGGGCTTCATTTTAGTAAGTGGAAAGGAAGAGGGGAAAAAGCTTTTCCTGCTGAATCCAAGAACTAGTAAAATGCAACCAGATGAGGAAGACATGTTTATACATCTTACTGAATAAGTCTTTCCAGCAAACCCTTCTGTCACAGACACGGATAGAGTTAATCTTGTTCCAGAGAGTGCTATTTCCTTCAGTCCTGCATTGTTACTGAGTCTTCAGTGAGTTTGCTTTCAGAAATATACTATGGTAATAATGTTGGCAATGAGAAATTTTTTAGCCATCATTTTTAACTTGAGTTTAAGCATGTCTAATTCTGACACCTTTCTCAGTGAATTATTCCCAGCAATGTAAAGAGCTGCATTTTTGTCTGCCACAGGGTACGTGTTCAAGTTTTAATGGCCCCTGTCATGTCATCATGCAAAGTTAAATGATTTAAATATTCAGAATGTGCAAGGGCCCAGGCCAGCCTTGTTATAGTGAGAGCTAATATATTAATCAAACAGCTTAATATATGTTCCAGTATGAGCAGTATTAGCTGGCACTGTGTTAAATAGCTGACGTTCAGGATCTACTCCCAATTTTAAAAAGTCTGCTCATATCATCGCTGCTGTCAGCTAGAAACATTCGTGCTCTGTTTCCACATGGCATTCTCACTCACTGTAATTGTCTGCTAGTGAAAATACAGGTATTATCCATCGATTTTATAAATTACCATTTTCTTCCCTGGCTGCATGCCACAGCTCTGTCAGGATATCACAGAACTTACACACAACTAAAAGCCAAGTAAGTTGCTACAAGTTGGATATTGCTGCTTTAGAAATAACCGACTACAGGAATAATTGGACACATGCCATTATTGAAGCTGATTTAAAGCAACATTGTAGTAGTATAGTGATTATGAAAATCAGCTACCAAAAGAAAGGAAAAGTAATTTAAACTATTTATTGAATTTCACATAGAGAGTTTGAAGACAAGTGGGTTCCTTGGTAAAGTGGGTGCTTGGGGCCAGACCCCTCTTATTACTTCTTCAATAGTGACATACAACACCCTCATCATTGCTGTTAGACAAAGCCAGCATTTCAGAAATACTGAATGCAGAAACCAAACCAAACCAAACCCCAACATGTGTAATCACCTTCATCTACAATTCCTGTACTCAATGTATTGTTAAAACGAACAAATTAATGATTTGCAGACTCAATGTTTTCAGTATTGGTTTTGCATTCTTAAACTAGAAACTCCGTTTCCAGTTCTCATAGAATTTATTTACACATTTAAGTTTTGATTTACCAACATGCTATTCAGTTACCTTCTAGCTTTAAATTTTGTTTTTAGCACGTAAAACTGTAACACCTAGTGAAACTGGCTACTGATGGTCGTAAAATACCTTCAGTGATGTGCAAATCCATTTTTTTTCCTAAGCCATGACATGCATGGTATGTGGTGACAGGATGCCAGAAATGCACGTATTTACGTCTTTTACTTTATGTTTCATGTTTTCATGGGTTTTTTAATACATTGTAAAATCCCATTAGTCTAAAATAATAAAAAAAATGTTATATAATATAACCTGAAAGTAAATAGAGAAGAAATTTTACTTCAGTATATATCAGCTATTCTGATATATACAGATGTTGAGCAGTTTTAATCCTTGCTGGGGGAGGAAAAAAAAAAGGAAACTATGAGTGAAACAAGCACTTTCATAATAAGCTAATTTCACCTGGTATTTAGTGCCATCACAGACACCCATCCCAAACCCCACAATGCTGATTCCACCTAGAAATAGCCAAAACAAAGAAATCAGCTTCCATGGTCTACGAGTTTTGCTTGTCCTCTCTAAATAGAACCAGACAGATGGCGCAGTCTTTGGAAATCATGTGCAAACATCTGCGGTAGGGAATTTGGAACAAAATATATACAAAAAATTAATAGATGTACCAAAACCTAATATTGAAAGTAGTATGTGAATAGGCAGCCTCCCAGTGTGTTTTCTCCCAGTATAGACAGCATATACAGCAGGGTCCAAACTAGGCTCATTCCTGGGGTTTGGCTTTACTCTAAAGAAACCAGTGTTAAGGTAGCAAAGCTTAGCTCAGGTCTCTTCCTCAGACTTGGCTTCTCCTAAAACAAACTTCCAAGTGTTTGCTGCAGGTTTTCAGTCTCTCTCAAATTATTGCTGTCTACCAAGTCCTCTGCCATCTTCCTTCCTTGGGCGACTATCACCCAGTCCTAGGACATAACAGGGAGGGCAGAGTCCCACCCAGCAGGCATGCTCTGAATACTCGATAGATGGTTGTGTGAAAAGAAACGCAAAATAAGTTGATCCCTTCACTATTTCTCTTGTCTTTCCTAGGAGGGATAGAGGTTGCCAACCTGCCATACTGTGGTTGTAGTTAAAATTCAGCTAAAGCACATAAACACAACTTTACAGAGGGAATAACATTGCACAAGTGCTCCTGTAGGAAGTATTTGACCTGCTGCCTATGACTTTTAATACGTGCCATTCCAGTCAAGGTTGCTCAGTGGCTGGGGGATACTGGGAGGAGGAGGAGAAGAACAGAGAGGGGTAACATGAGAAGAAGTGGCAACGTGGACTTCAGTGGAGATTAACAGGCACAGAAAGAGGTACTGGGAGAGGATGAACATAGTTACTGATGACTTAGCTGCAGTCCTTACTGCAGTGATTTTACCCTTATTTGAGGTAAAACTAGCATAAGCATGTTCGGCTGTGCTGAAATCACACCTTCGTTTTCCCATCCAGGTGTACCCTCTAAACGTAAAGCCACTCCACAGTCTTTGTTTGCTCTAATCTTCCACAGACTATGGAGAAAAACATACTGCTTAGTGACTAATGTAGCACAAATTCCCTGCAGCCCTAGTTACATAAACCACCATTTAAAAGACACAATTTAGTTACAAAGTGCACGTTGAAAGCTGCTCTCTCCTTGAAGTGTATATTGAATTCCCCATAAAGATTGTTTACAAGATCAGTTAAAAGGAAGCTTTAAAGAAGCTTTTGAGCATTTCAGCCCATGGTTGCACCTTCTTTTTAGCCCCACAGCAAAGCATTTGGGATTATCCCAGGAATCTGAGGGTGAGGGAGTTAGCTAAGAGAGCATCTTGGTAGGGAAAATGTGCTGGGGACGGGCTGTGGATTGGGCAGGAAGGGGAAGTTGCCCCACACGTGACTGTGGGTTACAGCACACATTGAGCAGAACATGTTCCCTGGTGACAGACACTTCCTCACTGTGCTCACAACACCACCATCACCTCACAGGACTACAAAGGGTATTTGAATTCTTCCTGTTTGTTTGTCCCAACATATGACAGTGAAGAATGAACTGTCTTCCAATCTAAACGACCAAGAAAACAAGCACATTTGGGAGAGATTTGTTCAACTGATGTTAAAAGTTAAAGATTACCTTTACTGTGCAGTAATTGTTCACTGAGGAATCTCTTTTCAGGCTGTGAATAATGGTTTGTACTATCACTATATTATTCACTTTCAGGAAACATGTATTTTGCAGAACGAAGGTAGATCCATATCACCTGCCTTTAAAAAACTTTCAGAAAACAAACCTGAAAAATTACATGATGTTTCCTATGCTTTAAATCCTTATGTTCAAAACATAGGCCAGAGAGATTTGTAGATTCTGGAGGCACTTGCAGTTTGTGGCTATAAAGCTGCAGAGGATATCAGCTGAGACTTCTGCAGGCTGCACAGGAAGAGCTTTTCAAAGCTCTGTACTGCCAGAGCTCATGCTTCTGTGCAATAGCACATTATTCTGGAAGCAGTGCTTCTGCTCAACTCTTTAATGTTTTTCCAGAAAGAAAGCCACATTAGCTGAGTGTCTCTCTGCCATGGTCCCACTGCTAAAAATCAGAGTTTTCATACAAGCAGTGCTGAGTGAGGGAACTGGCATGCCTCTAGAAAAAAATGTACGTCTTTATCTCAGTTGCCATCATTTAACTGGAATCACAGTACTCAGTCTTATTTGCTTCCCAGTCTGTCACAGGGCTCTGACAACATGGTATCAGCTGCATACCCCACTGGTATGAAAGCTGCTTTACAGCCCTGCACACCAGCCTGCACCCTTTGCCTTGGAGAGGAAGCCACTGCTCTCAAATTGTCCATGATAGATCCGGAGGCTACTGCTGGAATTATGTCTCACTGGCACTGGAGAATGACTTGGGCAATCCCATGAACCCAAACAGCAGCAGTTGCTGCTCCAGATCCTGCTGCCCCTGCCACCATGCAAGGGATACTGGCACCAACAAAATCAGCATCTGTCCTGTAATGAGAACTAGCCCAACTCCTAGCAGCTCAAGTACCTGAAATCCCTTAGGGGCTGGTATGGAAAAGAAATGACATGTAGTATTTACATTCAGGAATTGTCCTGCCAGGAACAATTCCTTACTTTCCTTCCCACTGCACCAGCAAGATTAGCACTGAATCCACAAAGAAAAAAAGCCACTGAAGACAGTGACTATAATATATAAGTATATCCAGCTGCAGAAATAACAGACTATATTTATAAGGAAGTCTCTTCCCCTTTACTATTTAACTATTTTTATTTGCTGAGTCTCAAAGTTATGGTTTTGAGATATTGTTGAAATGCTACTCAGAGCCTGTTTCACAGAAACCAGAATACTTAGGAGAAGATCACTGAAGGGGCAAAAGTGATAAAGTAATTATCTGTAGAACTGAATTTAAAACCAACCAGATGGTACCAAAGAAAAGGCAAGAATGCTTTGAAGAATAAGTCTGAGTGCTGATTCTTCCACTTAAGAGAATTTACACTGATAATGAGCAGTATTAGAGATAATGAATTCATGAAAAATAATCTTGTATCTCAAGCCTTGTCTTTCTCAAGACTGACTAATGTTTGCTGCTGAAATCTGAAATGCTGGCAGCGTGCATGTGCAAGAATATACTCTGAAACCTAGGAACTCTGTATTAAGCCACTTTACTCAGGATGGATGAAGATATTTTCTCTGCTCACTGCCACATAATGTACATGTTTCTAAACATCTATCTGCATTTCTTCTGTTTCTCTGACAGTCACTGCCTTTTAATGTCTGTCCTCAGTGGAAGAATCAAGTTTAAGCTACAAGCTTCAGTGTTGCCTCTTCTGATGTTATTATGCATTACCCCTGTAATATGAATTTACAGAGGACTGAGTGTTGTTTTGAAAATAGATTATTTCTATTAGTAGATTTGATTTTAGTAAGGCACTAGAAACATTGCTTTTTTACTTTATACTTCCAATATTTAAGACCTTTCTTTGCTATGTTGAAAACAGGCACCGTAGAATGACGGAAGTATTTCCCCTAAGAAGAGTTCAGCTTTCCCAGTCCCTAATCCTGTAATTACTTTTGCATGTATTAAGAGTAAAAACACTTCCCTTGTAGTCACATGGAGAAGGATATACTGAATCATGGCCTTTGCTATATAGTCTCAGTTCGTAGAGGTCCTCCCATAAGCCACAAATAATAACAAATTTCTCCTACTTGAATATGTATTGTATCAACACAAAAGTTTTTTACAGGAAAACGCTTTTTTTCCCCCTAAATATTATCTCTCTGAAGGTAACATAAAAGAACACTTTAACCATCCGCTCAGTAAATATTGACTTAGCTTTTAGCCAAGCTTTTAGTTCTCCAAGTAAAAAAAAAATCAAGGTGTGAATTCTTATTGACTAAACTGCCTATTGACTAAAATTTGCACTGGCTTCAGGGTAGATGACGATTTCAAAGAAACATTTATATATGTAGCATGGGCTAGTTCTGGTAACGCGGAGATTTATGGGCCACTAACAAATTTAAAAAAAACCCCATAAACTCAGCCATGTAGAATTATCAGAAATTGCTTAGACTGCCACACAACTTTTTTAGCTTTCCAGTCACACACATCTTCCCCAACTGCTCTTCCTGCTAAATAAATAAACAAACCATAAAGAAAACCTAGAAAACACCAACTAGCATCCATGAAGATTTTGTGAAGCTTGTGTATAAAAATAATATATAATTAAATACTTTTTCTCTCAGTCCTCACTCAAGCACAGCTGGCACCAAGGATGAAAAATAAAATGATTAATCAGTTTTTCCTTAGAAAGTTGATGAAAAACCTTCTTATAAATTTGATATATTCCTGTTAATACTTTATACAGAACATTCTAAATCAGATCCAGTATACCTTTTTTCTGTTTTGGGTTGCCCATGCTGTCTTGCACTTTATAAAGTGAGATGAGATGGCTTTCATTAAGACTGCAATAAACCCTATGTGGCTTTTACTCAGTGGGCTTTGGCCACTCTATTCCCCTCCTCCCTTTTGTGTGCGAGTTGTAAATTGATTGAGAAATACTCTGTTTCATGCTTCCCCATTCTCGGCATGCAACATCTTTAAAGATTCAAAAGAGAGAGGAGAGCAAAAAAGGCAACAGGTAGGTAATACAGCAGATGGCTCTGTCTCCAGTTAAACTTGCTCAGAGTAACAAGCAGTAAGACTGTATTTTTTCTGCAGGGTGCAGGTGGAGAGGCTGTGAATGAAAATAAATTTCTGAACACAGACTCCAGCACAGGATCAGTGGAAACTACTGCCAAGCCGTTACCATTTAAAGATCCAAACTTCATCGTAAGTGTATTATTTTAACAATTTGAAATTCCATACTTTTCCCATAAAATGCTTACTAGGATTCTATTTAACCATGTTCCTAGTGTAAATATTAAGAAAATCAACAGCCAGATAAAAGGTTGACAATTTTTAAGAAATTCACCTCAATCCCTATAACATCATGGTCCAAAGTGCAGACTGTATTATAGCATGAAAATGCCACTGGTCCAGAGGCAGAACTGTTATATTAAATTCTGGAACAGAGTGAGAAAACCTGTTAGGTGCAGGTAAGTGTGGCGGTTTTATGATATGGTATCTCACAAACTACCACAGCTAGAGAGGAGCAATTAATACTATGAATGTAGGAATCCCGTGTTTCACTTCCTAGTCAAGGCAGGCTGCAAAGCAATTGAGCTAGAAATTAGCTAGAGAGTCATTAGCAAATGGCATTTTGCACCTCTTCTGGTCCCTGAAACTCTTAACAGATTTGTGGTGTCTTCTTCCAATCATTGCTAGATTTAGAAGCAAAATGGTCCATGCTCCTGAGAAGTCTGGCCTGCTAGCATTCAGTCATGTAAACACTGACAGCTGATGAAATGCAGGCTCCTAAACACTCTGAGGGTTAGACTGGGAAAGAAGGTGAAGAAGATTAAGTTAGTAATGCTGGGTTTGTTTTTGATATCTTTTTATCTTGCTGTGCCAAGGCCAACTCATTGGCACACTTTACAAACGCTTTCTAGACAAGCAAACTTCTCAGACTGCTGGTCCTAAGCCAGTACTTAGAAAGAAGGATTTTATCCCAGATTTCTTTCTGTATGAACAAGATACAATATCCCACAGCACATAACGAGTAATTGGGCAATGCACAGCTCACTAAGCACAGGTTTGGCAGGGGGTATGAAATTAATCTCTGACATGTGAGTTGCTCTACATCTGCTTTGCAGACAACCTCAGCCATGAGAGGGGCATTCAAACAACCATATACTTTGCTCACTAATCCTCCAGCAAGCACCAGTGTCTTTGAGAAATGGAGCTTATTGCAAAAGCTCCTTTTGTGCCCAGAGGCATCCCATGTAGCTTCCACATGGGATTTAAATATCCATGAGGCCCTGAGATGATTGTTCAGTTCTTAGAGGGATGTTGCCATTTCCAAAGAGGCAATACTAATGTCTGCATGCTTGAAATAATAATGAATGTACAGGGTCTTTGCCAACTGCTGCAGAAATAATAGGCATTTATAATAAAAACCATGAAATTGTCCCCTCCAATACAGTAACTAATTTGAGAAGAAATGCATTGAGTGTTAATCAGCATTTCATTGGTATGACCTGGTAGTAACAATTTGGATGGATTTTTGCATCTTTTCAGCCTAATTTGCCTTAAAAGGAAGAAAATAAACCAAATAGTGTCTATCTCTGATACGTATGCCCAAGTTTGAACCATTAGCTCACTGCAGAGGATAGACTTAAGAGCAGAGAAGGAGGAAGAACTGACCTCTTCCTAAACTTTCTGATTGGAATTTACATCCCTTAGCAGTGGGGAAGGGGAAAAACACTTTCTGACAGCTGTGTAGAGCAATAGCTGCTGTAGAGCAGTAGCTCCACCTGTCCTAGCTGTAGCTTTCTCTGAATTTTGCTTGGTTCATTTGTGCTTGGCAGTCATTGCCTTTTTATTGTAGGTGTGTGAGGTGATGCTCAGCCCCATTCCTAGGAGGCATAAGTTCATATAAAAACAGAGGTTGCTTTTGAGATTACTGAACAAAAAGTCATTATGCAGTGATTTGGGGGAAAATTCATGCAATGAATTTGAATTAGTAGTGTGGTAGTACATGTAGTTTCATCTCGTGCTGTAGCAGTCACTATTATACAATGTTCTTTAGATGACTAAGGTGCTACCCCAAGAGCAAATATTTGCTTCTACATTTTAAATCAGATATCCATCACCAAAACCCAGTATATCATCAGCTCATGAATAACTTTTCTGAACATATGTCTACAAAAAAAAAGCTTTCTCATTGAATCCTTCCTCCTATCATCCTCATCAATTTAACAGGTTAATTTATAAACATTTAAAGCAGAAGTGTGTTTACAGAACTTTGCTGAGTTTCAATGAGACTCATGGGGCAAATAATAATGAACAGAAATAACAACTCCTCAATTGTAAGAACATTTTCTTTTCGTGAAGTTAAGTTGTAAATCTGTGTCCTTTGATCATTTAGAAGCAGTACAGTGCGTTGTGCAGCTTCTATCTCTGGAGGGACATAAATAAATTACTCTGTAGCAATCACATTTGATAACTGAGACTGCCATTATAGTACCTGTGGCAAGCCTTCCATTAGTGTACCTTTCAAAATGCAAAATTGTCTTGGCAGCCAACATTCTATTTATTATTCTTTTTCTATTATTCTGTCTCCTAGCCTTTGAAAGAAAAATAAAATTTCCAGAAAATTTCTCATAGTGTTCATTACATTTTCCAAGATCAGTTGTGTTTTCTACAGTCATGGATAATTTGTAAAAGAGCTAGAGCTGCACCTGTAATGTGCCATAAAAAGGAGAGAGAAAATTTAGCTGTATAATCACAATTTTAGGAACAACTTCATAGTAATAGTAATAAGTTCTAATATGATAGGAAGTACATACAGAATCCTGTAATCTCAAGCTAAGCCTAACCACACTGATTTTCTATTTCCATGTAAAAAGCAGATTTTAATTTCCTTCAGTTAATCGGAAACATAGAAGCTTTGACACAGTCCAAAAAGCTTTGTTTTTGCTTGCAGCCAAGATTAAAGTGTACAGTATAGTAGCCTGCTGATGAAATAAGTGAGAATAGCAAATGGTTCATGACAAGATGAGACATATCAGAAAGACGATGAAATAGAAGTGTCATGCTCTGAAATAGTGTTCTTCATTTATTTTTTCTCTAAACACCATATTTTTAATTCTAGCACTCCGGCATTGGTGGAGCAGCAGCTGGCAAGAAGAACAGAACTTGGAAGAACCTTAAACAAATTCTTGCTTCTGAAAGGGCATTGCCATGGCAACTAAATGATCCTAGCTGTAAGCTGCTTAGACGCTTTGCATGCATTTATAAATAATAGAATGTGCACAAATAACTTTCTTTAAAACTAACCTAAATTATTTCATCAGTGCATGCAGTATCCTGCTTGAACAGGGTCCAGTAGTACATTTAAGATTACTCCAGTCACACTCATTAGCCCTATGTCGAAAATAGGGGGAGACAAATAATTTGGAGTATTGTGGCAAAGTTCAAATACATTTGGGGAGAGAGTTTAATAAGGAGAAAGTATTTTTCCAAACCAGGTCAGAAGCCCTTATTCCCATGAGGTTTTTGTCACCCTTTCACTGGTTAGGAGCTGCCTCCTCCTCTGTGTACAGTTCAGAGGTCTTTTGGTGGGTGGCTGCTGCCTGATTAGCTATATTTAAGTAATTTTCAAATAGTTTCTGCTAAGCCACATACCTGCAGTGGCTTAGACCTCAGCTCAAGCTTCCTATCCAGCTCCTTATCCTAGATTCTTGGGAGATTTAAATCCTACATCCTCTCTTTAGTGCAGCACAGCTGAAACTACACTATTAGCAGTGCTGATTAGCAGTCCTAGCTGGTTACATCTACAGGAGCAGAGTTATAGCAGTGGTCTTCATCTAGATATTCTTCAAGTCTACTTGTAAAGCAGGATACTATTGAATGTAGCTGCCAGCAGAATGCAATCCTCAGATTTTATTTAAGCAAGTGGAGGCATTTCAAAACTGAGCATATGCATATACTTTTTGTCAGACTTGGTGCTTTATCCAAAAATAGCTTGCCATTTTTTGAAGTGTTTTAGACACAACTGTTACAGAAGAATGCAGACTACTGTGTGTTCCTGGCTATTGTAACTGACAGTCTGCTGATTTTGCTATTTCTACTATGCTCTGTTTGCAACCAGAAATTTACAGGATTTTTTATAAGAAAGAGGGAAAAGAAATTCAGTTTTGTATTTAAAACCAGCTGTCTGTGGCATTAGGATCTTTTGAATTATGAGATGATGAGTTAGAAATTTGATATGGATGGAGTGTTTGAACTGAACATATAATCTGAATGAGTTGCAAGGGAGATCAGGAAAGAGGAAAGAAATCAGTCAGGTACAAGATATTTTTATAAACATCCAAAATTGAGGATTTAACTACTTAAGCATACCAACTGTATCTTAAAAAATGTTTATGAATGATAATTGCTATTTAAAGGGCACCAAAGAACAGCAACTTCCAACCCTCAGTTTAAACATTCAGACCATTTTCTAGGTCATTGACTGGGCTTAAAGTGGTACATGCTTAAAGATTTAACTGATTTAAAAGATTACTTTGCTTTTCTGGATTATAGCATTTCAGAGCTGCAATCTTGAGCAATGTTTCATGGTCTGAACATACAACATGCATATGATAATGGCTATCTTTGCACGTGACTGACTGCAAGGAAATTCATTAAGACTTGGAAGAAATGGACATATTTCAAATGGCTCTCGCATTTTCCTTTTGGGAAGGGCAGTTCTGCTTGCTGAACTCTGTTAATAGGTGAGCAGGATCAGGCTGTGATTTACAGTGCTAGCAGGCTAAATGTTTTCAGAGGTAATTCTGCTTCATATTTCTTTGCCTTAGTGTTGCTAGCTAATAGAGACCTCAGAGAGTACGTTTATGTTGTAGAATATATATATAAGACACTGAGTTTATGCCTTTGTTTCTCTTTAGATTTTAATATTGATGCTCCTCCTTCCTTTAAGCCTGCTAAGAAATATTCAGACATTTCAGGACTTCCAGTAAGTAATTTTTTTTTCCCTTCAAAATTGGCATCTCACCTTTCACAGTGAAGTAGTGCTGGTGCCTTGTTTTGTAAAAGATCTATATGCTGATGTTCCTATTCAGACTTGGGCTTAATAATTATCTAGTGATTTAAGACCAAATCCCAAATACTGTCACTGCATCACAAAATCCTTAGGTTGTTAATAGATGCTGGGACAGACTAAATACCTTGTCCTGCCAAGCAGCTCCAATGACACAACTTTGTCACCTGTAGAATCTACATTGGTGCCCATAATTTCTAATTCTTAAGATAGGGGCAGGAAAAGCTGGTAGTCCACAGTGTCCATGACTGTTAACTTTGCAACGTATACCCACAATGACTGAAACTTTCCATGCTGTTTGCCTGAGGCTGATTTATGTCATTGTACCTTATAAGAGAAGTTTTAAAAAGATGGCTCAGCAATTTTCAATAATGAGATTAGGCAAAATTTTATTGTTTGGCCCAGGTTAAAAAAAAAACAAACCTTGTTATCATTGCTCTCAAACTTTGCCTCAAACAAATCAGCCTGAAACAGACACTTGGCATAGACTGTTGAGAATTTCAAATACCCCTATGCTTCAGAGCTGCAAGTTGGAGTTTGGCAGATGTATAGCCTGTGTGTCACAGATGGGCTCTTTTACTTGTTCTTGTTAAAGAAAAAGGAGAAAGGAAAAAAAAAATCCCAAACCACATTTGACTTAGATATGGTTTGCACATCCTCCAGAAGGTCTTGGTAGTTACAGTTTGGTGCCTGAATTCCCCAAGGATTCTGTTGGCACAAACCAGGAGTAAAGTCCTTGAATTCTGCCCAACAAACATTTTGTATCTGCTGCTGAAAGTGCTCCTATGTTACATGAATAATTTTACTTAAAACAGGTGTTAGTAACAGCATATCTTTTCACTTTTCACCTTCAAACACCAGTGATTTATTTTTCAGAAGCCTGTGCATTTATTACAATTGAAATCAATGGGAATGTTGTGTTTTGGAGTAAAAAAACGCTTAATTAATGGTTACACTAAGTAGCTACAATAATGAAAACTTTGTGATGTCAAAGAGCCTTGCACAGAATTTCTGTGTCACTTCCCCCAGTTTAATCTGTTTCTCACCCATAGGGCACTAGCCCACCTTCACAGGCTTGATATCACCTCCTGGTACATATTTATTATGCTGATGCAGGTTAGCATACCACCTTGCATTCTGTACACTGAATTAGGCAAAAAGTCCTCATTAGGACACAAAATGGGTGAGCACTTAACCAAGGGCTGCCTTATAGTGGATATTTAGTGTAAGGCATCAAAGAATAGCTGTAGCACCAGCTGTGTTCCTGCACATCCTACATTTGATCTTGATGTGGTAGCATGTTTTCTTAGACTTTATTTTTTAAGTAACACATTTAAATAAGGCACCTCGGGGGTGACATGTGTCCAGCCTGTGCCTCTGAATGTGGTTTGGAAAGGGAGTGAGTTGCTCAGATAAAGGCTGGTAACTCTTGGTGTTCAAGAGGGAGTAGGAAAGCAACATGTTCCTCACAGATGAACTGGCAGACAGCAAATGGAAGAGACTGCTTGCAAACCCAGGGAAGATAATTCCCTCCAGCCAGGCAGACCCTGCCCCATCTCCAAGGAACCAAATAATGCTTTCCAGCACTAACCTTTGATGTATTTCAAAACTAATCAGTCGTTGCACCTCTAGTGAGCTGATGATGCAGGGTATAGATGTGAGTGGAGGCCACATCCCTACCATTTCCATCAGTGATTTATGTACTATAACTATTTTAGCTCAGTATAGATACTCTCTATACAAATCCATATACAAATTCAGTACTGCTTTTGTTTTCTTTTCTTCTCTTTCCACTTTTTTTTTTGTTAATTTTACATCCTCTAATTGCATTGTGAATAGTTTCCTATTTTACCTGGCCTGCAAGGTTTCTCCAGACTATGAAAAAATTAACACGTTTAAAAAAACCCCTTTTTTATTAAAATAGCTGAGACAGTGTGTCCTTTAAATTGCTAGGCTAGAAATGTTTCATAAGAAGCACTAAATATGCTTTCAAGATCATTTCCTAGTAGGAGGATATGTGGGACAATAGAATATTGTAGAAATGTAGTATTAGAAAAATGTCCCTGTATTTTCTTTGTAAAATATAAAAGCATATGTGTAAGAATGTATTTTCTGTAGGAAAAGCTGGACTCCCCACGAGGGAAAAAAAAATAAATTTCTTAGCATTACCCATCTGGGGAAGAATTAAATTGTCTAGTAGGTACAAAAAGAGAAGTGTATTAAAACATTCTCAATCAGCATACTTGCTCTTATATTAGATGCCACAATTAAATTCTACTGATCCCCTTCTCTTTCTGTGTGTAACACAAATGGAATTAAATTTACCAATGGTCTCAGCAGAGCAGCCAATTTATATTTGTAAGGCAGCCTAGAATTCTAAAGCTATTATCTACTGTATTGACACTGCAAAATAAACCTATTATTTCCAAACTTGCAAGATGAATATTTAGATATTTTAATGTGCAAAAACAGAGTAATTTACCATAAAGCAGATTTAAAAAAAAACAAACCCAAACCTTCAAATGTTTATATTTCTCTTCCTTCTCTGAAAATGGATCAGCCCTGTTACTATAGAAACAGATTGAGATAGCTAGTTTATTGTATTTTAAGAGCATGTGTCTATGGTCTTTGATTTAGTTTTTAAACACGACAGAGTTTTTTCCTCGCAAAGTCATCTAATTCAATATTCTAATCTCTTTAATTGTTTCTGAAGTACTGGTAAAGTTTGTTTTCAGGCTGAAGCCATGGCATGAATGGCAGGTTACCATACATTAGTGTCTGCAAAGAGTACAGCCCAGTACATAACACCAGAATGGTGAAGAGCAGCCATAATATTTTAAACCTAGATCGGTGCACAATACAAATTGCAGATATTGCTTGGTTACTTTATTACAGAATCATGCACGTTTGAAAAGCAGTCTAATTGCTTAGCTTTTTCTTACATGAGGCCAGATGTAAAGAGTGAAATAAAAGTAAATTTGTACCTGCTGTAACCATGAAGTTACCACCAGGGATAAATTTACTCCTAATGTTCTAACTTTGCCGTTTGTTTGGAACTTAATTGATGGCTTGAACTGTTAGCTGACTACATTTAATTAACCTAGCGGTGTTTCTTTGTAAAGAAAACCGAGCTACAAATAACACTAAATTTTCTAAGCCATATCAGACCAAATGATTAGCTGGATTGTTACCATGGTTGAGAGGTGCTTTCCAACATAAAAATGTAGAGAGTTCTGCACTACAGCTGTGTGGTGTGGGGGAATACTCCAGCTCTTCCTGGCCTTTTCTACTTTTAGTAGCAGTGTCTTGAGGGATTTCAACTGCCTGTGCCTTGCAGCCTGCCACCATCTCGTGCTAAAGAAAGGCACAGAAGACACTTTTGGAGCCTTGGCAGGCACTTGGTAATCCAGTGCTGAACAGGCAGGGATTGCCCTGGAGGCTGAAGGTAGAGGGGCAATGCCCTGATGCCTGCCTGCTCCCAGTGCAGCCTCCTGGCCTACCCCTGAGCTCAGCCGAGCTCCAGGTTTCTGCAGCAACAAGGGGAGAGGATAGAAGGAAACTGGCACTGCTCCCAGGCACCCAGGGTCCAAATATAGCAGGGGATACAAGTATAGCCCAGGGTGAGCTGGCCAGGCTGCCATCCTGAAAGCTGGCAGCTGGAGCAAACCACAACACTGGGTTCAAATCTCTTACCAGTTCAGTCACAGAATCATAAGCTGAGACTCCCTAGCTTTAAAAACCACTTTAAAGTAAATTAAAAGCTAAGTTCTATGCAGCAAGAGAAAGGCAGTCCAAAGCTATCAGAGCACCCATAATTCAGCCTCTTTGTGGGTAATTTATTGGCAGCAGCCTGACTCTTTGGAGAGCTGCCTTGAGAGAGACTGCACAAGGCACAGAGTTTCTAGGGTGAGTTTAGAGAGCTGAGGAATTTATTTTGCTCTGTGTCTTATAGGAAACTTCTCTCAGCCCTCTGTTATGTTTAATGAATTTCTAATGTGATTTTATAGGGGTCTGTTAACTTCTCGTAAGTTCTGACATGAGGAGAAAGAAAAAAAGACTTGTGGCCATGTGGTAGAACAGCAGTGCTGTTACTAGGAAGAGAAACTCACTGTTTTTTGGTCTTGTAATTGAGATACTTCTTTTACTGTTATGGTTAGAAATTTTATTTGAATAGTGCCTCTAACACTGTTTCTTTTTCAGGCAAATTACACAGATCCACAGAGCAAGCTAAGATTTAGTACTATTGAAGAATTTGCCTATATTCGGATGCTCCCTTCAGATGTGGTTACAGGATACCTGGCTCTAAGGAAAGCAACAAGTATTGTTTCCTGAGCAGACTAAATATTGTTGTATATTGCTTGTGAACAGTGCTCATTTGGAGTGTCATGATGGAAACTGACTGTGGGACTGAGGTTCTTTAAAACTATCCATGGATTTTTACATCTGGAAGTAGTTGATGATACATGCATTTGAAGAACATATGGATTTAATTTTCATAAATGCTGATATTTGTTAGTTTGCCAGTTTGTTAGCAATTTGGTTTGGTGAACAGAATAACTTAGACCTTAAGGATGTGTATCTGGACCATAATGTCTCATTTGTATTAATTTCTGTAAAGACAGGATTTCATCTCCACCCTGTATATTTTATGTACTACCCTGGCTCAGCAGAAACTGTCATTTCAATTAAGGAAAAGGTAACAAGATATCCAAATATCTAAACCTGCCTTACCAGATGTGCTTGCCACTTGGCTGTGAAGTTTGTCCCATCTGTAAAATGAAGCTAAAATACCCAGCAAGTGCTGCTGTTGTGATGACTTTTTAGGGTACCGTGGCACTGTGGAAATGAAGACCTTCACACAAATGTTTGTATTGAATTAACTGCCAACATAAATAAAGTTGGACTCAAACTTGCTTGTAAAATACCCTGATGAACACGTGTAACAGGATCCAATCAAATCATCTTGATCATTGCACTTCTCAGTGTTTGAGTGCTTCATTTCACAACCTGACTATTCTTCTACCTCTCCTAGTTATTACAATATTAGTGCTAATTAGTATGAAAAAGTACCAATTTCCCAGACTTTTAAAAAAGATGCTAAAAAGTAGGAGTTCCACTGTCCATTGGCATTCTGACACCCAGATGGCCTTCAGCAAGGCAAGACCTTCTGCATTAGAACACTGAACTTAGCACCATGAG
The DNA here is from genome assembly GCF_017639235.1 of Corvus kubaryi. NCBI lineage: Eukaryota > Metazoa > Chordata > Aves > Passeriformes > Corvidae > Corvus > Corvus kubaryi. Next base: position 15,881,189 of record NW_024582056.1, read on the forward strand.
ACACCAAAAGAATAATTGAGAGCAACTGAACATTGTCACACTTTAGAAGAAGGAGACTGAAAGAGAGTTTGGACTCTTGCTGGGGGATGGCTGACAGCTATATGCCAATGTGCCAATGTAACAATGACCCTGAAATTAGGGGCAAGGGGGCAGAGAGTTTTCTGCCCATTCTTTCTTTCTCTCCTCTTTCTTATGACAAGCTGCTGATTTGAGGTCTTCCCACTTCTGAGTCTTTGTCCCTTAAACTCTTGCTAGGTTGTAATCTGGACTCCAAGTTCAGGCTCAACTGTTCCTAGCTCCCAGTCACACAGCCTTCACTCCCACACTCCATCAGCTGTCCTGCAGTGGTGGCACTAGAATTGGCTGCTACACAAGTTACCACTTGCTGTGGGGATGCTCTTTTCCCATGTGCAAAACTACCAAGTGGAAGACTTGTGCCATAGTGTGTTAGTCCTGGGGAGGTGAGGTGCTGATTAGGAGACAGCAGTACTGACTCAGGAAGCTCCACCATGGACATCAGGATCTTGTGCAAGGCACACTCTTCTCTTTCCCAGCACAGGCAGCACACAGTAATGACTAGTTAGTGTCTAAGATGTCCTTTGAATGCACATTTCTATAGACATGATAATAATTAATTTTTTTCTGATTGAAAGAATAAATATGCAGAGTGTTATTAATGCTAGTTTAATTTCATCTCCAAAGCAGGAAAAACAATAATGGGATACTTTGTTTAATGAAAGTCGGTGGGACTCATTCCTCACTTTTTGTGATCTAATATTGCCAAAAACAAATTCTAAAAGTCTTTGACATGCTTACAATAGATCCTTCAAAGCTCTAGATATCTGATAATGCTACAACTGTATCACAGTACAAAAAAGAATAAGACAGGATATTTCTCTGCGTGCCAGCAAGCATCCAAGCCACATTCTCTTTGCACTGAGTTTTATAATGGATATTTTTAACTTACATTACATACTGAACACGTGTTTATAAGATAAGCTTAACACTGATATGAAAAGGAAACACATAGAACTGCTGTAAGATCATTTTTGTTTTAAATAAGCAGACAGCAGCTCAGAAAATCGATTTCACAAGCTTGTTCTCTCCCACAAATATTTTTAACATTCTTTGGGAATGACTGTGTAGGAGCCCAGGCTCCTCCACTGCCAGAAGTGTTCCATGCACTCCTGCACTCTATATTAAGATGTTGCTTCTCAACTAATTTCTCCCATGCAGCGTTTATGCATTTCGTTTTCAAAATCTGAGTCTTTCTGAATAAATCAGCATCAGAAAAGCAAATATATCTTAAACTTGGCTAAAACATTAGTGACTCCTCTCAGTGCTCTGTACCTGTATGATGGCTACTAGATTCCCTTTTCTTCTTTTCCTTGTTTCTTCCTTTGTTGGCTTTTTTTTTCCTAGTCAGTAGTACCTCCCTTTTACTCATTAGGTTGTGCAGTGGTCAAGCCAAGAGTGATGAATCAGCCACCAGCACCATTCAGCATTACATCAATCAACAAGTTTACTGTGTGAAACAATCAAACCAGATTTGTTTTAGCAGGAAGCTGAGGACAGAACAGATCAAGTGGCCAACATGTGCTGTGGTGTCCAGTCCTGCTGCACTCCTTCTGAAAGCAGCACGTGAACCTGCTGCTCTCATCAGTGCCTTCTATGAGAGAACTGAGCAGTACCTCCCTTCCTGTATATAAGAGAAAATATGGATGAGTGAAAAGCTTATCTGTGCCATAGAGCAGTTTTAAAATGTTTTATTGGTAGCTTTAGAAGAAGTGAAAATTGAGTAGTACATTTATATGTAACAGTACTTACAGGATATTATCTAGATAAACATACATAAGTTGAATTTAAATTGAAAAGAGGACAAAAGAAAAGCATTTGAAAAGAGAAGTGGCAATGAATGCCATTTCAGACTTGGGGAGAACGTGTTTTGGCTAATAGCACTGCCATACCTCTAAAGCAGAAAGCCAGCAGTCTGTTAAGAGTACAACCATTACGGGGAAGTATCACCTGAGTGCAGTACTTCACACAGACCATGGATGGCTTCAGCCTCACATGCATTTGCACTGCGTTGTTCCCCTGTCATCCCCCTCTGAGGGCTTACAGCACACCAGTTGCTGAGCGCCCACAGAAATCCCACTGACATTAATGAGAAGTGAGCTTGTCCAGCAACTCTCTAGGTGTGATCCAACTGGCAAAGTTTTAGCCTTAGTCTTTTTGGCAGGTGGGAATCACATTTTGCATGCCTCATTTGCCCTATTGCAGAGGCCAAGCTCCTGTTTTCCTGTGCAGCTACCTGCCCAACACACACCACTGGTCCAGCAGACACTGGAGATGGGGGGTTGTCTCCAGCCTACTATGGAGTTTTCTGTTTTTATTTAAGACTGCAGTGGCTTGTATTTACTCTATACTTTGGGTGGATCTGCTTGCTCCCAAAGGCCAGGACAAAGCAGGCAGCCATTGCCACGGCAGCAGAACCAGTGCAGCTGCACTGCCTGGTGTGCCCTAAACCCTGGTGCTGTGAGGACACTGTGCTGAGCTGGGGCAGGGGCTGGGCCATGTGGGGCCACCTGGGGTCACGGACTGTAGAGGCAGCTGCTCCCAAGGGAAGTGGTCTGCTGGGAGCCATGAGAGGAATGAAGCAACCAACAGCCACAGCTGCTGCCACGCTCTTTAGGGGATGGAAAAGCAGGGCACTGGGGTTCCAGGGTTCTTCCCGTGATTATTCACTGCTGTTTCAAACAGCAGGTGTGTGCCCATGGAAACTTCCTGCCCCAGCCCTTCCCTCTGCTCCATCTGAAGTAGGAATGACCTTGGCCCCACATCCTGGAAAGCTGCAAAATTCAATTGACAGAGGCCTTGGGCCAGCTCATTTTGGAGCCTCTCCATTTCACTGTCCTGTATTTCCTGGCTTGCTCCCATCACAGCGTTCTAGATCCCTATGGAATTGCTATGTATGGGCTTCTGTAGAGGACAGGAGTAGCAGTCATACTCGAGGAGATGTGCCTTAATCTCCTTTGACAGAGGAAAATGAAGGTAAGCAAAGGGGAGGGCTTTTTACTGGTGAAAAACATCAAACTAAAAATTAACTAGTATAAGCTTAGAAAGGTTTTTCCAAGTCCACCCTGTTAAGAAAAAAAGCTTGAAAAGCGTGATTACAATAATTTTCCCAAAGGGCTAAGTAATCTTTAATAAATTCATACAACAATAATTTCTTACTAGAAAACTTACCAATGGATTTTAAGGTCTCTTACAATCTCTAACAATGTGGCTTACTTTCTCAAATGGCACATAGCTTTTCTTTCTGAATCACTTCAAGGAAGAAGACTTTCACAGACTTGGTGTCAGGTTCTAGGAGGAAAACCCTGACTTAGTGCTCTTTTAAACAAGAGTCAAGTGGTACCTGTATTGTTACTGAGCATTCAGTCACACTATGATGGTCATACCACTATTACAAGTCACAGAAATTCCTTCATAATTCTCTTTTTTTAGTAAGTGTCCCCCAATGAAAGACCACTTTGTCTGTTGGCAAGTGGATGGGTGGAACATAATTAATACCTCTTCAGGCAAGAAAAACATTTTGTTTAAGTCCATTTGGTATCTGTAAGTATTGCTTGACTCGTTTTTGTATGACCTGAGAAGCTTAACAAACCCAGTATTTTCAGGTGATTACACTACTGTAAATCACAGTGTACAGACAGCAATAGCATTAAGCTCTTGGGAGAGGTAAAAACAACAACTAACAAACACTGTTTAAAGTACTGTGGCAATTTAGTACTGCCTGTGTAATTGCACATGGTTTATGACTTACGAGGTCATGTGTACAGACCATTACTGTCTCTTGACACTGTAGCCTAAAATCAATAATCTCTACACAAAAACCATCGTACTAGTGAACTAGACAGTGAGCTGGGGCTGGCTGTGGTTTCTGTTTACCAGCACGTTCTCCTCTGGGCAAGGGCTCCCCTCAGTTATTGCATGCTGACTGCTGTGGCTGTGCCACTTGACTCCAGTGCATGCAGCACTGCGCCCCAGAAAACTGCATCTGGCTGGTGTACTACCTGGAGCCTTCTCCAACATCCCCAGTCTGGGATGGAAAAACTACTCTTCCCTCAAGTGAAGAAATCGTTTACAAGTCAGAGCCCATGTAAATAGTGTCCCTTTGCTCTGCAAGTCTTGAATCCGCAGCACAGTTTATGGTAAAGGAGAAAAGGTGCCCCTCGCTTGGGTTCTTCTGTTTCAGCACAGATCACACACAAGCAAGTTCTCAGCATCAGGTTTTGGAATTTCTGAAGACAGCTGCCTACCCGTGCATGGGAAGAAAGTGTTTCCTGCCTCATCTTATTGAAATAATGGCATATGTGTGCATTCAGTGCCACTGTATAGATCTGATAAATGTACAGCAACAAACCCTTGTGAGCAGAGAGGCAGGCCTGGTCTGCTTGGCTGGTACCTGGGCGTGAGTTGGGCACTGAGCAAGCAAGGGTAATGGGAGTTTTTGAATTTTTGCTGTGATCCCACTTATATCCTGGGGGACAGCAGCTTCTCTTGATTCTCTTCTCCCAGGAGGAGGAGATGCTTCTAAAACGGCACCATGATAAACATACACACATTGCCTACATACTGTGTGTCTATTCATTAGTTCCATGACTAATGGATGAAGACGATGCAGAGGGGACAGAATTAAGGATCTTTTAATAAATTGTCTGTGGGCCCAAAACTTGTTCTTGCAACAGAGGCAGTGTGGGATCTGATAATAACCTTAATAAAGAAGAATCTCAGGAATTTCTGCAAGAGCTGGACTTAGACTAAGGTGGAAGGACAGGAAGTGGGACTGTAGATGCAATTGACCTGACAATATGAGGCTATGTTGAAGAGAAATAGTTTATAAAACACTCTGTGGTGTGATCCACAATCCTCTGAAGTAATACATGTGGCACTATGGTGGCCTTATATTTGAAATAAAGAATATAAATAGAGCTTAAATGACTACTTCAAACTGTGCCTTTCAAGAAGGTGTATATATGTCCTAGCTGGTGATGGGGAGTCAATGGCTGCCATCAGTCTCATGTACACAAGTGACAGCAGCTAATAGGCTCAAGCCTTGTTCTCCTCCAAATAAAGAAGCCTATGTTACTGAAACTGGTGGTGAAGCACAATCAACCAAACATTTCTGGCCTCTAACAACAAAACAAAAAGAATTTGTTTGTTATGCTTCCTCTCTTCTACCAGGCTGTACAAAATCAGAGAGCTAAGAAGTGCCAGCAACTCCTTTCCAGTGTTATGTGAGCCCTTCCCATGAGCTTTGTAAACTGAGGAACTATTACCACCATTTCGGTGAGGTACAAGTTGTTCCGTGTCCACGGGTTTGGCCCATGCTTTCTGAACCCTTGGGTAACAGCACATCGATCCCCACTGTGAACACAGCCCTGCAACAGTTTATTTCAGTAGCTTTCTCCACATGGATATAATTTACCTAATAATGAATTGGAAGCCAAATTCTCTATGGACCTTGAAATGTCCTTCTGAAGCATCACACTGGGACAGAGAGTGCAAATGCCATTCTTGCTGTACATTTCCTGTATACAATGCCACTGGGACACACAGACCTCTCCAGAGCCTTTAGGCAGTGACTGTTATCCCAAGGTCTGTTTATATCTTTCATAAAGAGTAGGCATAAGCCACAGGGATGATTTCTGGCAGAAGCAGTGGAATCCTGCTCTTCCACCTTTCACACACATGCCTTGCTTACTGCACTTAATAGATTCTTGATTAATCCCTCCAACTCTATGAATCAGGATTGCACCCACTGCAAAACAGTTACACACAACCCTGGAAGTTCAGACATTTGCCAGAGACTGGGAGAGCTTCTTTGAATCTGTTAGCTGGAAGAAGAGACTGAGCCCATATGAGAGGACCAGGCTGGGTGCAGGGAAGCATCCTCACCCTGGGTGGTGGGATAAGGAGAACAGGAACTGCAGCAGCTGCAGCAGCATCCCTGCTGTACTTCAAACAAAGACAATAGCCTACAACAGCCTTTTGCAGATGCAATCTGGAAGAGCTGCATCTGCTGCTGGGGGACAGACCTGGCACTGAGCTGCTCAGTTCTGCTGAGGCTGACAGGGCTCTGGGCACACTCAAAGGCATAGCTTCAGATGTCTTGGTAGCCACCCAGGATCCAGTCAGCAGCTGTGTGAGCACAGAGGAATAGAGATTTGGGCACAGACTGTCTAAACTCAGCCCAGATCCCTATTGGGGATCTGCAGCTCTCTGAAGACTCAGGAATGAATCTTACGAATTTGGTGGATTTCGACTCAACACCTTTATCACCTGACCAGCTCACACAACACACACTTCTTGTCACCAGGAGGCACCTGGTATTGCTCCCAGCACCAGATCTGAAGGGGTGAAAACATGAGCTTTAGGGGACTAAAGAAAATAATCAAGGTCAGACAGCATTCATTCTCCCAGAATGTCTCTGCATTTGAGGCCTTGTCCCCATTACTTTCATGATCTGGGCTGCACTACCCTCTACCTCCAGCTTTTGCCAACTTGAATGAGACGTGGACAAGGTTAAAAATCCTGTCCTACGACGTACATTTCTAAGGAGTTCTCAAAAGACAACCAGAATCCAGGAGTAAGTGGTGTCCTAAAAGTACTCCTTTGCATCTCTGTATTGCTGTAGGTGGCAAAGTTTTGGTAAGAGGGGGCTGCAGGCGTGGCAGCTGTGGGAAGGGGTTCAGGGGCTGTTAGGACACATTAGAATTACAGATGCAGTTTCCTGAACCCCTACTAATGAATATTTGAAGTAACAGCTGGCTTTTTGGGTCATACAGAAAGAGAGGCTTTCTTTTGTCCTAAATAGCACATATGAGTTTGATCAAGCACTAATTAATTAGCCATGAACTAATAATCTCCAAGGCATAATTAGTAACAGCGCCTTCCCTGGGAGATGTGGTTCCCTCCACCTCTCAATTCTCCTCCCTCCTCCAAAAAACCCAACAAGCAAGCAATCAAAACCCTTCACAAACCACCACAACTGTGATGTTCATCTTAAGAATGAGGACTGAAAAATACATGACCAATTTAATAACAGGAAGGTGTTTATAGAGAATGAGTAGAATTCACCTGCAGATCTGCAGAAACTGCTTGCTGAAAAGAGAAAAGAACCATTAGAAGAAGAACACTCCCAGGTGAAAAGCAAGGAGAATAGCTGAAACCACAAGAGGAAAGTTAATGGCCCATGTTGCCAAAAAAGATGGACTTCTACAGAGGATAAACAAAATGCCAGGGTGGGCCAAAACCAGAAGTTTCACCTGAAAATAAAAAAATGGCTTGCCATGGGGCCAGCCCACTGTCCTAATATAGGGCAAGCATACTTCAGCAAGTGTACTTCTGCTGCCCAAGGCTTGCAGTTACCACTTGAGAAACTTAAACCAACTTAAATAAATAAAAAGAAGGACACGCACACACTGAAACCCTCCAGACTTCACTTAAGAAGGCACATGAGCACTTACTCTGTTCTTTTACTGTCTCTTTCCTGCCAGCTTGTCTAGGTAGGGATATTTGTCACACCATAACTGTATCTACAAACCCCGAGTGTAAATGTATGTACAAATCCTGAGTGTAAATATATGCATTGTAAAGATTTTGCCAGGAACTTAATAGTGCATGAGCACTTCAGGCTTATCTCTAGGTAAGGACTTTCATTGGATTCTGCTAAAACTAATTCTCATCTGGACCAGCCCACGCCCAGAGCTGTGCAGCCAGCAGGTACCAACCTCCAGCCTTGCCAGCTGGGGAAGGCACGGTGATCACAGTTACAAGAGTGCCAGGGTTTACTGGGAGATTTCTTTTTTTTGGCTCCAACTTTATGCACATCTCCATACAGAACCCCTCCCCACACAATATTTTTAATGGTTCCTGTTATATAAACAACATGACTGGAAAAAGCATCTGCATGACATAGGGTTGCACCTTATAAATAATTTATTGTAGTTAAGCAAAAAGCTAGGGGATAAACTTTTGTTTGCTAAAACATAATACCTGAAGTTACTAATAAGCCACTAAGAACTATTCAAGAGACTGTCTGTTACAAGAAATCTTGCCAGGAGCAGGACACTCAAGCAGTTTATGGCCATCTCGATTATCTGGGGAAAGGTGAAATGGGTCTAATGTTTTTGAAGTTTTGTGGGGTTTAGAGAAATCCACACATGTATTTTAGTATTTGGAAAATCCTGAGATCAGCAAGACTATTGTCTGCAGGATTTAACCACAACTTGGACCTACCTCTTAGCAAGTCTAAAAGTCTTAATATTGCTGTAAAAAAACCTGACAAAAAATCCCCCCACCAAATAACCCCAACCAAGCAAACTAAAAAACCCAAAACAAAACACAATCTTTCTCTTTAATATGAACACATAATGATGGGGTCTGTGCTGTAAAACATTTATCTTTAAATGACAGAGTAGAACATAATTCATGCCCTTTTCGTAACCAATCTAACTGGATGTGTCTCAGTGACTGATTTAAGTAACTTGCAGCTTTTGGCCCACTTGTCTGCAATGTGTGAGAGAGGTGAGAGTACCTCAAAACTTTGCAAGACTCACAGGCTCAAAAAGCTCCCCTCCTGCCTTCTGGATGGTCCTGTCACCCAGCTACCATCACATCTACCTCTCTTGGTGATAGTTTAAACGTGAGTTACATGGTTTAACGAGGAGTGCACCAGTGCTTTTAGCTGACAGGCAGTTTTCAGAACTTAGCATTTCCTCTCTTGCTACTTGTCCTTCCATATTTGAAATTCAGGAAAGATGGGAATGCAGGCCCAACTCTTCACAACATTTGAGATTTTTAATTGAGTGGGACATTGAAGCTGCTCCAACACTGCCAGCCAGGACTTCCAACTAAAAACATAGTAACACAATGACTTCCCTTTCTATGTAAGAATCAATCATGTCAAGCACTCAGATTTACACATCCCTTTCTTACATACTAATCTACATGGCCATAACTGCTTTACACATTTCTAGTATTTACTTTGGCTTCCTACATCCTCTGTTAACCAAGTCTTATTTTTCCATGACACAGGCAGCTTTCTGAACTTTTCCAGAAGCTGATATGACACATTCTCCTTTGGAAACTACAATAAAGCATAGATGCACAGCTAATGCAATAGCTACAGTAGAGTCACTGGTCATTAAAAAGTGTAAATAGGTGGATTGTGCTGTGTGGTGCAGCAGTGCTGTGGCAGCAATACAGCACTGCTCCATAAATGACAGAAAAACCTGAAAATGTTAAAGCCATTTATGGCACTTATCTCCAGCAAAGATAACTAATTTCAGGTATTTGGAACAAAGAACACAGCGTACTTTACTCTTTTTTCATTTTTCTGCTTCTAGACTAGGCAAATTAACATTGTTTTCTTACCACAAACCTCTGGAGACATCATGGTTTAAGAATGTTTTTCTGAACTCTCACGCTAAAAAGCAATAAAGCAGCTACTGAGCTTTGCAAGAAGGGGGTGGCATCTCTGTTCATAAATCCACCTTAAAACAAGTTATCCTGCAGGGAGCCAGGCTGGGTTAACTGAGGCTAGGCAGAAGCACTGCAAAATCCTTTCCCTTCCATGCAGAGCCAGCGTAGCTCACTAAAGCCATTATTTCACACGCACCGTACTGATGAGCTTGGATTAAAAGACACACACATTTTTACAATGTGCCTTATCATTATCTAAATCAGCAGCTATATGCTGACGAGAAAAATAGAGAGGTGTGTTGTCCCTCTCCCCTCCCTCTCCATACAGGGGGAATGCTTTATCCCAGAAAGCTGGCCTGCTGTCCTAGCCCAGCCCCAGCACAGCACCGTGTGACGGAGGTTGCCTAAAACTGCAGTGATGGGAACCTTACCACAGAAGAAATGTATATGCAAGGCTAACAAGGAGAAACACAGAAAAAGGAAAGGAACATGACTGTCATCCAATTTGCAACCTATTTCTCTAGAGAAAAGCCATTTTGTTATATTAACCATTGTATTTTACATATTCTTCTTCTTTTTTTTTTTTTCCCCAAGGTCGCCAAATTTTAGTGGAGCAAAGCTTCAGGTAGTTTCTGAGAAACGAACCAGAGGTTTGCTGCCTTGGCAGGGGGTGTGGAAGGGGGAAGAACTGAGAAAATACCCTTTTAACTTTTCCGGTAGGCTCACGCAGGACTATCCGCCAAAGCCACCCCAAGCCAAGCAGCTGCGGAGCGCAGGGGCTGATTCAGCGGTGTAGCACGTCTATCTGAACCTCCCAGAACACACGGATGCTGGGCTCGCTATCTGGCAGACAGATACGGTTGCGGGGAAGAGCCGTCCCTTGCCCCGCTCCGCCGGGCCCGGAGCGCAGCCGCAGCGCCGAGCGCCCGGCAGCAGCGCCGCAGCCGCGCCTCCCGCTCCCCGCTCCCGCCGGGGACTCCAGGAAGCCAGCTGTTTGGCTTGGACACGGGCACAGTGACACACGCACAGGTGGCTCCATCGCTTGCGACGCAGGGTCAGACTTGCCGCAAAGGCTGCATCAGACTGACGCAGGGTCAGACTTGCCGCAAAGGCTGCTACTGTCCCCAGTTGTTTCCCTAGGGATCAGGAGACAGGGTGAAAAGCAGACCCCTTGCTGGAATTAAATTCTAGTGAAGCTCACTCTGTAAGTACCCGTGCAGCTCCCTGGCATTTCTTGATAAATCAGCCCAGGCTCCCAACAACATGTTTTTGTAGCAAAATCTCATTTCTGTACCACATTTGGGGAAAATTACAACCCAGACTTGGAAGCCTCTTTGTGGCTGACATGTATTTCCACTGCAGGCTTGGCCAAAATCCCACTCCCTGCTGACTCCTGTTGCAGGACATTTGGGTCTGGCATGGAGCAGGACAGGTATCTGTGCCCTGAAGCAGGAACTCCCTGACTGAAAGACATACTTGCTAAGATATGGGGCACCTCTGTATGTGTGCAGCTTTGATTTTGAACTCTTCTTTCTCAGCTGTTTTTCACCTTTTCTTGATTTTTGGTGTAACACCAATTTCAACGTGTTTGCTGCCATCTTTCACCTGGTGACATTTTCCCTTGGTGGGAGAAAGTGTCAATGTTTTAAATGTATTTGAGGGAAAAACAGAAACTGAGAATTAAACTCTCAGTCAGCAACAGGAGCTCTTTCCTTTTCTGGATGGTCCACACATGCTTCATTGCTGTAATTTTATTCTGAATGAAATTAAACGGAGACCCCTATCTGCCAGGCCTGAGGCAAGCAATTCACGGCTTGAACTGGGCAGCACGTCAGACATCACTCATAATACTGATTCTGCTTTGCCAGCACCGTTTGCTTAGGATGCAGGAGGGAGATGCTCCAATTAATGATGGCAAATGCTGTATGAGAAGGCATATTTCAGAAAGGGAAACAAAGCACAGTTCTTCCAAGTGGGGGCCAGGGAAAGTAAGGCTGCAGAGCTCAGCCTCAGTGGTCGCTTCCCTCCTATTTCTGTCTGCAGACTCTTTGGCCAACACAAGAGGCGATTCACGACCTGCAACTTGTGTCCCCCTCACCCTCTGTCTCTTTTTCATCACTGCTCTGGCAGAGGAAAGGCTTCCCACATGATCCTTGAGCCAAATCCTGCTAGAACTGCAGTTGTCTCATGGTGGTTTCATCCCAAATAGCTTAGCTGCTATGCTGGCTTCTGTAGTTAGGAACTGCTCAAATTTTCTGTTTTCTTAATAGAATGTAATTCTTGGTAGGCACAGTGAATCTGGGACTGGGAGCAGGACTATGGCATGAGGAACAAAAAGTCCAGTATTGCACAACTGGTTCAAATCTCTTCTAAAGATTTCATTTGTAATGCTCTCCTGGAGTTAAAGCAAATTCACTGCCAAGTACAGTAACTGAAGTATTCAGTACGTGTAATTTGTTGTACTTGATACTTCTGACCACAAATGGATAATGTTTTTTACAGTCTTTTCTTATAAACATGTGGTGAAGAGATTCAATAAAAGCATTTTTTGCCTATGGGTTACTGAATGGTACCAATATCTCCAAGCATTTTTGTTCAGGATTCAAATATGCTGTGTGACCGGTCACCTGTGTTAAACAGTATGGTTTCTATTCCCTACCCAAATTATTACAGAGGCCAGGACTATCTGGAAAATTTAAAAAGGCATTGAAAGGAGATATAGGGAGAGAGTCAATTTTAGAAAATTCAGCAGTCTTCCCTCCTCTTGCAAAAGAAAGATCCTCATATAACACTGGACATGTGCAGTTCAGACTTGAAAATACCCACGTTCTTTCTGTGCTTGCAGATATACCTGCTGAGATGATGCTTTACTCAAGACATCTACTCCAAGTCCTGCCTTGTACATGTATACCTCAAGTTCTTTATTGCAAAAGGTACAAACAGATGAATTTACTGCTTTGAAATATAAATGCCAACTTGAAAGTTCACAGAGATGCTTACTTTCATATGGCACATACTTCATACTATACTTATTTACTGGTTCTGTGAGTGGGGTTGTCTGCTTTATACCATGGTGTGGCTGGCTAAGTACAGCACTTCGGGTGTGTAAGGGGCGTAGGAGGGTCCAGGAGCCCAAGGGCCTTCTCAGTTCCTGGGAACTTCTGGCCTCACCTAGCTCAAAGTTCTCTCATTCACTTTTTTGCCACCTCAAAGACCCATGATGAGATGGAAGCAATTGAGGCCCTTTGATGTGGTGCCCAGAGAGAAGTCTCCAAATTGGTGAGGAAGTCAAAAAGGGGCAGACTGTTGTCTCCTGAGAGGTCTGTCTTCTGTGTTTTGCTACTAAAGAATGTGTATTTAATGCTTGAAGGAGAGGAGATGTAGCACGTGCTTTTGGGCAGAGGACCTCTCTTTCTCTTCTACCACCCATCCTTTTATCCTGCTTTTGTACACCCTGGTATTCAGGCTAACAAGTTTAAAAACACATCCTAAGATGTATCCATTAGATAACAAGATTAATGCCCAAAGTCGAGCAAGAGCAAAGTCAATGAACTAAACTGTCAGCCTGTCCCAAAAACCTTATCAAAACAAACTGTTTTCTGTCTGTGGTTTCAGGCAACTTTGTATTTCATTTTGTAATGCAAGTTCTGTGACTTCTCCTGCTAGAGACTGCCTAGGATAGTAAAACTCACAGCTTCCATTAGTGTAAGTGTTATTTCTAAATCTACCAGTCAATTTAACAAAAAAACCCCAAAAAACCAAACTCAAAACCAATCAAAAAGACACATATCTTTTGATTGTTAAGGCCTGTAGTCTGCATTTATGACTGGTGAACTTGTTTGTTAACCTTGAAGCAGTAACTACTTTGCTTTCAAGCAATTTCATAGAATCATTATTGTTGGAAAAGATCTCCAGGATCATCAAGTCCAACCTTCGACTGAATGCCACCATGCCCATTAAACTATATCTCAAAGTGCCACATCTACTTGTTTTTTGAATACCTCCAGGGACTCTACCATTTCCCTGGGGAGCCTGTTCCAATACTTAACTGCTCTTTCAGTGAGGAAATTTTTTCCAGCTGGAACGTTGCCTGGTATAAAAAGATTTGAACATTTCTGCAGTGTGTACACAAGCAGCCAGCACTGTTGTATAGGATAGTTTTCTGTAACTTCACAGAACACATAAGGAGCAGTTCCTTTCGATAAAACCTCTAGAAACACAGTATTTTGTTATTGGTCTTTAAATGGCAGCTGGCTCTGAGTGCTGACTATCTAGAGCAACACTGCATCAAGCTCTGTGAATATGGATAAAGTTTAGAAGTCCATGTTTCATTTTTTTAAAATTGCATAAGCATACTTCACATATAAGCCACTCTTCACTTTGTATTTTTTATCGTGAAAACATATTTATGCTTCAAAGAAATATCTTCCTCAAACTGTACAGGCTGCTGCAGAACTTCAGCTGCAAGGATGATACATACAAGCCGTCAAAAAGTGAGGCAAATAACAAATGGGAAATATGCAGTGCCGAGAGTCAAGTACTGAAAAATATAACCTCGATAAACCTTACTTTACATAACCAGCTGTTGGAAAAGCATTTCATATGTTGAAAAGAAATTGAATAACAAAAGCTGAATCATGTCTGTCTTTGCTACTTATACAGGTAATCTTCTGGGGGCTCAGACAACTTAAATACTGTGTTATATAAATGAAAGTGGAGGCTTAAACACCCTACATGGGTTTCACAACCTCTGCAGTGTTCTAAATGCTTTCTCAGATAAATCATTTGGTCAACCTAGAATATTATATAATCAAAAATTACATATTTTAAATGAGGATTTGGTTAAAAACCCAAACAAAATCTCCTCTGAATATCAGGTAATAATACATAAATTAAACTCTCTGAAAATTGTGAAAGAAGGAGAAACTAGTAAGCATGCATATTACCTGTGCCATAAATTCAATGACAATACAAAGTGTGGTATGAATGGAACCTATTATCAAAATGCATTTACTGGGCACCAAAGCAGAAAATATGTTATCATTTGCTGGAAGCAGCCTAAATAAGTATCTGCCAAAGATTTAAATTATCTACAAGGGGACCTTCCTGTGTCTAATGGGACTATGTGTTTAACAATTTTTCTTTCTTCATATTGTTACTTGAACTGGGTCACATACATTCCTCTTAAGGTGACAGTTTAGAACCTATTTATAGACATTCATCCTGTCTACCACATCTTGTTTCAATTAAAATTTGATCTTGAAACAGGCAGAAGGATGGAAGTGGGGGAACACTGTTGTACCATCTACTCATGATCTATTAAAAGTTTATTCTGCCCTTTGAATGGAAGGGAATGCTTACAGGAAAACACCAGCACGAAAACACTGCCCTGAAAACCTGCAAAGCCTCCCTCTGTGGCAGGAGGACAGTCCCAGACGCCTCCTCCCCTTCCACTGGCACCACATGCCACCCTGAGCCTTTTTTGAAGTCAGTCTTTGCTCTGCAGGCCCTGTAGCTCACATGCCTTTTGCCTTTTTCTGCAGTGCTTTTTGCCCCACTTCTCTGGGTTTTTTAGTGTGAGACTACTGTCTCGTTTAGAACAAGCTTTTGCATTTCAGACTTTTATTTACCAAAGGTTTTTGTGGTCTTTCTGTTTCAAACGTACTTCTGGGACACAGGTAGGCTCTTCAGAGTGTCCCTGATCTCAGGAATCCTAACTAGTTTGCGATATTTAATCAACTTCTGCATCCCTCCTTTCTACCCCAGCAACTCCAGTTTATCTCTCCCACTCACAGTGAACTCAACTTCCCAGTATTTACTGCCACTTCTCCTTTCCACAGTTCTCCTCCCTGATGTGTTACCTCTGGCTGACTCCCAAGTCCCCTGAGTCCCCTTTGAGGAGGACTGAGATGTCCACATTTCTGTCTGTCTGAGACTGACACATGGGGACATGGGCAGGGGCAGGGATGAGGTAACACAGGAGGAGAAAAAATTGATAGAAACATCAAAAGGCCTAAAAAGATAATCTGTACATTTATAGCTGTGGCACCCCCTTTGCAAGAGAAAGCACCTTACTTCAGGCTGCATATGGTGCTGTTCACCCTTCAAAATAGTTGTGCTCTTTTGAAAAAGGCAGAGGGATCTGCCTTGGGGCATCTGGAAACTCCCTCTGATCGAACTCCATTTCCACACAAGCAGAGAGTACTTTAATACCTAGTGACCCTCTGCCCTCCCAAGTGAGGCTGAAATCAGCCAGCTGGTTCAAAACCCACTGGAGAAATGGTAGAGAAAACTTGCACAGCACAAATGTAAAATAAAACCCTCAATGCTGCAGCTCCAGTGCCTTCACCAAACATTGTCAGTGGGAAGCAAGAGGATTTGGGAGCACTGCCCTGAGGTGCCGAGCACAAGCCCGGTCTCAAAACCACAGCTGCACCTCATGACAACAGGCACTCAGAGCTGCCAAAACACATAACATACATTTCATACCTGGCCTGAAGAATGGAGAAACACTTGGGCACCTCCACCCTCACTCCTGGGACTCCTGCTGCCCCAGGCCTCACATGTCTCCTTGCTTCGTGCTTCCCTCCAAGGTCACAGCAGGCCCCAGCTGACCTCCCAGCTGCTGCATCCCACAGGTGTGGGGTCTCACCATCCTGACCCTCCTTGGCAATTGCGCCCATCCCATGCTGACCCAAGTGCTCTTGTCTCCTTCTCCTGCCTCTTACATTACCTCAGACTGCGGTACTCCCTCCTCCATGCACACACACACACTCTCACATTTCCTTCCTCCATTCTTCTGTCTCTGAAGTTAGACAATTTTAATGTTTTTATGCTAATTGCTTTTGAATAACAGCCTTTCTGGAAAACAAAAGGTTTCCCAGAGTACTGGTTTCTTTGGAAACGTTCCCGTGGCCAACTACAAGCTGAAATAATAACAGTAATAGGAAAATTTCCACATAAATATATAAGACTTTTCTTCAACAACTGGTGAAAAAAGTTGTGGAGTTCTTTTTGGTTGTTTGGGGTTTGGGATTGGTTTGTTTTTTGACATTTTCAAGCAAGTTTTCCCCTCTAGCCTCCCAGTCTCCCACTTCTGCCAGGAGAAGTGCACAAAGCAGAGTCTTGTTGCAGTTTGCTTCAAGACAGGGAGAGGCAGTGACCTTGTTTACCGAGAGCAACCTCAGTGTGTATGGGCAAGGAGCTGTGTGGAAAGGCTGCCTGCCTTGGCTGGCATTCCTCTGTTGTTAAAGAGCACAGGAAATGATGGACATTTCTAAACCGGAAAAAATTGCAAGCAAGCTTGGGCTAACCACAAGAAAATAAAGCACAAGGCTCATGGCAGAAGAGGAAAAGCTGACAACTTCTGATTCATGTGCTGTTAAAGGTTATGATGCTGCCATCTAACATTATGGAAATGAAGCCACTGTTTTGAATACTAAGCAGGTAGCTGCTTCAGCAAAAAAATGCAAGGTTTGCTCTTTTTCATGTATTTGTATGTGAGTTGGTGGTGAAGTTGGGCTGGTCTCAGAGACAGTGACACGGGGTGGAGAAGGCCAACTCGTATGCAGAGTGCTACAAGCCCTTGCTTGCTCGCCTGGAGCCAAACCATTTGGAGAACAAGCCTGCTGAAGTCTGCCTTAGTCTGGCTTCCATCTCTGTGAGCTTCTGGAGCTGTTCAATGTCCCCTTCCACCTTTAGAAAGTGAGGGTCCAATAGGCAGGAGCACAGAGCCAGCAGTCCCATTACAGTCAATGTGAGTGGGTGAAAGATGAACGACCACGTGGATGCAATCCTACCTTTTTGCCTTTTGCTCTGATAGCCACAAACTTGAAGGTTTTCCTTTCAGTTGGTTCTTCTCAGCTTGTCCTGTCTTCCTCTGTTATGCTCCAGTTCTACAGACTTCTTAAAAAAAAAAAAAAGAAAAATAATTTAAAAGGTTTTGTAAAGGAAGGCATGCATTACGCACTAACTCACTTCCATGTAGGATTTTTCTCACAGCACACACATAATGCTTGTTAACTACTAAAATATCACAAAGAGTACCACCATCTCATATGCTGTGTTGGCAGAAAGAGAGGAGAAGCATTTCAAATCTTAGCTTCCACCAGTGACTGGCACACTTTGGGGCTTGGCAAGGAAAGGCCCTACTGAACGACCTTCTCCCAGTGCAGGGATTTCCCCTGAGTTGGCACTGGCATGGCTGTGCTGGGGGTTGTCAGCACATGGGGCTGCCAGCAAAGAGGGGAGAAATCACAGAATCACAGAAGGAAAGGACCCTTAAGATTATCTCATTCCATCCCCCTGCCATGGGCAGAGACAGCTTCCACTAGACCAGGTCGCTCAGAAGGAAGAAGGTTTTGCTCGTGGGCCCACCTTTGTACCAATGACCCCATGGCATGCACAGGATGGAGGAAGATAAGGGAGAGAAGCACAGTGGTACTTGGTGCTTTACAAATCTTTACCATCTGACAGGGCTGAAGGTCTTCACGAAGGTTTCCCAGCGCACTGGCACATATGGGTGCTGGAAAGAGAGGTTCTGGGTCCTCCACCAAACTTTTCCCATGACCAATTCTCTTAAATCACAGGGGGCATGAAAACGAAAGAAGAAAGGAGCCCAAAGGGGAAAAAAAGGAAAGAAATAGCTGCAAGATGAGAGAGAGAGCACACTGGCAAGCAGCAGGTGTTACCAAATCAGCCCAAAAGCCTGCAGTTACTTGTTTTTCTCTAGGTTTAGAGCAACAGCTTGCGGGAAGGCTGCTGGAGCTTTGCAGGGGGCCAAAGAGCCAGGCAGGGACCGTCAGCTATTTTCAGTGTAGAATATCTACACAAGCACAAAAACCAGAAGATATCATATGATTTGGGTTGGAAAAGACCTTAAAGATATCTAGTTCCTACTCCCTAGCCATGGGCATAAACACCTTTCACTAGATCAGGCTGCTCAGGGCTTCATCAACATGGCCTTGAACACTTCCAGAGATGGGGCATCTACAGCTTCTCAGGGCAGCCTGTTCCAGTGCCTTGCTTCACGGTGTTTTCACTCCTTTCCAAAAGTATTTTCTGGGTTCAGTGACAGCCTTGGTCTGCCTGCTAAGTAAAACATTCATGAGGTTTGTGAAGCTGCCTATCTTGATTCACTCTACAGTGAAAATGCAGACTTCCCTATGAGCCAGGTGAAAATATGGTTTCTACAATGGGGATCCATACAAACAGTATTTTGAGACAGCTGTTAGAAAGGAGTTTCCATTTCCTTAGGCATCCAGTGTTTGCCTCCATGTTAAAAAGGAGACAAACAGATTGAGGTTGTCATGAGGCCGCAATGCTTGTTTGACACCCACTGCCTATGTGTGCATCCAGATTTGAGTGCTGACAGAATGGTAAGGCACAGGAAGATCCCCTGTGTCTTACCAGCACCTGCTGCTGGAAATTGTGTTAGAACAGCATCCAAAAAGCCCTCAGTAAAAAATTCCTTTCCCATAACTACTGACCTATGTAGTGTCCGCTTATTCCGGTACAAACTGGGCATGGATAGACAGAGAGAGATGCCACAGACCCTGGTACTTTTTTTACAGCAGGCTATTTACACAGACGTCAGGGTCTATATTCCCAAAGGTACTCAGGCATCTTGTACACACTGCAGTCACAAGGGTCAGCTTCCCATCTGCTACAGGTCCCTATTCCCACAGTTGTTTTCTCCTTTCAGATCCCAAAAAACAGGGAGCTGATATCAATGCATATCTTACATTTTATGCCTCTGAGTATCATTTACAATAAAGGTAGATCCTCAAGATATGAAACAGGTAGGTGAAAGTTGGAGGGAAGAGTCAACTGAAATGACAAATATTTGTGAGCCTGAGGTTATGAGCATAGAGCTGCTGAGGAAAAAAGCTTTATTCATTCAGAGGTGGAAAAAATAAACAGAAAAATCAATACACTGTCCCTCTATGCTGCACATACCCAGATTAAAATAATTAAAATGCATCTCTCTGCCTCCTGTGCAAATTTAACAAAGCGTAAATGAACTGTGCTCTTCTGCTACTCTGGAGGCATGGAGGAGGGATGAATTAGTGTCAGACACCGAAATGGGTGAAGTAGCCACTTCAGCTTTGCAAGCGAGCAGGAAGCAGTGTGAGACAACCACCAGCCATGTGTGGGCATCACTGCAGAGCACAGGCTACCCCCTATTCCCATGCTCCAGCATGCAGAGAGCACAGAGGGACAGGCTGCTGCTGCTGCTGCTGCAGATGGATCTGCACAACAGAGATGCACACTCACTGCAAGGCAGGGAAGTGCTGGTCGTGCCTGGAGATGTGGAGGGATCGAGAGCGGAGAGGGACTTCAGTGTAACAATCTTCACCACTGCGGGATTTTGCCCTTAATCTCTCCCACTTGCCAAGAGAAGCTACAGCCAACTCAAGTTATTTCAGTTGGGGCTTTCTACGTGCTGTCAGCAAACTGTTTGAAGTTCTTGCAATTGAGGGATAGGCAGCTTTTATGCAGAAAAACCTGGCACTCCAAAATTTTAAAAATTCAGACATCACACAAGGAAGTCTTTAAAAGCTGCCACTGATAGAGATTTTGTGTAAAGAACAGGTGCTTTTCCCTCAAACAGCATGGAGGTTAAGAAATGGCACTCTCCCCTCCTAGTGTGCTGAAAGCAGCTATGGGTTAAACCTGTCAATTTAAAACAGAAACTGAATGTAAATGCAAAAATCCAAAAATGTGTTTGGTGGCATACATATAAAAAAAAAGGTTGTCAATAATTTCTACTAATTACTATTGTATATGGCAAGTAATGAATGAATGCTCAGCCCTCTGAGACTGAGTTACTGAATTGTCTCAGCTTTGGACATCCACACAAGAGTGTGTTATTAACTAATGGTTACAGGCAGCTTGAAGAGTGCCACAGGACAGATAACCCTCACCACCTCTCCTGCATGCTCTCAAACACATTAGAAGTAAGCAGTGTCTGCTGTCTGCCTTTACCTTACTAGAAATCAGTCCTTTACTAGTCTGGGGAAAGCCCAAACCCTTTCAAGGACACACACGATTCATGTTCCACCTGTGTGCTATATATCTATTCTGCTGTTCAATTTACTGCACTTTCACTTAATATCAATTGTAGTCACATATTGCAAACAGGAAAACTGAGTCAGGAAGTTTGGGAACTTCTTTTATGTCACGAATTAAAAAAAGAATACTTAAAACAGCACATCAGTTACTGTATTGAACAATAGACTAATAAATTCTAGTATTGCATATGCTATATAGTAAAATTTAACAATCCCTTATTCTTTAGATTAAGTGTCTCCTCACACAAAGCACACCCTGAAGCGCTCAGCAACAATATTTTTATCATCTATCCAGGTACTTATATGGCTCCCATCACTGCAGCACCTGCTTTTATGGTAGCTGTGAAATACAGAGCAGGAGAATCTAATATGGAATCAGAACCAGGAAACATTGTTTGTCCAACTACTATATAAGCCAACAAAGGAAACTAAACTAGAATTCCAATGAACTCCGAGCTCTTTTTATGATGCTGGATCAGTTGACTTTTACTTAATTGATCACAAATTGCTATTGTTAAGATTAAGTATGAAAATCATCTGGAAGAAAATTACCATTTCTTGAGAGACTGTGATGTGATCTGCAGAGGAGGGAAGAGTGTGATTCCCATTCCTTCTCCTACAAAACCCTCAAAACAGAGAATATTTGTCTTGCTGTCAACCATCAATTGGTATGAGTCACTCCTAACTTTGCTTCTGCAAAAAAACAGGAAAGGAGAAATGAGAAGCGCACACAAGAAAGTAAGTGCACGTACATCCCATCTGTTATGACCTGCCTCTCAGAATAAAATAGTATTATCTCCTCAGGGAAGGACCAATTCGTTTTGCTCCCACGGTCATTAACATCTTCACAAAGTAAATACAAGAGACAGCATTGGGCATTGTTTTGTACTCGGCAGGGATATGATTGATGGTACAAGACTGTGGAAGAATCAAGACTGTGAGAACATAAAGCTTTCATATGCCCCTTTCTCTTGTGAATGTGGTGCACTTTTAGTAATGAACATGCTCAGGTATTCTGATCTCAGACAGAAACAGGAGTTCTACTTCTGAGGAATCATTCATGTGAACAGGATTAAGCAGCCAATGTGTGGGGCTGAGACAGTGACCTCTGCCTGCAGCTGCAGCACAGCAGACAGGGACCCGCTTCTGAGCATGGAGGTGCACAGGGATCGTGTGGAAAGTACTCTCAGAGCTGAGAACAAAGTGGATGAGTGGTAGAGGGGGGTGGTGGTGTCCCTTTGGCAATAGGGAGGTGTAGGGAGCAGTATGTGCAAGAGGGGAGGGATGCTGGGAGTAAAATAGACATGATATAATATCAGCTTGGGAACACTGATTGCCTAGAGAAGAACAGCTGCCATGCATATGGAGATGCATTAAGACTTCCCCTAGGAAATGTTCCCCAGGAATCTCTACAGCAGATAGGCTGCAGCAGTCAACCATCTGACCAGTAGGTCAATGGAGACACAGAAACTTCCCCTCCTAGATTCACCTCACTCAGCCATGGACAGTTCCCACAAGCAACATTACTTTGTCAAGGATCTGTCTCGGCTTTCAGACAAACTCTTAGTCTGAAAAACACAGGAAGTCTAGACAGCAAGACAGAGAAAGAGCCACCCACCAGAGCAAACGTGAGGTCTGGGCAGAGAGGTGTTTAGCAGGCAACATTATGACAGGTCAGAAAACAAACAGAAGCAAACTTGGGGCTTGAGACAGAAACAGTGTTTGTGCAGCAAGTGCTGGATTTTGGTCTCTATTTCAGACAAGACATCTCTCGTGTGCTGTACTGAGCTCTAGGGCAACCAGCCTGTACATGAAATCTGTATTACTTGAATAAAATAGAGGCCAGAATCTTCTTAGTTCATCCACTGAAATGTCAAGGAGCAAGTGGAAAAAGAGGTGTTCCTTCACAGGAAAGATATATCTCTAACAGTGTCACTTCACAAAGATGTCAAAATGAGACAGGGAAAACACCTGCAGTGGTGTCTGTTCTCTCTTTCTGAGTGAGGGGAGAGAGGAAGAGAAAGGGCTGACAGATGCCATTTTGAAAGCAGCTTTTCTGTGTCTGAGTTACCAGGCCACCCGTGGATTTAGGTGATGCCCATGCTGACAGACATTGGTTCTGCAGCACCCAGGATCACCCAGAATCAAGCACTGAGGGTGGGAGAGCATGACAGAAGTCCAGACCCACTGTGACTGTCAGACTTCCCTTGTCTAGGGAATTAGGTATTTAATATTTAAGTATTCTTAAAACCCACCTCTGCTCCAGGGCTACGGAGGGTTACACTTAGAAACAACCCTGCACAGGCAAGGGGCCAATCCACACAGTTTACATAGGCCCAAAATTTAACACTTTCTGCTCCTTAGCTTGTTTTTGAGGCTTTATTGAGGCACCCTAAGGCTTCCTCTAAGACCCTGGTGCTCACCCTGTCTACCCCCAGTTCTGATGCAGCACCTTTTGGTTGGGTGCTTTGGGGTGGGAGAAGCCGGGGAATTACATCTCCACTGCAAGGTGACTGCCTGGAGAGGAAGAAAGGCATGGGAGTGAGGGTCATGGGACATCAGGGACTCTGATACTTGTATGATTTGGGTCACTGCTCCTAGACAAGAGCCTAGAAGCAGTTTCAGAAGCAGTGACATGACCTCTCTCCTGCCCTTCACTGGGTCTGGTCACTGTCTCAGCCACACCAACTGGAAACAGTCTTTTTCTGACCTCAGGTCTCAGCCTAAGTGGAGGACATCAAGTGATAGAAGTTCCTATTTCTTCCAGAGCTCGGCTCAAAAGGAAAAAAAAAAAAAATTAGAATCCCTAGGTGTCTCTCCTATCCTCTGATGCTGGCACCTCTCCTCCCTGGAGAATTCAGGGAGGAAAAAAGAAGATCAAAACAGTCTGGCCAAGCCTGTGTGTCTTTCTACCGCAAACACCTTCTGTTCTGGCCTATGCAGTTGCTTTCACAGCTGGAAAGGGAATATTTTTCTGCCTTAAATAAAAAGTAAAAAATGGCTGGACTGTTTTCAGTGTGCTCTAGGGAGCTTCAGGAAGCCACATGAAACTAAAATGCTCTCCATCACACCTCTGGCACCTCTCTACAGCTCCCTGGGTGTCACTGTGAATTAAGTTATGTTGGCTACACTTACAATTTTTTGCAGGACATAATTCATTGAAGGTAAACACATGGAAAACCTCTGGCTTTGGTAGTAATTAACGGAGACATCTTGATGGCAAAACCACATGTTCCCTCAGGCCTGGCCCGAGGCATTCTGCCCTAGTGTGCCTGCACCATGCTCCAAAATTTGAGGTGACCCTCAAAAGACACTTTCTACTTCCTACCTCAAAGGCTGGATGAGCAGGTCTAAGGGGAAGCTGAAATATGTTACAGCAGAGGTTCTGCTTTCAGCGCAGGGGATGTCAGGTTCAGAGCCTTACATGGACACAGGCAGGAGGGAACAGAAAGCGTGTGCCCACTCTCTATAAACCACTCCTCAGGTACCAAGCATCTCCTGTGATGTTCTCCCACCAGAACAGCCAATCTCTCCAGTAAGATGGGTGACCAGTGTGGTCCTTCCAGCCAGCTTCTCCTCACTGGCTCTTCCCGTGCAGAGCCCAGCTCCTCAGTCTGCCTTCCTTCAGAGGCACCCTGCAGCGTCCAGAGAAGATTCTTTGGGTTTTGTTTCCTTTCCTTGCTGGCCTCCCTGCATGGAAGTGGCTTGGGCTGTAAGCCATCCCAGCCCCAGTAGCAGCCTGCATGGGAACACAGACAAGACTCTTGCAAGGACTACTGAAACCAAGGGCTCTGAAGAATTTATGTGGCTTATTCCTGAGGAAAGGTGAGGTGGGGAGAGATGTGGCCACGGCTGCTCTCCTTCTGTGTAGTTATTCAAAGAGAAAGTTTCCTTCCCCATGCAGATGTGTGGAGAGGGGTGGTTAACATGGCTTTCATTAAGACAGGGCTGGGTGACTGAGCACTTTACTTTCCTCCCTCTACAAATTACATGATTTTTAAGAGACAGTGTTTAACACACTGGGACTGACCCTGACCTTATACCAGTACAACTTGGACTTCGCTGATGTGTACTTCTATTTATACTGGAAGAAGAAAAAACAGAATCACTTTCTACTCGTAGCAGCACTACAAAGATGAGAAGAAAAAGGACTGTGAGTGCTCTAAGACTAAGTTGTCATAGCAGCATAATTACATTTGAGTCTACTTTGTACAAAAGCAGACTGCCAGAGCCTTATTTTGGAGGGAGAATTGCTGTCAGGAGAAAAACGGAGGGCTGTGCTGCTCTGACTAAATTGTGATAGACAGCAAACAGCAAACTGGATCTGCATCTCCCTACAAATGAACCTCCTTGTATGAAACCTAGCAGGCCATTTTCATCTGTTGTGAATTTAGAAAGAGATCACATGAAACACTTCTTCATGGAGTTTGAGGGAAGTATATCAAATTTTAAACTACAGAGCATAACAATCTATTAATTATAGATGCAAGCAGTGTTTTCCAGAGGTTACATTGTCACTGAATTAAAATTTAAACAATGATGAATTGATGAGATAAGTAACTGTTGAATAAGTAATTTCAGTAATCATGCAAATTATGACTTCCCTGACCATCAGCATACAATCCCTTTTTTAGATGCTATGATTGTGTAAAAAAACCCCAAACAGAATATCCAGAAAAAGATAAATCAAAACAAATTGTACCCTAATTGCTTATTCTCTGGTGTGCATATAGGCTGGCTGCTCAGTTGAGGTTTTCATGGCATACCTCAAAGCAAGATTTCTCATGGATGCCAGCTCTGGAAATTTTGTACACCTCTTTGCATCTTGGCAAACTCTCCTAAGGAGAGACATTTTCCCACTATTAACATGGCCATATTCACACCACATGTGCAGTGTTTCTTGGAGGTTAGGAGACTAACTTTGCTCCACACACCTAAAACGAGCATCTCAAAACCCTCTGGCAGTGGCTGCTGGGGTGGAGGTGGCAGTCCCCTTTTCTTCTAAGTGCCTCACACCCTCCTGCACTAGTAACCCTGAGTCAGCAGAGCAGGACAATGGATACTTAGTGCTGTCAGGGCAATTTCTTCCAACAACTTTAAGATCATAGAATCACAGAATGAGAATCATAGAATTGTTTGGGTAGGAAGGTGCCTTAAAGATCAACTAGTTCCAACCCCATGACAGTGGGTAGGGATGCCACCCACTAGACCAGGTTGCTCAAAATCCCATCCAACTTGGCCTTGAACACTTTCAGGAATGGTGCATTGACAGCTTCTCTAGGAAACCTGTTCCAGTGTCTAGCCATGCTCACAGTAAAGAATTTCTTCCCAATATCCGATCTAAACCAACTCCCCTTCAGTTTGAAGCCATTCCCCCTTGTCCTAGCACTGCATGACCATGCTAAAAATTCCTCTCCATCTCTCTTTATACCCCCCTTTAGGTGCTGGAAGATGCTATAGGGTCTCAACAGAACCTTCTTTTCTCCAGACAGAACAACCCCAACTCTCCTGGTGTGTCTGCATAGGAGAGGTGCTCCTGCCCAATGATCATCATCTTGGCCCTCCTCTGGACTCGCTCAGAGTTTATGTTTTGTATGACTAACTTGCAAATTGTCTTTTTTTATAAGGAAACAGAGAAGAGACATAAAACAAAAACCAAAACATGCTCCAGATGGCACAGGATTACTAACCAGAAATAAGCAGACACACAAATTCTACAATAACGTGGAGCAGAAGAAAGAAAAACTATACAGACAAAGTCTGAAGTTGAAGGTCAGAGAAGTAAAATAGGAGAGGCAGTGTCAGCAGTAAAGCAGAAAGAATATATTTGCTAGCAGAGAAATTATTATAGCTAACCAAAACTTTCATCCAGAGTAAAATAAAACTCCTCAGTAAACTTTTTTCTTTCATTTGACACCATTATTTCTTTTTCAGAGCATTAAGACTTTTTTTGGTTGATGGTTAGTGTAACCTTTATGCTTTGCTTGTGAGGAAAATCTTTATCGTGAAAAAAGGTGTAATTGATGTGGTGTCTGAAAACAGCACCTATCATATGCTGAAATAATATTTCTGAATCATAAGCAGCTTCATTCATCTCCAGAAGACAGTTGTGCTGAAGCTTCACTGTGACCATCTGAATGTCAACATCATTAAAAATTTTGCAGCCACTCACAGCTCACTTTTAAGAATGGAGACGTGTCTTACCAATCTTTCTTCTTATATTGATGGCTGCATCTGTATTTCTGAAGAGTCAGTATTGTCTGTGCTATATTTTATTTCTTTGGTAAGCAATAGATAAAACGAAAATGCTATTAGTTTTGTCTTGAAATTTGCCAGTCTGGGAAAATACCCTGACTTACTTTCCAGATAGACATTCACATTAAAATGCATCTTATGGGCTCCTACATTGTTACTCTTGTCATTTTACAGTTGTTAACATTAACTACCTCTGAGTTAACCTTCTTTTTTCTTAGGAGTGACATTCAAAAAAAGCTTTAAAAGTTTTGTTTGGTTGATTGGTTTGGGTTTTGGTTGGTGGGTTGGTTGGTTTTTTACAAGACATGAAGCTAGAGCTTCCTGATTGTTAGGTTGGATGTTGTGCTGGAGTGGAATGGGCTGATATTAAGAGGACAACACCAGCACCCAGTACAGCTATCAAAAGAAGGCTAATTTTCAGCCATTAGGTTCCTTTTTCAAAAATGCTGCAAGCCCAAGTTCCTTGCTGATGGAAACCTTGGGATGCCCTTGGAGAACCAAGACTGTGAGGAGACCCACACCTGCTGCCCAGTGCTGCCCCACAGAGCCCTGGGGGCAGAGGCCAGGTGGTGGAACCATATCAGACCTTGATGGCAGACAAAAACTCCTCTCTCAGTCAAAGCATTTGCTCCCATCTGTAGCAAAGATTGTTCCTATACCTTCCTTATGTTTTCTAAACCTTCATCTGATCATGTTCGCTCTCCTTCTCTCCCATCTGTTTTGCAGCATAAGAAAACACACTGAAACCAACAGCTGTGTGCCAAGCAAGGAACAGCACCTCCCCATCACATCCTGGGGACAGCAGAAAAGCCACTGTCTGAACACAGCTGGGAGCCACAGGATGCATCCCCCCCTTGCAGGAGTCCTAATACATCCAGTTCCCCAATCCCACAGCTGCAATTCTCAGGCCATGACAGGGAGACAAGATGTTATTTAGAGCTCTTAATTGACATCACCACCTCCCTGTTTGTATCCAGAGTTGTTCTGAAGACCTGGTGTCCGAGCATGTAGGTATTTATTACTGGGTCTCTCAAAGAGATCTGTGTCTGCTTACAGAGCTGCTGCAGGAGAGTCCCCTCTCGTCCTGGGATGAGCCAGAGCTGTCGCAATGCCCTACTTTCCCTGCAGCCTAGATCTGCCTACAGCTCCAAGGACACAGCTCAACCCACATGTCTTCAGGATCACTTTGTCCTTTTCTCTAATGATCTCATTCTTGCCCCTGTCCTGTGTTCTGCCTCTAGCTGCACTTTCTCAGCAGGTCAGCACATCAGATTAGGAAACTGTTTCAGCTGGGAGGAAAAAGCGCTATGTTTCCCTGTTTATTCTTCAGCTGGATCAGTTTCCCAGCATGGTCCACTGGATGGACACAGAAATACTTCTACTAGCATGAGCATGGGGCTACTCTGGGGTCAGGAACAAGCAGCTGGGGGCCAGGGATATGTTTTGAGACAGATCAGCTCCTTGAACCAGATCTCAAGATGCATCAGTGCCTACCCAGTGGAAGAAGCAGGAATAAGGGGCAGGGGAAGAGGGGTCTGGCCAAGCACCTTGGGCTTAATTAAACCAATTTCAATTACTAACGGAAAATAAAAAAAAGAGACTTACCAGTTGCTTACATTTATTCTATTTTCCAGGAAAATCACTTAAAAGGATTGGGTAGTTGGATACCCTCCAATGATCATGACCTTGTAAATCTTTGGGGGTTTTTTTTACTGCTGCTTTGGCAGACTTGATTAACATCCCAAGGCTTATCTATCTTTCCCATTTATATCACCAGATGTAACAGAAGAGGCTACACCTTTAAGCAAGGGTGGTCTCTGTGTTAGTATTCACACTGATGAAGAACACAGTGAGCCCAGTTGTTCCTGTGGGCAGAGGGGCAGCTCCTGGCTTAAGGAATTAGGACCTAAATAGACTGTGAGGGAAGAGGTCAGGAAAATTATTTGGATATCAAATTCCAGAGAACAGCAATAGAAATTGAAGTCATAGCTCAAAAATGGCCAGAGTCCCATCCAAAGGTGTAACTGCTCGTATTTTGACCAAATTAATGACGGGGGTTTGACAGACCAATCACTGTGTCAGGGCTACCTGAGGTGTGCTACTGCTGCAGTGACCCTTGGAGCTTGGCACTGGCAGAGAGCAAGCACCCTAACCCTAATCCTAACCCAAACAAAGCAGCCTCCCAAACATTGCTCTTTAGTGGATTTCAAACAGGGAGAAATGAATGGAGCAATGGCCAGAGCTTTCTTAGAGACTGAGAGAAAACTGATCCTGGTTTGTTGCAATCTTGAATTGGATCTTGAAGTGATTAAAATCCACACAGTTTACCAAATGACCTCAATTAGTGTAGCTATTCTGAGCCTCATGGGCTTTTCCAAGTCAAGCACACTCCAACATCTGCTTGCAATAAAATCAAATGACAGTGGTTCTACACGTACAGCGGAAGCTGCCTCCCCCTTAAAATAGGAGCCCCCCCATCCATTAAACAGAATGTAACTTTTGATTTGCTTCCTCCAGACATCAGCGGATGTAACTTAGCGGTTTTTAGATCTGAAACAAAGGAGGCTAAAGATGATCTTTTAATATCCCATCCTATTATAAGCGGGGATCTTGGCTACAATGTCTGAGTACTCAGGTACTCAGGTGGGTAAAACATGGGTAAAAGTGCATGGAAAAACGTGCCCTGCTCCACAGCAGACAAACCCACCCACACAGCGGTGAGGAAGGGTTTGCCATGAGTGGAGCATGGTTATTACCAGCCAGCTTGAGCCTGCCTGATGCTGAGTTAACATGCCATTTTCCCTGGGCTGTCAAAGCCTTTGTCACAGTAATAGCCTGTTTCCTCTTTTTGTTAATATCTCTGTCAAGAGAATGAAGCAGCAGAATTGAAAGTGCCATGGTGTGTGATAGCACCGTTCTGCTCAGGCTGCGCTGGCAGCCTGCTGTGTTTTGATTAACTGGATGTTCCTCTAAAATTTGTATGAAATTATTTTTCCATGGAAGTGCAGGGTGATGAAAGGAAGAAGTGGAGGGAGGTGGAGGCTGGTTGTCTGGTCCCTCAGGAGCAGGCAGGGCTGATCAGGCTGCGCCTGCCTTCATCTGCTCCTGTGCCTTGTGCGTGACCGGGGGTCTGGTGAGGAGAAACTACTCTTGTCCTCATAAGTCACTTCCAGTTTCTACTCAGCTCTCCCAAGAAGAGTCTGTCAATAAATGCAAATTGTGACCTGAGATACATGGAAGGTAATTTGGAATGAAACCCTTGAAGCCTTGAAG
Source organism: Corvus kubaryi (assembly GCF_017639235.1). Taxonomy (NCBI): domain Eukaryota; kingdom Metazoa; phylum Chordata; class Aves; order Passeriformes; family Corvidae; genus Corvus; species Corvus kubaryi. The sequence continues at coordinate 15,911,278 of NW_024582056.1, forward strand.
TACAAAATCTTTAGATATCTGGCAAGCAAAGTCAGTATATCAGCCTGTATGTACAGACACTGTCGTCCCCACCACACATAAACACCACAGTACAGGGGGGAGGATGTGCTGACTTTCAGTTCTGCAAATTTCTCAGTGACCCCAGATCTTGCTGAGGCCCCACAACACAATGCTGCTGGCATCGCATGCCTCTCCTCTGCCCCTCCAGCCAGTAAAACCAGAGAAAGGATTTTGCTACTGCGGGGCTTAGATTTCCTTGCATGTCTGGTTGGGCTTTGCGGCACACAGCAAAAGAAACCCACTTCACTTTGCCTTCTCTTGGCCCCTGTAACTGAATGGGACAAAAATGATGAACAGGGAGTTCCAATTTTATTTCCTAGGGCACCTCACCGCTCTGGAAACAGAGATCCAGAATCTGGGATCCCATTTCTAAGATTAAGCACAATTCACAGGCAAGGTACAATGAATCTGAAATTCTGGTGTAGAAACTGCTAGTGTATAACACAATGTGTTACTTGCTGAAGCTCTGAGAAATGGACAGAATAATCCAAACTGACAAATTTTCATTCTGATTTAGCACCAGTGCAAATGACACAGGATGTAAGATAGCCAGGACTCAGACATTCCTTTTGTTGATCTCTGGTTTTACTGCCTAACTGAAGTTGTGGAGGGCTTTTGTGTTACAGTCTGATTTCTTTTCTGCTCAGAATTCACGACTAAAACAGTTCTGACCTGTGCAACGCCCGTATAATTTTTTTTGACTTGCATCTACAGACTTTGCAACACCATTGCTCTGCAATCAATTGAAAATTGGTATGAAATTAACTTTCCCACCACTTACAAATTCCATCTCATGTTTCACAAAATATTTCAGTTTTTCTAATACATTGGTTTGACTTTTCAATCTGCACACTTATTATTAATTTATCAGAATATTTTATGTATTTTATGTATTAATAAAAATATTATTCCAAATAAAAATTGGGAATGTATTTGTGATTATGCCTCTCTCACTCTTCTTCCCCCTCTCCCCTTACTTAGTACACATGCTTGATGTACTCTCTCTACTCCAGCAGCTTTGTAACACATAAGAAGTTTGAGACGTGGGTTTTGTTTTGGTAACTTAAAGAACTATATAAAAAAAAGTTAAAATTGAGAGGATTGGGAAACACCAGTGAAACCTGATGTCTGATTACCTCAAGAGAGTGTGCCACTCCGCACAGGCAACTTCCAGTTCTCTTGTCTATGGCCAGTCCTCCCACACCCCTCCCCATGCAGAGGACTGAACATGGCTTAGACCTCTGCAACTCACCATAATAGGACAAATTATTTTAGCCAATAATTCCCATTCCATTGCCTAACTCAATTCAAAGGAGAGCACACCTGGAAAAAACTTCGTATCCTACCTATAACAGACATTGCAAACTGTTGCTTTGTATGAGGTTTGACTACTGCTAACTTGCAACAAGCTCACTGACAGCTGGTTTTGATTTTCTTTGGGGCTTTTTTTTGTGTTGTTATTTTGGTTTTTCTATTTTTTTTATAATGGACAACAAATATTGGCATGGGATGGAAAAGCAGGATGCCATTTATATGACACATCGTACTATAAAGACTTTTACCAGAATATTGAGACATAAGCCTGATGAAAGAACATGCCTGGAAATCCAACCATTTCCAAGTCAGATAATACTGTGCATTTAAGCTTAGTTGTTACTGTAATGCTTGCAAACCACTGTCTCTTACTAAAAAAGTGGGCAAAGATAGAAATGAAAAAGGTATTGAACAAGATAATAGCACAAATAGCTCATGGCTCTGCAAGACACATGAACTACAGGTGTGTCAGAAATTAAGTATGACAAATAAAATGTAGGAAAAGAGGACTTACAAATATCAAATCCAACAGAGGTGCACCAGAAGAGAAAAAAAAGAAATGTTTACAAGTAATGGGCTGGTTTTGCGTTTCAAAACACCGGATAATTGTGCTGGATAAGAGGAAACCAAAAAAAAAGTATGGGAAAGATGTGGGAAAATGACAAAGGAAGTTTTGCAAGAGGAAACTGCCTTGGCAGGGAATGTGGATGGGATAATGTGCGTCTGTGGAATATAATAGTTAACTGCCATAAAGCATTCACCGCTCGTAGCCAAAAGCAGCAAACCTGCATGGCTGGGCTAGAGCACGAGGAGGTATTTTGAGTCACAGCAGGAAACACCACACACTGTATTTTGTTAGGCTGCTGCAGTGTTTTGCAAACATGGAGAGGAGGGGGGATTGTAGATATGAAAAGGCAAGGCAGGTTGTTTCATTTGTTTACATTAAAAATAAACAGCTTTTGAAAATATGACCGAGTCAGTGAAGAGTATGAAACACAATCCTCTATTTGTTATGATTTAGCAAGGAGGAAGCAGAGAGAGGTAAAATCTATGCAACAAATGCACACAATAGCTTTCAAAATTCCCCTCCGTCCACAGAAATTCTTCCAAGAGATCACGCCAGTATTGTTCTAAGACCAGCTTGCTTCAAAGTCCAGCAAAAATAGGCAGGTTTTTATAAAAGAAACAACAGCTCCTGCCCAAGACCAGACACAGCACACACCCCAGGAAGAAACACTGCATAGCATGATGCCAAAGGAGTTCACTGGTAGAAAGCCTCTGGCAGTGCATTGTGACACTAAACGAAACCAGAGCACCCTGAGGGACTACAAAGCCCTGTCAACCACCCACTCCCTGGCCTTAAGCTTTGTGTTGGTTTAAGAACGTAATTTTCAGGTTATTTCCTCTGATATCACTGTAGCTTTGCCTAATCTCAGAAAGTTACTCTGTCTGACCTCCAAGTGGCAGAGCTGTGATAATCTCAGGATATAAGTGAGGTAAAACTCATAGAGATAATATCTTCTATTAGTCTAACCGGCTGAAGAAACCTGCCAAGTGTGGACAGAGCCTACATTCATTAGAAGCAGATACAGTGCTTTCCAGCTTTGTGTGCTGCAGGAATGCTGAGACTGCAGTTTATATGGGTCACAGGCAAGCAGGCCAGTTCAAGCATCACACCCAACCTCGCTAATTCCTTGTGGAGCCTCTGCAGCCAAAGTTTGAATGGCAAGATCACTGCAGATCCTAGGCTGGGTGGGTTAAGCCTAAGCTGTGTGCTCTGCATTCTGTGCATGGATACTTGGGCGCTCTTGTCACAGAAGAGCAGCAACAGCCTTATGCAGTGACGGGGTCCAGCCTGGCCCAGCCTCCCCCTGCACCTGACCCACCTCGAGACTGGGGCAAGGGTTCATTTTAGCAGGGCTGTTTCTCTAAACTCATTCAGCTGCTTCATTTATTTCTTCATTTCATTTGCACACCCTTCAAAAGCACTGTAAATGTACTCGTCTCATTTCAGAACACCCAGCATTTGGGAACACAATGAGTCTGGAAGCTCAGGTTGCAGTGATCTCTGTTCCCGGAGGATGAGCATGGTGGAGGTTCTCTAACAGTTACCTCTTAAGATAAAACGATGAAGAAATTAGAACTTACTAGATGAATAAAAAGCTACAACTGCTTTTTATTAATAGAAGAAGCCTTTGAAAAACTCCAGAGCTAGGTTTTGAGTCAAGACCAAGAGAAATTAGCAATATTTTGCTTTGTTTTCTTTTAGATATTGTTGACTTTGAGGTGATTATAAAATGACTGCTGGGTGATATGTTCTCTTTATAGTTTCATTATCTGAAGTCCATAGACTTTCATCCTTTTCAACATCTTTGTTGCAAATATATGTGTACAAACTTACACATTTATACATATAAAGTAAAACATATTTCAAGAATAAACACATGATATCACACAAAGGGATGAGACCTGAGAGACTTTTAACACTAAAGGTTTCACCCTGTCCTTTGAAGTACCAGCTTTAAGGCACGAATTGCCATCAACTGCCTTCTTTCTTTATCTTTAAATTAGAAAGTGCAGGTAGGCTTTAAGGTATGGCTGCCTAGAACTGCCTCTGGTACTCCTAGGAAAATGATTTCCTGCAGGCACACAAATTACATAGCTGAAATCACATCTCTCACATATTAACTTGATGATAGGCCAGGATCTTTGTACTACCATCACATAAAAATGGATGAAGAATTTCCCACAAAAAAAGTGCTTGAGCAGTAATCATATATTTGAAGGCAGAAAATGAAAGTGCTCAGTGTTACCAAGCTTCAGGAAAAGCCTGAATCCTCTGTTTGAGATCCATTACACCAGTAAATGATTAAATTTTCCTCAGACTATGGGAAGCATGGTAGCTGCAGCTTACAGTATGTAAATCTCACCCACATAATTGCAGTGGAGTAGAAGCAAAAGAGGGGCACACTACACTCAGAACAATGTGATCACTTTAATTTTCCTTTATAAAAACTTAGTTTTAAAGAGGTCAGCCTAAGGAGAAGATGTGTTGGGTATGACTCTCATTCTGAATATGAAACTGAGAGCACCCTCCAGATGGTGAGAGCATTAAAGACTGGGTTTGACACTGCAGGGCCTTCTCCCAGCTCATGGAGCTTTTTGCATAGCAGGTACATGAACCTTGCAGGTGTCTGGCTATTGATTACTTTTGTTCCTCATTGCAGGCAAGGTCAGCTGCAGTCACTCAGAAACTTGTAGCTTTAACTTTTTGGAAATCCTGGCCTTGGGAGATATCAGGATGAGCATATTTTTAAGTTGAAAATAGAATTAAGGTCAACCCACTGCAGACATACACACATACACACACACACATATATAACCCCAGGACAGACAAATCTGGCATGACATTTTTTTATTTGCTTACCTATTTTATTGTTACTAACACTGTAACTCTACCTGTATCACTTTAATTAAAGCTAACACTGAAATAAAAACAATTATCGGCCTCCCTCCTCCCTTTTAATATTCTTGTTTTAATACCTGGGGTTTAGAATAAAAAATGAAAACTGTTTATTGGAAGATGGCCATAAATTATAAATTGCAGGCCATGCTTACTTTTAAGACCAAAGAACTATGGAAAGTAAAATGTATAATTTTAGATTCACATAACAATGAGTTCCTTTTTCAAACATTAGAATGTTAAGTCCCTCACCAGTCCACAAACCAGTGATGCAGGTAGGTGCTTCTATCAACAGTTCATACTGTGAGCAACACACCACCATTTGTGTTATTTTGTAAAAAAAATACCCAACAATTTTGTCTCTTACAACAACCCTGTGATTATCATTGAGGGTCACAGAGTTCACAAATGAGGTCAATTCTTTCCTTAAAGACTTTTTCAGAACAACACACTGAATAGTTTGCAACCCAAGAGCTAACCAAAACAACTGTGGACCTGCTTTTTCCTGTCTTATCATCATTCTTCTTCCTTTCTTGAAGATTTAATAAACTATCAGATGTTCCCTGATTCCCAGCCTGTAGGCTTAGTGGCAGCATTCAGAAGCACCTCATGTGTAGTTTTAAAAGCATGCTTATTTTATTAATTTAAACAAGTTTCATTACTTGATCATTTGAATGAATTCCAGTGTCCTTACAACAGATTTGGTGCCATACCTACCAGAAGAGAAAGTGACCTGTAGTCAGGACGAGGTTGTTCACAATATACTCCAGTCCCTATCATGCTATTGGATTTAATTATTGACCAGATCCAGCTGAGAAATGGCTTATCTACTTTCCAGGTACAAGCATGTACACACGTGCTTCTTCTATCCACTATGTTTCTCAGCCTAAAATACGCTAAAAAGTCAATTCCACTGCGTTCTCCTCCTCAGTTACATAGGCACAGGAACAACATGTTGAAATAAAAAAACCCTTAAATCAAGTCTTGTAAAACAGCTGTTAACTGATAATGCCTGGGTTTGAATTAAGTAAAAAAATCCAAACCAGCAAACCCTTATTAAACGTCTGGTTTTAGTATAACATGCTTAGAAAGAAGTCCTACTGTTTGTGGTTGCCCTCCTGGAGCAGACACATGGCTTTATGATCAGATGCATCTGCTTTCATTTGCCATGGTGGCATCATAGATGTCACTTAAAATATTTGCTGTGATCTGGAATTGTCAGTAGTATGGTGTCTGGAAAGAATTAAAGCTCCACCCAGGACTTCCCACCCTTGTTGCCCTTACCTGTTACTGCATCCTTGCAATGAGATTCTGCAGCTGACAGAAAATTCAAGGCTACTATTCTCTCCATGCTCCGGACTCGTTAAAATGAGTTTATGATAGAAGAACCCTTAACAAACAGAAGAGTTTTCAAGTTGTCAAGATGTTGTCATCCTGATAGCTGCCCTAATAAAAGCGTAATTTTTACCTTCAGGAAGCATGGGTAAAAGCCATGGCAACACTAATCTGTTAGGAATATAAAATTAAAATCAAATTTCAAGAAGGTGCCGAAACCAAAGAGGTCCTAGAACAGTGTTATTTATAATACCCACACAGAAGTGGCACAAACAGCGCTGAGGTTCTGGAGGACCCTGAAGCAGAAACTGTGAGAATGCAGACAAGCACCCCAAGATCTAGTTAAGCTGTGCTTGAGCACTGTGCTGTAAAATGAGGGCAAACTTCACTTTAATCCATCTGTATCACTTATCATTTATGCTGCTTATAACTCCAGCTGTGCACAGACCAAACACATTGTGCCTTTCTTCTAACCATGGTCTGTTAGTGGGAAACAGGAGCTAAAACTCAGCTTCCAAACTTGCTGTACCTGTTGAAGAGACTTCCCCTTTGTGGAAGCCATCAGCACAGACTGATGCAAGAGGGACTGTTTGTGGTAAAGTGACTGAGCCAAGACACTGAGACACCAAGACCCACTTTTCAGTTTTGTATTACGGGCAACACCACAATGTATTACAGAAAAACAGTATGGATCCAGGGGAATCAATAACCGATTATCAGATCTGGGATTGTTTGTTCGACACGATTAAAAGGATCAAATCTTTCTAAAGTAAGGTCCATGGCAGAAGCCGACCAGCACACTGAGAGAAAGTCTGCAGAAGGTAGGAGTTCTGGCAGGTGAGTGTCACTACTCAGGAAGCCTTGGTGTCTCTGTGACATAGCTTCCTTAGGGAATTATAATGCATTCTAGCGGATAATATGGAGGAGAAAGTCCACTAGGAAGACTTGGCTCTAACAGAGCTAAAAAACAAAGAATTTCAATGAAAGCCACCTATTCTTGATCAGACAATCCCGCCTTGCATTCCTTGCCCTTGCTTACCCCAAGGTCCCACCTTGCCACCACCTCTGTGCTCACCTGCATCCTCCCTCTCCCATCATCACAAAGCACACTGCTTTTCCCTTTCAGTCCATTCACTACTCTCCCTCTTAAAAGGCCAACATTCAAGGCACTGACTACTGCTCTGTCTGGTCCTCTTGGTGTCTGCAGTCTGTTCTGGTAGCACACGGGCTACCTGGCCAGAACCCCTCTCCCCATAGCAATCCTTCTCATTTGTGCTTCTCCAAGTCGTGGAAATGATTCGGCCTTCCACAGACTGAGGTGCTCTGGTGCCTGTGACTCAAAACAAACCAAAGGAAGCCAAGATGATTAGGAATAAATAAGAAAATAAGCAAGAGCTCTCACTCAGACAACTGCTGACATCTCTCCAGCATTAACAGCAATAAGGTTTCATAAGGTAAAAGAGTGGATCAAAAGTGTTTCCAAAAATCCTAAATTGCTGAAGTTTAGTTAAGGTGTGGTTATAATCTTATGAGATACCTGAAACAAGAAGGTGGCTCCAGAGGAACCCAGTTGCAGGTATTGGCTAGCCAATGCCAGCTGCTCCACTGAGCCAGGGTCAGGCAAAGTGTCAGTCTCTGCTCTTGGATTTCAGTCCTTCCTTCTCCAAGGCTGGTTGCTAGCTTAGTGTAATACACTTTTGGGGTATGAAGGACTAGAAAAGTTCAGCACGGCTTTGTTGGCTGACTGGGCTGAAAATGAAATGCTTTATTTTCAGATCCAGCACATTACACACCTGATTCCAGAGCTGTCTGACAAGAAATTATATTCTTTTGATTGGCAAAAGAAACATTTGAATATTGTCTTTGAAGGGTTTTGAATGTACAACTGGAATCATCATGTTTTAAATGCTGTGGGATTAGCTGTTACTGTGATCACTGTCAGCAAATCACACAGAAAAAAGTATCCCCTTTCACCTCTCAAAAGCACATTTTGGAGACCAGATGGAAGCAGTGAGGTCGGGAATGGTGGAGAAAAGCCAGTAGTAGACCTAGCAGCCTCAGAGGGCTGCCTGGGAAGTATTTTATTCTCATGACAAAAGGCTGATTTCACTGAGACCCTCTCAGTAACTGTGAAATCCACCTTACTAGGGAACATTCCCAAAAAAAGCTTGAAACTGTCAAGGATATCTGATCTCTAGAAGGCTTCCAGAGAAGTCAATTAGTTTGTGCAGTCATCTCCATAAACAGGGGGAAATGTCAAAGTAAATAAAAATGTGAACTTCTATTGCCTCTAACTCCATAGCAAATTGTTTACCCCCATCTCTCCACCTGTTTTTGTGGGGGGGGAAATAATTGACCTTTCAGCCTTCCCTATTCAGGAAGATGTTCTTCTAGTACACATCTGTGCTCTGTCTTCCTCCAACAAACTGTAAAATCACAAAAAAACAGGTTTGAAGGATATGTCTTTCAAAGGGTTTATGTAGGTTACAGGAAGAGGCGCTTAATTGTTGGCAGGTGGAAAACCTGGCTGTGGGTGATCCAGCCCTGATGACAGTGCAGGGAGAACACAGGAGGATAGCTGGTTTGCTCCGTACCACATTTCTATTTGCCATTTCTTTAGAGATAAATAATTAGGATTTAAATTAAATAAGTCCAATCAATATTTCTTCACAACAGAAAGATTTTGGTACTCTATAGCTATGACCCATGTTGCTAACTACCAGATGCAATTTTTTCTTTGAAGTAAGCTTTGTGTATCTATCCACATCTCATCATTCCTACCAGCTCACTTGGTATGATTTAAGCTAAAAGCAAACCCCTTGTAACCAAACTCTCTTCTTTAAATGGAAATATTTCTCCTTCCTGCCTTTAACAGGTTTATTTTCTAAACAAGTCTTAATTGGTCCAAAACACCTTAAAACACATACTGTGAATTCACATTGGGGAAAGTATGTCACTGTCCACGTTTAAACCCAAACTTAAAAATACTTTAAGACTCTAAAAGAATGCACAGCAGTTTAATTAATTCCAGCCACATTAACAGTGACAGAAATCTGTGGTGCTTTACTAGGGAAGTAATGGGTTGTGAATAATTTATTTTTTATTCCTCACTTGCAGGTGATGGGGATTAACCTGGCTATTTCAAATGAGGTTTAGATTATTTAGAGTGCTGAATAATATCCTGTTTGAAGGCAGCTATTATACGTCAACAAGCCAATGTTTGTGCAGCAGGTCATTCAGAAGTGAGAGGAAATTCTGACCACATACTCAGAGTTCAAGTGCTGAATATTTTATGAACTTTGCCTGTAATACAGGGAATAAACTCAAAGTGCTTTTCTTCATTCCCATTTTTTTCCTGTGCTACTTCCCCTTTCTTCTATGCCTTTTAACACTCTGGTGTCACACTAGGTGCTGCTCTCTGGAAACACGTATCACCCCTGTTCTAGTAAGCACCACAGAACTTCCGGCTCTGAAGCAATCCTACGTAAAATTAGACATTGCTGTCACTAAGTAAATTTCAGTGCCTTATGGTTATGGCTACAAAATTACTCACTAATGACCAGGTGTGGCTGATTGCAGGAGCAGCTGTCCTTACTCACAGAGGAGCAGCACTGCTTCCATGTCACAGCTGGACCCATGCCACGGAGCTGATGCAAGCAGGTGTGCCTCCAGTATAACATCTAGCAAGGTAAACACACAGAATGGAGCATGGGTATGGGAGTACTTCTCAAAGGTCTTAATAGTCACAAAAACAATTTTCCTGGTGTTTTTCATACATCTGCTAGAGCTGTTCATCATCCTGCTTAGCTCTTGTCAGGAATCACCATTTCTAAGCTTGCCTCCTTCCAAAGAGTTGCTGAATGTCAAATCAGTTACTTGAGCAGCAAGGAATGAAATAAGTTTCTTCAGTGCAGTCTGGCCAGAAAAATTCACTGGCCACAGTGGCATTAGTAATCTCAGCCATTTCTCCCCCATTTGCTAAAACAAAGTCCCTAGAAGGCTTTCTGCAGAGATTTTGAGGCAGATTTCATCACATTAAGTTCAGCTTGCATTTGATCGGGGGGCCTAGAGCAGCTCAGATCTCCATTCAACACAGTGCTCTCATTAACATTTGGTTTGGGTTTGCTTTTAGCATGTGTATATGTTATTAAGACCATGCAGATATGGCCTATTCCACTTCATTACTACAGAACAGGAGCATTGTACACAGTACTCTTGTAGGAAACTGCTAGTGAAAGAGGAAGAGATTCTTCTTATTTTGTGTAAAAACAGGCAGAAAAGCAACAAGCCAGCCTCTCTGACCCCTCCTGATTTGTGTCTGGGCAAGGGCAATAATGTTGCTTCACCCAGACTGATTTTCTTACAGACACTGTTCAGACAGATCCAAATTCTCTTTCTGGCCATTGTAAAGTGACAACATAGTTAACAGAGCCTGATTCCCCTGAAGTGGTTAATATCTAGGCAACCTTGAATTTCTACAGGCTCCCCTAGCCCATACATGAGGCAAGACATTTCTGCCTGAGGGAAGATGCAGTGCCACAGGGACATTAATAGAAGTATTTGGTCCCATTTTCTGAGAATTGGGTTGATACCTGAGCAAAGGCAGAAGGTAAGGCCTGTCACCTCCCTCACCACAGAGTCACACAGGGGATTGGGAGTGGAGACAGGACTAGACCCAGCATGAGCCACATGTTGACTCAGCGTGCACCACAATGTGTGTGTTCCCAAAAGGCCCAGGGGAGCCTGATGAAGCATTGCTTTCCATGAGGAATGGCCCCTGGAGCCCAACCAGTCAACACACTGCTGCCTGCCCGAGCCTGTATTTAGTGGCTTAATCCAGGCCGGAGGTGGCGAGTGCTGGGATGAACACGTGTGAGTTAGAGAAAAGGTGTGCCACTGAGCACGTGTGAGCTCACCTAGCACAGGACAGCAGTGGAAGGTGAGCTGTTTGAACTGCACACAGCAAACTGTTGCAAGCAAAAATTGTCCCTTTGCCAACTGATTTGGCATAAGGCGTGATACACGCACAAGTGCTCATTGAAACAGTGGCAGATGCAAGACTTCCTGGCCCTTATCCCACTGTTTGTAGACTACTGTCCCCATGCCCTGAGAGGACTTAAAGACCCCTGGGAGGCAATGAGAAGGTGGTTGTAAAAATACCAGCTTGTTTGAAGAAGGCTTTATGTGTCAAAAAGCCTGGTTTTCTTTCTCAAATGCTATAAATGTTTCATTTTTCTAAAATAAATGCTGAAATGCGTATTTTTATGTAGCTATTATATATATTTATGCACACATGTTTAACCTGTCCTTAGAAAACCTGCCTCTGGGCATAGCAGTGGTAAATCAAAAGGAACCTGCTACTTTTCATAAGTTATTAAATGTAATGTAAACTGTTATGTTTTAAATAGTCACTACAGTTATTATGGGCTATTTGTAGGATGACATAACATTTTTGAAAAGCTTTTAGTGCTTGAGTGCAGATCAGATGCTTCTAAAGACTACCAAATGAAGGAAATCAAAAGTACTCTCCAGCCGTATGCAAATGAAAGTTAGTAGGGAACATTTCAGACATTGCCATTACAGGAACAAAAGACGTATTTAGAACACTTACAGGCACCAAAAAGCCAGACCTTATCAAAACACAAAGCAAAACAAAAATAAATGTTGTGCAGCAGCCCATCCCTTCAAACTTGGGATTCAAACAACCTCGTCATTCCACAGGGGAGATGGTCATTTTGCAAACAGACACGGTTGCAAGCCGTGCCAATGGCAGAGGAAAGGAGACATATTTCATACTGAGGAGGGAAAGACAAACACACACACACCCTCCTCTGTCTGCCCCCTTCCCTGGCAGAGGCCCAGCTGTGTCAGTGAACAACAGCATTCCTGGTCTTCAGAAACCTCTGGAAGGAATCCAGAGCCATACGTATATTACTTGGCCCTTTCCCTTTTCCTGGTATAAACCAGGCTATGTATTAAATACCTGACTTGTTTCTTGGATTCTGCTTATCCTTTCTCATTCTTTTGCTTCTTCTCTGCCCCCAAACTGACTGAGATCCAGAGGAAAATACCCCACTGCCTCCCAGAGCAAATCTCAGTGAAAAAACCCCCGGTCACGTCATTTTCATCTATGGCAAGCAAGGTTTTCTTGCCTCTGGCTGCACATGGCTTGAACCCACCCTTGGCACCAACAAACTAGCCAAAATAATTTACTGCCTCATAGATACTCAGCGCTCCAAAAAAACTTTTCCCTGAGATCTTTACATTTGTTCTTCCCAAACCCTGGAGAACCACACCCAGTTTGTCAGCTCGTTTGTCAGCTATGCTGAGCACTTCAGAGTGGATTTCAAAACAAAACAAAGACCTCAGACCAACTGCTCCACACAGACTATTCCTCAAAGCCTGAAAATCAGCCTTGTGGAGTCACAACTACGTCAGGGCTTGCATTTGTACTGGTCACATCAGGTCCTGTGGCTGCTGATGCTGCCAGTGATTACAGCAAGTGAAGAGTAATCCATTATCTTTATCACAACGCTTTTGATCATGACAGACAGACGTGCTCTAAACATAGCATATGATTTATTCACATAGCTTTCTAATTTAGCCACCAAGACAGGTAAGAGACTGAATATTAAGGATTTCTTACTGTGTTAGGTCAGAGTAGAGAAAGTGATTTTCATTTCTAGAAGGTAAAGATTTTGGGAAAAAATTATATCAGGCACAATTATGTCTCTGTTCACTACTTAGCTATTCTTCCCAGACATGAAGAGACTTGCTAATGCATCAGGGATTCCTGCTGCCTCAGACCACTGTGTTCCTACCAATCCAGACAGAACAATCCAGGAGCTGTTCACATCTAAGCACTTAACTTGTAACTAACGGTTTGTAAGTTTGTTGTGGACTTTTTTGTCTTCAACTGCTTTTATGGAGAAACGGCACATCTTGAGAGAGAGAATAGACTGCATGTATAGGTTCAGAATATACATGTCACTGATGCAAAGAATTTTGCTTGAATCTCTCCTTCAAAGTGTGACTCTTTGAGTCCTAAAATCTCAAAGGTAAGCCCCCCTGCTAGTCCCTTCTTTAAACCATGTGTGGTGGTATTTACAATGTGTATTGTCATGTACATACACATGTGTATATATAATGTATGTACATCATACATATACATATATATATATAAACACACAGAGATGTTGCTGAGTTCTCAAAGGTGACTTTAAATTAAGACTAATTACCAAACAACGTTTGTATAATAGCACATCACGTGTTTGTAAACCTCTTAAGTGCTTTCAGCAATTATATCTGCTGTTTAAAGATTTGGTTTCAGTAGGTCTTTATCAGATCTCAGCAGTTATAATTCAATATCAGAAAAATGATAGTAATTGTTACCTGTCTGTTACTGTGTGTTAACTTAGCACTACATCAATAGTCTATTCTGGTATGAAATGTCTTATAACTGTCTCTCAAGAAATAAAGAAAAAAAACCAAAGGATCTTCTTTCTTGAAGTCTAGTGGGAAATGGGACTACCTTGAATAAAAGGGCAATCAGACCCTCAATAGCGAATAGCAGTTACATCACTGACTTTTGTGCTCAAAATAAATGATTCTTTTTTTTTCTCCAGCTTAATTTTAAAAAACAATTTCTCTACTTTTACATTTTCTATTACATATTAAAATATAATTCTGTGTCTTGGAAAATTGTGAAACTATGAGGCTAAAATTGACCTTCAGACTCCGACATAACTACAGCTTAATTTTGGGACCTCAATAAAAACACTTAGCAGAGTGGGCTACATTTAACTTTGTAAATCATTGCCATAAAGCATAAAACGTAATTACTTTTTTTATACCATACATAATATAAAAAGGGCAAAGGAGGCAGACAACATTTCAAATAGCCACTCATTTCATTTGACTTTATTTGAAGTTCCATTCTCCATAAAATACCAGTGTCTAATGAGGAAACACATGCAAGCAATGCAAGCTCACAGACAGGAGTTGCCTTCCTCAGAAATATAAAAGTCTAAGATGAGTCATCAGAATTCAACAGCAAAGCTGCGTATTAACTCACCAGCTCAGGTCACTCTTCTGTATCAGAGGAAGATAAACTCTGTCCAACTAAAATTATGCCTCTCTTATTGTACAATTCTATGAAAGGTATTTTTCTTCATTTCACTTCACAGAAGTGCAGTTTATAACCCAGAATTTGATGTCTGACATTGGTCATGTAATTTGTCTGCTGCAAAACTGTTAATGGTAACAGAGTGATCTAATCCTTTAGGTCTTGCAGACTTTTTATGATATGCTGTTAGCACTAAATTCTGCAGAATTATTTCCTTTCATTTGTTTTAAGGGCATTTGAATTGCTGTTGCTTGTGACTATAGCTTTCATTTCCTGGGGACCTGAAGCAAGACTTTCTCATTGCTCCCTTTTGCTTGGGTGAAGCAAGCTGAACTGCTGTCAATAACCACTCCTAAGTCTCTGCTCCTGAATAAAAGCTTCCTTGTTTTTCATTGCAATTTCTGAAAGGAAATATTTTTCTTCCTATTGTACGTGATTCTGTATGTGTACAAGTTAAATTTTACCTATGATTTTGTTCACTGAAGTGAAAAAATGCAGAAATAATGAAGTAAGACTTTCTCCATTTTGTAAGCTCCTCTAGTTTTTCCTAACATGGATAGTGGTGTGTAATGACCACACCTTCAACTCAGCCTTAAAATCACCAACAATATTGGTGAAGACCAATCGCAGCACAGATCTATGCATGCTGCTGCTAGGTGACCTACAATTCAGAAAACAGCCAGGTCTTAAAACATTTGATGCCTAGCCAATATTTAATTCAGAATAAAAAATTACCTGTCTAACAAGAAAAAAGGACTTTATGTTAAAAACCTCACAAAAACCTCCTAAAAACCTGGATGATACATGCCAGATTTTTCTTCCCAATATCTTAAATAAAACCTTCAATTAACTTCAAAGACCAGCTGAGGACTTTCAGCAGAAACCATATGGTTGGTCAGATGATGTAATTCTGTTTTTCTAAGCATATGTTTCCATTTTGACTGGTCTGAAATGCTTCCTCTCCATGTAGGTTGCATTCACCTGCAACTCCTAAGGTCACTTTTCAGTGCATTTTGAAAGTGATGCTTCCCGGTGACACTTTCACAGCAACCAGGAAGAATTCCTATTTTAAGGAATATATTGCATGTGTTTGTCAGAAGCTTTCCAGTTTTGGAGCTGAGATCCCTCACAGCTTGAGATGAACACCATCTGGTCCTGGCAGTTCACTAGAATTAAGATTCCCAAATTGTTCCATGAACTCTTCCCTTGAGGTTTCTCCTCTTCTTAGAAACATACTGAGGACTAAGGTTTCCCTGGGGTGAAATTTCCTTGGGATGAGAATTCCAACAATGGCCATCTTTAGCCTAGTTTAACTGCTTCAGGCAATTAGCTTTTTTTCAGTCTTGTTGTCTGTCTTTAAACTTCTTCTTCCCATTGATCCCTCAAGGTCCTGGAAACAAGTGCAATCCTTCTGCCTCAGACACACATTAATACTTATTGTTTAGTAGCAGTAGTCATCTCTACGTTTTCTTCAATTAAGAAAGAAATCTTTACTTGCAAGTTTAGAAGTTAGAGTGGAATTTTTCATCATGCTTGAAGATAGGAGACATTTTGCAACCGGAAAAACACATTGACACAGCTTGTACAGATAAATGAAATCCAAGAGCCTAAAGGAACTTAAAAGGGTCACTGTGATCAGCTGATTTAACTCGCAGCACAAGCTGAGCTGCTTTCTGCTATGTGAGTTTACTTCTAAATCCATGTTTTTGTTGGGACAACAGTGTCCAAAAAACTGCTACACAGTATGCTCCCTTTTATCCCACAGACTTTGCATCCTAGAATAAAGGGGCGGCTTGCAGCAATGTGAGCAGTACTACAGAAGATAAATGTGCCTGATCTACATCCAGTAACACAGAAAAATGGAAGAGGCGAGAAAGAAGGAGGCAGAATCTGAAGGGAGCCAGCATTGCAAAGAGAAGAACATGGCTGACCAGTGAATGCATGTGAAAAGGTCCTTAAGGTTAAAGACAAAAGTGTTGGTGACCAAGCCAGAAGGAAAGGAACTGGTGTGGTGGAGGTTAATTGAAGCAGGGTTAGGATTTGGGTTTAGGCTTGGAACATGTGAAGCAGGCAAGAAAGGCAGAAAGATGTTTTCGCCAGATGGATCAGAATGAGAGGTAACCAGCAACAAACAGTGGTTAACCACCTTCACACAAAATACACTACATCTTCTTCAAAGATGAGAAAACCCTCACTTTGCTCTAGGAAAAGGAATTTGGATTACTCTGGGTTATCTTCTCTCAGGAATATGAGCATGAGTACTCAGAAGTTGGCCCTACTGGGCTCCCAATTTTTGGAACACTCCAGTTGTGGGAGCTTGTGAGCAAGACTTGCTGACTACTGGGGAATCTGTCTTTTTCCTTTTCTTGAAAATTATGTTATGGATCAGACCAATTTTCTTTAATGACAAGAAGACTGCTGCCAAATCCAGATGCTGCCATAAACAATCTTGTTAGACTCGCATGTGACAAAGTGGACTCTACTGACCTCTGTGTTTGCAGACCCCTGAACACTGGTTGCCTATTCCAGGAGAAGCCCCTGGGTTGCTGCATGTATATCGGTACATCTCTCTCCCTTCTCACATTTAACAGCTCCTTTTTCCTCCACACTTACTCCTTTTCATCCCCTTCCCTTCAGTACAGTGACTCATACACAATATTCAAAATTGTTTTCAAAGCTGTTGAGTTAAATGAACAGTCAACAGCTTACCAAACCCTGACAGAGAAATTAGAGGCAAGCTGATAAAATCAAAGACACATAGCAAAGGTGTAATGGAAACACAGAACTCTCTGTGTGAAAGTACTTTTGCATAAAGACAGCATTTTAGGAGAAAGATAAACTGCTCTTCTAATGATGGATGGTCTTTTCTACTCTTCAGATTTTTCTCCAGTGCACCTGAATTAAATCCACTTAGAGCACACACAAAGCTTCCCTCTTGCTTGAACACCAATGGGACAAAGCTACAGGCAGCTCTGAATTGCAGTTCACATGTGGCACTGACAGAGCCATGTCCTTCCCAGAAAACCCTATTAAAACTTGTATGGCACACACTACTAAGGTTATTAATGGCCTCTAACTAGCAGCTCTTAATTTGGCCTCATAATCTCATTTAAGATCAAGATTTGGTACCTCCTATAAAATGTGCATTACTGTTGGACTCCTGATCCCCAGAAGGCAGTTTTCAGAGACGTCAAGCACTTGTAAAGTTGGGACAGGTCATTTTAGAGCTGATGTTCCAAGAGATAAACAGCACAGAAAAACAAGGTTGTACACTTCTGGAGCTGGAGGTGAAATCAATGGATGCTTTGTTTTCTTGTTTTGGTTTTTAACTTAGTGTGCAAAGCAAAATAAAAGGCAGGTTTATAGAGTCAGTCTTGTGCCCTTCCCTCTGTGTACTGCGTAACTTGTTCTGCTTCTTACCCATGCCCACAGTCTAGGGGCCAAGGCAATTTTTTTGGTTATGGGCCACTAAAATCAGACTGTTCCAAAGTGACCTGCCAGAGGACAAAATTATGGTTTCTAGAAGCCAAGGGCAAGGGTCGTCATTTCAGATTAAACCACAAGACCATTTTTCTTTTCTAAATGTGACTGCATATCATTTGAAGGATGCTTCCTCTCGAGATGCCACACTCATTCAAGGCAGTGGTTTCACAGCTGGGATGGGGCTGAATGCTCTTTAAGCAATAGGCTTTCAATTAAAGTAGCAAGAGAGTTTTTGGCTCTTGGAGCCGCACCACGTCAGTAAACCCAAGGACTCCAGATGTTTATCCAAAGAAATGTCATGGCAACAGCCTCTCTGACACAGCTCCTCTGTGCTGCAGCATGCTTCAGGGGTTGTCATCATGATCTTATTGCTGCCACTCCTCTCCACTCCAATCCGTAGAGATTTCCAACTTTGGCTGACTTAGTCTCGTCTCAGTACTTAGGAGACTTCACAACACCTTCAGTATTGCTGCTGTCCAGTTCCAGGGCTCTGGATTGTTGCAGATTACAGGTAACAAACTGCCTACTTGATGAATGATCTCAACACCTCACTATAAGCTTCCTGAGAACTGGATGTTTTCAGCTGGAAAGCTGGGTTGCCAAAGATTTTCATCACCTCAGAAAACCCTTTGCCCACTGGACAAATGGTACCGCTTGTCTGAAATTTAGATAGCTATCCAAAAGGATGATCCCTTATGTAGTTATGTAGTTTCTCACACCCCTGACTGCTCTTGAATAGGTCACAAAGTCCAGATTGAAGACCTACACCAACTTTTGCATCAGAGTGCTCAGAGCCAAAGGGAGTTGATGCCCTCTCTGCTGGAATAGGCAGAGAAGTGTTTTCCATGTCTTTTGAATGATCTAACAACCCAACAATACTCACATCTAAAATTCTGCTTTGTGCTCATTTCCACATAAAACTGTGTTACTACGAACTGGTAAGGAATAGAATAGACTAGACTAGAATAGACTGTTTCAGCTGGAAGTGACCTAAAATGATCATTTAGTTCAACTGTCTGACAGCTTCAGGACTGACCAGAGTCAAAGCTCATTATTAAGGGCATTGTCTGACTGTCTCTTAAACACTGACAGGTTTGGGACATTGACCACCTCTCTGGGAAGACTGCTCCAATGTTTGAACATTCTTTCAGTAAGGAAATGCTTCCAAATGTCCAATCTAAGTGTCCTCTGTCACAGCCTTGATCCATTCCCACATGACCTGTCACTGGGTACTGGAGAGAAGAGCTCAGCACCTCCCTCTCCATGTCCCCTCCTCAGGAAGCTGTAGAGAGCAAAAGGATTGTATTAGGGACAAGTTAACATGAATGGGAACTGTAGCAACTTGCTAGGAGTGTCTGAATAAATAGTTTTAGGCATACCACTTGATCTGGTAGTTTGGTCAGGGTGGCCTATTTTAGCTACAAGAAGTTCATTTTCTCTAAATGGGTCAGAGTTTTTCAATCCCTTGTTTTCCTACTGTTGCTAATGCATCAGTGCTTTTCCATCTGATTGCCCAGTGAGACCTCAGAGGTGCAAATATATGATTCAGACTGGAATGTGTAACTGCCAGTAACAGTAACTGATTCATCCTGTAAGAGATTCAGGAATCAAACCTGCAGCAGCTACAGTAATGGACTGTGCACTGGGTTTTTGTAGCCAGGTTTTGGTAGCAGAGAAGCTACCAAAGCCACCAGAGTGGCTTCTATTAGAAGCTGCCAGAAGCTTCCTCCATGTCTGACAGAGCCAATCCCTGGTGGCTCCAAGATGGACCCACTACTGGCCATGGCTGGGCCAATCCGAGACAGTGGTAACACCTCTGTGATAACAGATTTAGGAAGAGGGGAAATATAGTTGCAGAGTTGTAATTGTGGACAGAGAAGAGTGGGGTGAGAATATATGAGAGAGACAACTCTGCAGACACCAAGGTGAGTGGAGAAGGAGGGGGGAGAGGTTCCCCAGGCACCAGAGCTGGTTCCCTTGCATGCCCTGGTGCAGACCATGGTGAAGCAGCTGCGCCCCTGCAACTGATGGAAGGATGCAGAGATCCACCTGCAGCCTGTGGAGGAGCCTCTCGCTAGAGCAGGTGGATGCCTGAGGAGGCTGTGACCCTGTGGAAGACCTGTGCTGGGCAGGGTCCTGTCAGGGACCTGCAGACCCATGAAGAGAGGAGCTCATGCTGCAGCAGATTTCCGGGTAGGATGTGTGAACCTGTGGGGGAGCAGCCTGTCCTTAAAGGACTGCACCCCATGTTGCAGCAATTTGTGAAGATTTGTGGCCTGTGGGAAGGACTCATGTTGGAGAAGTTCATGGAGAACTATCTCCCATGGGAGGGACCCCACACTGGAGAAGGGAAGAACTCTCCTGCCTGAGTAGGAAGCAGAAGCAAAACCAACTGGTGATGAACTGGTCATAGCCCCCATTCCTTGTCTCCCTGCACTGCGGAGGGGGAGGACATAGCCCTCACGCGGGGGCGGGCCCCCCCCTGTATGAGGACAAGGTGATTTTAAGATTTATTTTATTTCTCATTATCCTGCTCTGGTTTTGGTAGTAATAAATTCAGCTGATATTCCCAAGTTCAGTCTGTTTTGCTTGTGACAGATGAGTGATCTCTCCCTACCCTTATCTCAACTCATGAACCTTTCACTATATTTTCTCTCCCGTTTCCAGTTTGAGAGGGAGTGATAGAGCAGCTCTGGTGGGCACCTGGCATCCAGCCAGGGTCAGCCCACCATGGGATGCCATGTTCTTGGGTATTGTTGATGAGGTACTGTTTTTCTTTTGCAGTCTCAGAACATATTCATGTTTCCAAATAAAACATTTTTGGCAGCTTTTTACAGTCACTTTCACAGAAAATTTCTCTGGGTCAAAATGGTATCAACCCCGGAGAAGGAGGTGGGAAGTGGGATAAGGAAAGGAATCAACCCACTGATGGTGTCTTGTGTCTTTCTGGTCTCAAACCAGACATTGCTTTTCCCATCTAGTGGGCCTGCAACAAAACCCCACTGGCTCTTCTCTCCAGAGCATTTCCAGTATCATGAAGCTCAGACACCTAAAAGCTTAACATGCTGCTGGGGCATGTTTCTGTGGGCTTCTCATAGACCACCTATGAAACAACCATGTAGACTAGAGGAAAGCAAATCCCTGACCCTAAGGCCTCCTCACCAACAATTATCACATAGAACAATTATCACAGGCACAGTCATTTTGTCTGTAAGCTCTCCCACAGCCATTCCAAGCAAACCTTTTCAAATAACAAGGAAATTGCTTCTTAGCCACAAAGTGCCTGCACCTCAGCAGGTCTGCTCCCTTCTGTTCTTTCATTCCACTAAAATCTTGAATTAAAGTCTACGAAGACCACATTGCAAAACCAAAAGTTAAACTGGCATTGTTCCAGTTTGGAACCCCAAGACAGGCATCCAGCAAAACACACCTGAAGGCAAATGGCTAAAACTGAGAAGTGAGGCGTGAAACTTCAGCAGTGTCAAATTACTTTGGTTCTTACCTGAATTCTTGTGGATGGAGATGTTGCAGCTCAGAAGTGAGGGGCCCAGCAAGATTAGCAGAATAGGCCAAATGCAGTGCTGAACTCCCAGGGAAGCTGGTGGGATACCAGTGATGGGAATGAGGTGGGCTGTCAGCCTTCTGAACAAGCTGAAGGAAAGGAGTGTCAGTGTCAGAAAATATGCTGTTTTTTCAATTACTTGTGCTAATACATAGTCTTTAAATCCAGGGCATCTTCTTAGGGAATAGAGAGAAAGGTACAGTTAGTGGCTCCAAGGACAATTCAGACTATTATTTCTTCTTGTAGTTAGCTCCTATCCATAAAACTGAATGGCTTAAAATGAAGAGATATATTAAAAATTTTGGACAACAGCAGAAACACCCAATTTTTATTAGAAGCTTGTTAGGAAAATAGGTTTAATGAATTAATTAATTTCCCAGTTGCCCTGCAAACACTCTTCTCAGCTCCTCTTAACTCACTCACCCCTCTTATCTACACAAACACAGGAGAGATGTATCAGTTCTCCATCATACTTGGTAAAAATACAATATTTTCATGTTTACTCTTAAAGGATATCTCTTTTCCAGTTCAGTTTCCTGGAAGATATGCTAATTCCTTCAGGCTTCTTAAGATATGCTAGTAACATCATCATTCTATCTTAATTACTATCTCAGTTGGAGCCACCAAGTTGCTATCTTTGATTTTGTTGTCTCTGAAAAAAGAAATAAAACCATACTTCATTGGTCCTTTACAAGAGACTAGACAGTTTGTGCCTCCAGCTCTTACACAATTAACAGACACGGTGTTCAGCAAGCAGTACTTTCCCAGCAACCAGAGTGCTGGGGCAGAATGGCAATGACATACAGGACTGTATCTACACTCCTGGGGTTGTAGAAAATCTGCTGGAGTATGGGAAAAGTTAAGGTCACGGTGTGGAACGAGTTGACTCACTCCATATTACTGTGAACGACAGGAACATTTTAGTAAGTGCTCCTTTAAAGTTACATAAATTTCCAGATTTATCTCAATTTGGCTTCACGAAAATTGAAACTTACAAAACCTTTAAAAAAAGCTGCATTTCTCCCTTTGATATGAAAAAGCTTAAAGGCCACATAAAAACCTGGGACTTCTTTGAAATGTGGCTCAATTTTTTACCTTGCCTAATATGTACTACTTATTTGGTATGCCAAACTTTCACCTCCAGTGCATAATACAGTTTTATTAATGTTGTTTTTGTCTGTGAGTTTTATGCTGCTTCCTCAAAAATGATGAAATAAGTATTTTTTTGTTGTGATGGCCATCAAAATCAATGGACCTCATCACCTTTGGAGGCTTGCTGGTAGGAAATACATATCTCTCAAAAATTTTTGTAGCTTCTCTGGTATCCCTACATGCATTCCCAGGAGTAGGAAATTCTCTCAAGAGGACAGACTATTAAATCATTCTGTGATTGTGGCTGAGACTTGACTGCCTTGAAAGGCTTGACTTTTCTTTCTTTGCTCCTTTCCTCTTGATTCTCAAGCTCAAACTTAAAACACAAGCTCATGGGAGGGGAAAAAGAATCCCCAATGCCAACATTCCACTCTTCCCTACTCTCAGGTCCATCAATCTACAATGTACATAATCCTGTATGTTTAAGATCCAGGTTGTAACTGATACTATTTGAATCACATAGGTGCAGTCAGGGCTGCAGGGCCTTACCAGCAGTCCCTGATCACAAAACTGACAGGTAAGGAGGAATGGAAAAGGAGGATGTTGTCTAATTTTTTTTTCATATTTATTTCATATGTTTATTTTAGATAGTTAGTGAAATCCGTCAGATGGTCCTTAAGCTTTTTTGATGTCTATTCCAGAATGCTGTGTGCACTTTTGTTATTCACAAGCCATCTCAAAGCCTTTTGTGTAGCTGCTTTTTAGCCTGCTTTCTTAAGGAAAAAAGAGGTTTCTTCAGTCACATTGCTTGTAAGACCCTTCTGATACTGTTTTTATACCACTGGTCAATCTCAATCAGATTGGAAGACAGGTGAGCTCCTGAAGATGTGAAAATTCTGCAGGTTCTGTGAAATCCAGATGTATCTGTGTCCCCAATAAGACAGACAAAATTCAGCACTTTACAGGATTAATCAACTTACACATATACATACAGTAAAACATGTAGGGGACATGGGGAAGAACTATTGTTTGCACATGTATCTGCACAGAAGGTCTGGAGGAAAAGAGAGATTAATGGGTAGAGATGAAAAAAAGAGATATTGAGGAAGGTGGCATTCAGGACTGTGGAAGGTTACAAATTATAGAAATGAGAGATGGTCATGAAGCCCCAAGAGGGAGCAGGAGTTATTCTGGAGGGCAGAGGGTTATATATTACTCAGGACACAAATCTGTAGAATGTCAAGCTTCATGGAGATCACAGAAAGAGGAGTTACTGCTGTTTCTGACATCCCCCTGTTATGAGAGCACAGCTGAGTGTCATTAGGGGACCAAACATCTGGGTTGTGCTGTCTGTAGCATTACAGCCTATGGACTTCTGTCACAGGCCAAGTACTGGGTCAGCTGGTATCTCTGCACCCTGAGCAGGCATCCATACAGGACTGACATCGTGTTGGTAACTGTCCCTAGTGCCAGGGGTACGTGAAAACTTCCCACTTTCTTTCCTGGTAGGGTCTGAAGGAAAATCAGTAAGGCAAATCACTGGAAGAAAAGGCTTCCTTAAGGTGAGAACTTGCAAAAGTGTAAAACTTTTAGGTATGAAACACTGTGAAAGCAGAATGGTGAGTCACTTTGACCAAATGTCAGTGACTGCAAAAGGTTCTTTTCAAGGGCCCAGGAAATCACAGAATCATTTAGGTTGGAAAAGACCTCCAAAATCATCAAGTCCAATCTTACATCAATCACCACCTTGTGAACTAGACCATGGCACATCACATCCAGTAGTTTCTTGAACAGTTCTGGGGATAGTGACTCCACCACCTCCCTGGGAAGTCTGTTCCAATGCTTAACTGCCTTCCAGTGAAGAAATTCTTCCTGATGTCCAACCTGTCTCCTTTTCTTCAGGCTAAACAACTCCAGATCTCTCAACCACAACTTATATGACCTACTCTGTAAACCCTTTACCAGCTCCATTGTCCTTCTCCAGACATGTTCCAGAACCTCAGAGACCTTCTTGAAGTGAGGGGCTCAGAATGGACACAGCGTCTGAGGTGTGGCCTCATCAGTGCTGAGTACAGGGAGATGATCACTTTAGGAATGTCCTTTTGGCCACACTATTTCTGATACCAGCCAAGATGCCATTGGCCTTCTTGGCCACCTGGGCACATGCTGGATCATTTTCAGCTGCTGTCGACCAGCACCCACAGGTCCTTTTCTGCTGAGCAGCTTCCAAGCCTCTCGTGGCCCCAGCCTGTAGCATTGTGTGGGGTTGTTGTGACCCAAGTGTAGGACCTGGCACTTGGCCTTGTTGAATCTCATATAGTTGGCCTTGTCCCATTGATCCAAAATGGTCCTTTTCTGGTAGCTTTGTGTTATTACCCTAGTACACACGGTGCACAGTTTTCAGGTCACCTAAAACTCAACAAATGCACCACAACCATTTTCCCACCTATTAATAGTACTATTCTTTCCAGACAGAGGAATCTATGGTTTTGTTTTGTAGAATGTGAAATGTTAATCATTTTCAGTATTATTCTGTCACAGAAGTTGCTGCAATTATTACAGAATGATAAATTAGAGATAACTTTTTTTCCCATTTGACAGTATTTACTTCCAATACTCTTTCCAGGACAAGTTTAAGGAATCCACGAATTTCAAGGGAGACTTGCCAAATCAGAGTCTGTATCTTTCTGATAATTTGCTCACTGAAGCATTTTTCCTTTCAGTATTTATTCAGATAATGACTATGATGTGGATTTCACAGAAGGAAGGTTTGCAAGGAGAGTTAGTACCTTATTAGACAGTGATTTAGCTGAAGATAGGAGGTGAGATTTCAAGGGTACAACCTTGATATCAAACCAAATTTCACAGTGCTGCTTCTGCAATCTGAGGGCAAACTCTGCTGCCACAGAGAGGCAGAGATGTGGGACAGATGCACAGGTTCTCTTAAGGAGACAAAAGAAGTTCCCATCTCCACCACGTTAGTTACCAGTGCCTAAACAAGCTTTCCTTATTACAAGGGAAAGATCTCAGGTGTTGAGCTTGGATGGGTTACCTGTGGGGTATGCCCAACCCCTGCCCCGGAGGGATCTCTGCTGAGATAAGAGATTGCACAATCGCCCAGCAGGACTCCCTGGAAAGACAACCACTTCTTCGGTCACGGCGAGAAAAGACAGACCCACAATCCTCTGGGAGACCCTATGCAGATCCTTTGTAACCCATTGGCCTTTACCCATCCCCTGTATCCCTATAAAAGCTAAGCCCTCTGCCCCTACGAAGGGATATGCTCGCCCGTAGCTCCCCTTCGCCGGAGTACAGATAATAAAGCTACCTCGTGCGGAACCAGCCCCACGAGCCTCTCGTCTCTCTCTCTCTCTGGTCTGGCCTGGAGGCTGCCCTGCAGAGCTAAGCTGGAATCACGAGCTGATAATCCCTAAAGAGCTGACAGCCTCTGCAAGGGCCCTCCTGGCCAGAAGCTGAGGGAAGACACCGGACCTCGGGAAGGCCATTCCGTTCGGGACCATCTCCCTGGACCAGTCACCTCTTCCTCGGTCAGAGCTACTGACCCCTCATCAGCTGTAATAGTTACCCTTCCTTCTCAGACCAGGGTAAGAGAGCAGAGGAGGCTGCTGTTCTGCTAAGTTCTTTATTTCATAGTCTCATAGCTCTTTTGAAGCCAGAGTTCAAGGGGGTTACATGATAAAGCCAAGCAGCAACAGCAAACAGCAGGCAGAAAACAGCTGCTTCTTCTAATTCTAGTTTCTTCTATATTCTTTTCTTACAGAAGTGTGGATTATATTTGTTAATTGACCAATAAGATTAACACACAATTCTAGTTTTCCTTTTCTTAACCTATCCTGGTCTAATTCTAACAGTCGTAAATCTTACACAAGTGTTACATAGGTATTACACAGATTTGTGTGTACAGTTTCTATCAGTTCTTACTGTTTATGTGAACACTCTATCTAAAAAATGTGAACAGTATAGTTCTATCTATATTTTGTCTAAAGTAAAGAATTCTGTGAAAAGGTAACACTGCTGCAGCAAGAACTGTGTTTAAGGTCCCTTTGCAGTAGCTTTTCAATGTTTAAGGCACTTAGCATATATTTCTACTGAAAGTTAAAAATCTGTATTTCTATTTCACTTTGGTGTGGCTTCATGTATCTCAACTTATCCAAAGGTTTTAATGCAACCCCTGTGCTTTAGCTTTCCTCTGGGCCTGAGTCCAGAAAAGCTTTCACTCCAACACTCAGGTCCTAGAAAACGTCTTGGGTCTTCCACTCAGGCTTGTTCTCAGTCAGTTTTGTTTGCACTCCAACTTCCCTATAAAGGAACCACAAAATTACAAGACACCTCTCCTTCCAGTAGCCTTATATAGACCTACAAGCCTGCACCAGTAGTGCTTAGTCATACTCACCGTATCCTAACT
Source organism: Corvus kubaryi (assembly GCF_017639235.1). Classification (NCBI taxonomy): domain Eukaryota; kingdom Metazoa; phylum Chordata; class Aves; order Passeriformes; family Corvidae; genus Corvus; species Corvus kubaryi. Next base: position 15,938,138 of record NW_024582056.1, read on the forward strand.
ACCCACTTACTACAGAAATCCATGAAAGAAGCCTTTCATCAGCCAGCCATGTCTGATGATCTGCATGGTGGCCTGTCTCTAGCCCAATGTACTGTAAACCTACTGCTCTCAGATCCTGAGCCCGTTGTTATTGACTCAACTGTAACGCCGCTGGTTCTCCCAGTCATTAGTGTGTGGTTCCTTAATGAGCAAGTAAACAATTTTGTCACATTAACAACATGTTTTCGGCATACACAGCTTGTAAAAGCACCAACAGTGAGGAAAACAGCCTTCTATCAACCCAATGCTTTCAACAGAAAACAAGCTCTGTGGCTTTATTAGTAAGATTTGCAGTACATTATCTGAGGACTGCTAATTGCAAACTAAGCTTGGGGCATGAATCAAAGCTTCAAGCTACAATTTTCAGCGAAATGAATTAGGCTTTTCAACAAAGCTTAGCTGCTGCAGCAAGGTAGGAGATGATATTTCCTTACCAAATTTAACTCAGGTTCTTTAATTATGGGTGAGTATTAACAATTCAGCTTCTGACCTTTGCTATAAATATACATGTCTGTAGCTTCAATTAGTTGAGGCTTGTCTGAATCTCAAGGTGAAGGTGCACTCATGCTCCCATTTCAATCAAGAGGGGAGAATGCAGGCTGGCTTCCACCTCGCTAAGTTTAAACTTTGACTTATGTGGAGAGAAAGACAGAAGGAAAAGTAATTTAATAGTTCAAGGATATTTTCACGCCTCTGTAAAACTTAAGCAAGGTTTTTTCATAGTATAAGGAAATCTATAATTTTGGGATAATTTGTTTTGGTCCACTGCAAGAGCTATGTTTTTTCTCCTACCCAGTGAATTCTAAGCTAGTCAAGCTCTTTCTCATCAGGCATCTGCTCAGTTCCTTGCTTAGAAAGACTCACAACTTTTTGGTTCTGTTGCATCTTTGTTATGGTAGATACATCCATGATAACCACTACTCTGCTAACCTTGCATCTTCCTAATTTTGAGAGTTTGAGAAGATGTGGGAAATGAAAGCTGCAATTTAAAATTTCAAAATTAAAAATACCTAAATAAAGAATAATTGTTTAAATTGTGACAGATAAAGAAAGGACAACTCCAAATTCCAATCTACATGTTTTCCTGCAAAGACCTTTCAACAATGTTTTAATTTGTAATCAGAAAGATTGAGGATTATCACTCAATGCTTCTGCTTATGGCATAAATCTGATTTACTGAATTTGATTTGCTACTGATGGTGATTGAGACTCAATTAAAATCCCACCTTCACTACACTGTGGATTTGAAGTGCATTTCCCTTTTCTGGTTTCCACAAGTTTGGATGCATGATTTCAGGAAAAAGTCTCAGTGACCCTAAAGTTCATATTTAGACTCAGCTAAGTCTCTTTCAGACTGCAGGTCTTCTTTTTCTTCCATTTCTAAGCAATTCCTTCCCTCTAGCTACAGCAGCTATTTATTTGTGAGTTACCTTAAATCTCTTCCATTTTATAAGGCACTTCACTTTTGACAGCACTGGAAAAAATGCAGCTTTGCCTTCTAAATTTAGTAGTAGAAGAAAAAAACCTCACCAGATTGTTTGCTGGTCTCTCTGCTTCTATTCTTTGGTTCCAAACTATTCTCCATAAGTTCCTGTCTATCGCTTTTTGTAAATAACATCTGCTTTTCAAACTCCCTGTCTACTAATTAGTCTGAATCGCTTGTAAGAGTACAGAACTTATTTAGAAATGTACAAATCAAATGCTAATGGATAGTAACAAGAATTTCCCACTCACTCAGCGCTTACATCAATTTTCACATTAGAACTATTAGAACTATGTAAAAAAGAAATAAGCCTAGAAAATTTGCTGAGGGAAAAAACCCCGCTGTTTTGAAGCTGTGTATTTGGGCTGACACTGTCAAATGCTTTCAACTTTGAACAGATTTTTTTGGTGATATAAATGTATTAGTTGTTCTTAACTCTTTTTTAAAATACCAACTAGTTTGGGAATATCTCCCCTCTGCTGTGAAGAGCTTCAACCCACATCCTTTCTTTCTCAGGGGAATATCTTAACTCCAGCCTATAAAATAATCTCTGCTCAGTTGCCTTCTGTCCCTATGACTATTTAGAAATTCCATACAAAACAAAATACAGACCAGTTCCATCAATAGAGATTGTAGGAAGGAAGTCCTGAAGTGCTTATTTCCTGATTATTAAGGACTTGTTATTAAGACATAGGAGACAAATATAAATCTACTTTGCCAGTGGCAAAATATGGCTCTGAACGAAAAATGTCTATCTTCACCAGGTAAACTTCCTGAGCTCCAGGATCTCAGTGACAAATGCTAAAATCCAATAAACCCAATCCAATGGTCTTTCCTCAGTAAGTTCCTCATCTGAATTAAACACACTGAAGGGAAAAACAGAAACATTAAGGCACTACTTTGATTAAAGCCCAACTAAGTGAAGTTCTCAAGAGCCAGCTGGAAACACAACCATGTGCCAGAGCTGTGTCAGAGGGCATTCTGCACAGCTTCAGTCTTGGATGCACGGCTTTAAATGTATTTTGTGAATGATCTGGAGAAACACTTGAGTATTATCTTTAGAAAAAAATCCAAACAAACCCCAAAATCTGGCTGTTAATAGACACTAAATAATTTCCAGAAAAAACAGCTACAGGATCCCCATCCCTCCAAAGTTTTAAGGAGGCATTCAGTATTTTAGTCCAATTCTTGAAAGCTGCAACTAAAATTAACACTCACTCCAGTTCTGGTCCCTCAGGTGCACCAGTGCCTCTTCTAAAAAAAGTAGTATCTTTATGAATCCCGCTCTTATAGCTTACAGTTTAATTGTTCTAGAGGCACGTGAGCAGTGGTGCCAGACATGTACAGGAGCCAGCAATAGAAAAAGGCATTACAAATCGTTTGTAAATAACATCTCTAATGCTCTTTTGGAGTGAGCTCTTGGGGAATAAAAGTTGCTAAGTTTGGAGAGACAGCAAATTGTCATTCCTCACCTCTGGCAAGTGAGAATGGCTGAGAAGCCCCCAGTAGCTCAGTTGCTGTCACCTGAGGACTAGCCAGGCTCCCACAGGTAATTTCACTGCTAGGCGGATCCCTTGACACCAAAACAAAAGAATGGCCCTAAGAGTTCAGACCAAGAGTTCCATGTAAATCAGCATCCTAACTCTGACATTTATGGCCATGAGTGACCGTTGAGGGAAGGAAAAGAACAGGGTAGGCATACGCATTCCTTTTCCTGGGTGTTTTCCCAAATTTCAGCTCTTGCTAGTTCAGAAGATTTCCAGTGGTCTGTCTACTTCTTAAAACCCAAAATGTTTACAGTGGAATACTCTTCCAGATATTCACTAAGTTCACTTGAAATACATGGAAACTGTGCATTTACAACCTTCATCAAGTTCTCCAGGTCTGCTGTGAATCATTTCCCTGAGAGGGAAATGCAATGCAAAGCAAACACATCAGAGCCAGCTCTAAACCCGTTAGGGTAGCTGCTGAAAGAAGTTCAGCCACAGCCTGAGCTGGGCCTTTGATTATTCACAGAGCTTCCCCAGTCAGTTTTGCAGCTCCTTTGAAGCTCTGCAGATGCCACAGTGACACTGCTTCTAGATCGCAGCTCAGGTCTGTGGGCACCATGCTACAGTTCTACTGATTGCAAATACAGCTCTTGTCTCCCACAGCTTACTCCTGCATAAAATTGGTAAAGAATCACAGATTTCCTACTGGGGCATACTTCATAGTGGTGGAAGTCCCATGCTGACATAACAAGGAGCACGAGCGATCTGCTAGCACTGAATGAACAAGAAAAAAGAGTTAATTTCCTGTCCTGTCCTCCCCAGCTACCAGTAGCATATTTGGGAGCAAACTTTGACACTGAATTAGAAATGATCCAGCTGCAGAGGAGCGGTCTGCTATTTTTTATGGATCGCATTTTGCATATCTCCCGGTCAGTGCAGCTTGAGCTTGCATCATCTCTCTGATCACGAAAGTTTCTAGCTGAGTCACTTACCAATTTCACCCCAGCTATGCTATTTCCATCTCCATTTGTCATGTTTATGGCAACAAGTTTACTACTTAATGTTCATATGAAGCTTTGAAGGTAAAAAGTGCTGTCTAACTAGTAAATGTTGTCATTTATACTGATCCTAAAGTCTCTAATGCAGAAAGCACACATACAGGAAGCAGCTTGCAGTGCCTGTTTTCCAGCACATGAAACTGAAGGGCATTTGCATGGGGGCAACTGTAGTGGCTGCTTAACACAGCCAAAGGCGGGGCACATTCCATGCCTAATGCATTTTTGTAGCTACACAGGCTTTAATGAAAGCCATACCACTGAAAAGGCTGCCCAGAGCCCCAGTGCCATGCTGCCTGTGCCAGCTGCGGGCACACGGGCAGCTCCCATAGCGTCTGCGGGGTCCCTGGATGCTCCCATTGCCTCCCAGGAAGCACAGCTCTGGCACCGCAGCCAGCGCCATTTGGCACACGCAGCATATATTTATGGTGCCATTTAAATGATTTATAAGAACACACACTTTATTAGTTCAAGAAAGAATGAAAGATTTCTGTGCACTGTGGTCTATTAAGTAATAGTAATGGATCTCAATTACTTGAAAGACCTCTAATTAATTTCTATATTGGCAGTGCCTGAGTTAAGAGGTCAGTCAAGAGATTAACTCCTGTTCCCTCATTGTTGCTCAGCCTGTCAGTACCATGAGCCAGGCAATGCTGCAGGAATCAAACACCTAAAGAGAAAAAAGAAATCTAAAATAGCTATTTTCATTACCACCTCCACCTCCTTCCCTCAGTAGTTGACAAGAGCTACTGTAATGCAGAAGAATAATGGAGGGGAAAAAAACCCATTTCGCTGTCTAAAAGATACCTTCCTCACTCTAGCATAATCCTCCTGATCTGTTTAAATTGCTTCCCTCCTTAGCCTCCCTCTCCATTTTGGCAGCTCATTCATTTTGAATTTCCTTCTGAACTGTTCTCCTTCTCTGCTGCTGACTGAAGTGTTCTAAGTCATACTCACGAGTTAGATATTTCCTGATATTCCTGCACTTAAGCTCCAACTTTTCCTCTAGTTTTCTGAAAAATATAATCTGTTGCCAGCCTCCAAGCTTGGACTAAAGGGCAAGCTGTATGCTGAACCTCTTTGTATGCACTTTCTCTTACAGAAGCATACATCAACCCAGGGATGACAAGTGAAGCAGTTTCAAATGGCACAATTTCATTCTACATTACTGAAGTACTTATATCCTGCTTCTAAGTATATATTACTCTATGCACACACACTCTATAATGCACATTTACAGTGTAAGCACCAGGACTATAATTTTTAAACAGAGGTTGAAATCCTCAGTCACCAATATGGTTTTGGCAGCACACTGCCTTTATTTCTCATATCACTATGTATCACATTCTTCATATCACTAACTCTGTTTGACTCAAATGCTTTCAATTTTAAAAATTGTTTTCTTATGAGTTCAATAGTTACATATCAGACATCTTCTGCATCATCTAAATTGAAGAATGAAATCTCATCAAGAGCCAGGAGATCTGTCTAGATGCACAATGTAATAATGAGAGTTAAGAACTGCTCAGCTAATAGAAATAGATAGGCTGAGAGTTACATTAAAATCAGACTTCCCCATTCCTAACTGATCCTCTGAGCACAGTGCAGTTCTGATACCCGTTGTCACAAAATGTTCCTTAAAGGACAACTCAGGAATGTGGCAAAAATAAATAGCTAAACTTTCTAAACTAAGGCTGCCATTACTGGGTGTCTGAGTCTGCGCTGACCTCATAAGACACAGACTGGCAACTCCATGACTTCCAACAAATCATTTGGTTAGAATAGTCTTTGATTTTGCAAATGTTTCTTAAGATGAACTCAGCCTAGGCCATAGATCGAAGCTTGTAAGCAGTCTCAAGGGACACAGGCCTCGCTGGGCACAAAGCACAGGCACACTTTATTCGTAGTTCAGGAGATTATCCACCTTCCTTTTCCATATCCCAGGTGCTGCGTTAAGATCTCCATGTTCTCTGTCAGTCAGCTTAGCCTCACCTCCTACATCTTTGCTTCACAAAAGCAATGCACTGAAAACAAATGAGCCAAAGCAGTGAACCACTTAATAATCCCTTGACTGGTGCATGTGAAGAGTCGGCGCTGGGCACCTCCATTAGGATTCTGAACCAGGCTCCGTGTAGTCATTGCACTGGAGCAAAGACACATGCTGGAGACAGTCACAGTCTTGCACAGGTACCAGCCCATCAAATTCCCACAACACAACAAAAGCATTTCTCAGACTACCAGGATAGGGGCAAAAGGGCGCAGAGCAGTGGTAAAGTGATTTGGTGTTTGATTTATTTTTTTAAGTATTTTTAAACTTCTTAAAATTTGTTTTTCAGAACAGCTTTATTACAAGGCCTAGATTTACTCTACTTTACAAGTGGCATTGCTGGCTTAAAATGTTTGCTTTGTTATATTCCAAAGATTTGTGTATATATATATATTTTAAGGAGGAAGAAAAGGATATCTTTATCTTTCTTTTGGCCAAATTTGGAGGTTGGGCCTTTTTTTAAGTCAGTACAGTACAGTACAGAGCTTGACTCTGAAGACAGAATTTAAGAAAAACAACCTCTGAAAAGGTTTCGTGAGGCAGAATGAAGAACAAGAAAAATCCATTCAATCGTTGTTCTTAATGGGGTGCCTGGTGAGTCAGCATATTTAGAAGTTGTTTTAGGTTACGACAGCCTGTCTACTTTTATGTTTCGATCTTACTTTTATTCAGCTTCTTTGGATATAAATATTATAAACTTGAAAGCCAACCTGAGGTCAGGCTCTAATGCCAGCTGTATATAGGCTGTGGAAGAATAACGAAGTCATGTGTTACAATGCTGGGAGACATAAGCTGAGGCTTTAGATGGTCATGCTCCTGCTCCTTGTGCCTCCTCAAAGGTTAAAAAAAGGGCAAGACCTTGCCAAACAGAAGTCACAGCTCCAAACTGAGAGCTGATAAAAGCAGAGTGTGGAATTCAGAATAAAATTCTCTTACCCCTACTAGAAATTTCAACAAGGATTTGTAACTCAAGGAATGAGAAATACTGCTTTTGGAATGACTAAACTTAATAAACTTCAACAGAAGGAAAGACAAACTGAACAGTCATTTCTTGCCCTGCAAATATTAGAAAGGAAATCAGATCCATTCATTTGGAAGCAGCTACTACTGTAAAGGAGCTGGGGTTTTTGCCTGTTTTTTGTTGGATTTTTTTTGGAAACACAAGTCACACTAATCAATCCCAGCTAAGACACAGAAAAAAAAAGTGTGAAACTCTTTCCATATGGTTCTCTCTGTAAACAGCAATATTTTTGAAACAAATTTCATATAAAGAATTCAAGAGAGTAAGCAGAATATTCTGAAGTTAGTTATTAAAAAGCAGCTTTCAGAATTATTTAAAACATATGGGAGAACTGGTCTTATGGTTAAACAAGATTCTTGAATCTGAGATTCAGTTTTATGCCTGACATGGGTCTTGGTAGATTTCCAAATAATTTTACTTTGCCTACTTCACCATTTCTGACTCTGAGTTACAGACTCTTAGAACACACTTTTTTTTAAATTCAAGACTAACCATAGGCTGGAACAGACAATGTAAAATTCCCAGTTCTGAAATATCTGAGGAAGTGGAATATTCAAAACAAAGCTGTAATGGCTTAAAGGGTACTTTTACAGTTTAGCTGTTACATAAAGTACTGTCAGAAACTGACTATCATTGTTCAGACAAGATTTGAAGCTGACATTAAACTATAATTCATATATATAAGCTTGCCTGACTCCAGCAGTGTTTAAAGGTGTGCTTAATACCCAGTGCCATATCTACAAGTCCTCCCTGATAAAACTTCCAGATTCTTGCATGTACTTTCTGCAGCCAAAGGAAGTATCGATAGGTCGATTATTCAATGACCTTAAATCACAGGGCTCAGGAAACAGGAAGCTTTGAGGTTTGAGTTCTTCCTGCTTCAGGAATTAAATTCCTCTGAGTTCATAAATAACTAAGGTAACAAACAGGTTTATGCAATATTTATATTATTTAAATTCATCAGAGGTACAATTTCTTAAAAGTCTTCCTATTTCCCTGTGCTCAAGGTCCCGCAGCAGACAGGTTTGCCTCCCTCACGCTTGTGTGCACAGTTCAGAAGATCACTGTGAAAAACAGAACCTCTCAAAGCAGGTGCTGTGGACCAAGGGGAGACAGATCTCCTGGACCAGCTAGCTGGCTCTGCTCCTAGTCTCTGACTGCTCCCTGTGAAATGAAGGATCAGAGACTCTTTCATACTGTTGCTCCAGATAGGCCTTTGCTGTAATTGCCATCAGGGAAATGTTGTAATCTCATGTGGGAGAGGATATAAATAATCTTGAATGGGTTGTGAAGTATCCAGGAGACAATTTATCTATTAAAACATGAGCTGTGCTGTGAACCACACGTAAGCAGATCTTGTTTGGCTGTTTCTGAACCCTTAAAGATCTCTCTTACTCTTAAGGGGGATGCCATCACTAAGAATAGACTGTGTTCCCTTCTTTTATATCAAGCTGTGTATCAGCTAATCTGCTTATGCCAAAGGGCAGATGCTTCACCAGGCTGGGCACCCTGCCCCAGATCAGATTCAAAAGCTCAAGATCTAAATACAGCCTGAGGCCTGTATGTGGTGATGTTTAAGGTTTAACACCTTCTCAGAACATGCTTTCTTCTGTTTGTCTTCTTAAACACATACATCCTTCAAGTTTGTGTTTAAACAGCCTATATCTCATCTGGAGTTCACCGGTGTAACTTTACCACTGTTAGGATAAACCAAGACTATTTGAGCAATACACTGGTTTGAGACAGTTGAGGTCCATTCCTTTTCATCAGGGAAGACCAGAGATGCCTTCAACAAGTGCAAAGAGCCTCTCAAAAGCAGCTGAATCTTTAGAGAGTCCACACTTGCCCCAACTCCAGGGATCTGCCTGTAGGCACAGGGAGTACGGGCAGTAAGAAAGGCATGGGAAGAGCCTAAGAAGGGTCCAGGAAAAGTGTAGCAGCCAAGGAGGCACTGCAATAACCAGCAGCAGCTTGCCACAGACCGCATTAACTCAGGTCCAAAGAAAAGGATGACTAGGAGACCAAAACACGACACAGATCTTGCACAATCACTGCTCTGAGAGGAAGTTAAAAGTCAGAGTGAATACAGAAGGACTCAAAACCAGGTTGAATCTCCTTGGGAAAAATTTGCAGAATAGCAAGTCTACCCCTCACAGCTACTCTAGACACTGAGCCAACATACACAGCTTCCCTTTCCCCTTTTCTCCCCTGGCCAAGTGACCAAGGTTAAGCAGCGTTTGCTCCTACCACTGTGTTAAGAAACATAGTAGACAGAAAGGAAAACCACCCTCAGCTGCAAAATTCCTTCCTTAGTCATAGGTATGAGAAAATGCTTCACTGTAGACAGGAAAAGTCAACACCCTTCTCCTCCCTTTCACCTCCTCCTGGGAGACGGGGTTCAGTTAATGGAAATATCAGGGGAGTGTCTTCTTAGAATTTAAGTGGCATGTTCTCACACGGAATTGGGGAAAAAGTAGATTGCACAAATTCTCTCACTGCTTGTATTGTTTTAGTTTTTGGTTTCAGCATGTATGCACTCCTTAGCTCAGAGGAGTTATGCAGTATATCCAATACCCCGAAGCCCTAATCATCAATACTGTATGCTCCCAGCATCTCTGTATTTGTACATAAAATCAAATTAGCAATATCCACTGGGCCAAATTCTTCCCTTCACACTGGTACAACTGTTCCTGTCTTAAAAGTAGCTGGGATCCATGTACAATTTTCTCTGCCATCGTGTAAAATTTTATGTCATTCTTAAGCACACATTTTGTTATTAGGTCTCTTATTTCCATCTGCTCATACTGACTCTCACAAAAAGTCTCTCTTCAGGGCATTCTATAAACAAATGAATGAGATGAATGCAAATTACAGCAGCCATTCCTTCTACCACAGACATCTCAGTGCAAAGGCCTGTGTGTGCAGAAGGAATATGTGGAGCTGTGTCTCCAAATCAGAACTACAGATTTTGTTGATTTAAATAAAATATTCACATTTCTTTCAAGAAATGCACGATTAAAAATTTGCCTGTTACTTTGGCTATACTCACATGTAGATATTTTTTAGTTAAAAATTTGGGGACCAGTGGTAGACCTTTGATGGTATTAAGTGGCTTTCTTCGGAGCAGCTCCTTGGGGTCAGCTCTGACTGTATTCCTGAGCCAGGTACTTGCCACTGACCATTGCCGACCTGCAGTGCCTGGCTGATGCTGGCCAGCTCATGCTGCTTACAGAGCTGAGCCCTGTCTAACACTGAGCCTCTTGTAGCAAGGCCCGTGGCTGCCCTTGGCTCTGCATCACATTGAGTTCTCCTGAACGCTCCATTGCAAGGACTGCAAAGCAACAGTCCAAAGCTTGTCAGAGAGGAAGTTCCACAAATTGCCGGGCTTTCACCAGAGGTAAAAATCTGCAGCAGGGAAGATGATCTTTGGTGCAGTATGTTCTCATTTGTTCTTCAGCTGTGACATCCACTTACTGCTGCTCATGCAGAGAAGCAGATACTGATGCTAATGAGATGCCTTCAGCAATCTGCAATTCCCTTTCTTCAGCAGAATAGTAACTTTTGACCTAAATGTTCCCTTTTCTTGGCAGAATGTTGAAAGAAGCAGCAAATAGATAAATTTTCACCTTTTTTGTCTTGTAAATCTGAACAGCATAATAAAGCAAGTAGCAAACAGGCAACTAATTAAATTCTTCCTTGGAAGAACTACAGCAACAGCTCAATCTTTTCGCAAGCCACATTCTTTTAATCTGGCTACTTAACTTTCTGATTCTTTAGCCTCCCTTCTTTCTTCTACTTGTAATATACAGCTGATGAAATACTGGAGTTAATCATCACAGCAATATTCATCAAAGCACTCCTGCTTCTATGGAAGCCAGGGATGAAAGGTTACTAGGCAAATCTAAAGAAAAAGTGCACCCATTGGATTCTTACAAGCAGACTAAATGTTCACAGGATAAAATAAATAAAACAGGAACATTTCCCTCAAAATGTATTTTCTCCCAGCTGATGTCTCTGAGTGGTGCTAGTATTACCTATCTTGATGATGAACATATTTTCAAGGGCATTTTTCTGCTAACAAATAGACATTCTGAGAGGTAACCATATGTTTAAGTGCTCCACAGAGCCATGGTCTGAAAGACGGAAGGTTCTTAAGGAAAGTGTGCCAAGACGAAATCCTGGCGCACAGAAGTCAGTAAGAATTTTGCTTTTGATTTTAATGAAGCCAGAATTTCACTCAAGAGAACTGCAGAAGGGTCAACCTATTTAGAGGAAAAAATGTACCCAGATGTCTCACAGCATTATGGACTCTAAATCAGAAATTGCTGTGGCACTGTGAAACCTTTTCTCACTAGCTTTTCTGCATGAAATAGAATGCCTTATTTTTAAATAATTTTTTTCCCAATAAAGCTAATATAGGATAATGCATTGGAGAAGAAATGCACCTCTACTGTGTTGTGAGACTTACAAATTCCTGTTGTATCTTACAGCTGAATTCTTCTTCAGAGAGTTAGATTTATCTTTTTTTATATATTGACATCTCCATTTACTTCTACTTTATGGATTTACATCAAGTAAAAAGAGAACACTGAAACCCTTGACTAATAATAGGGCTAGTATTTTGAGTTTGTTGTTTTTATTTTTCTCCCTAAATGGAAAGGTGATAGCAGATTCACTAGCACTCAGGTATTCATGTGTGCAAGGCCGGTCAGAGACATGAACGGCCCATTTTCACTTATCTGTCTTAACTACTGTCTTCGAAAATGGACACTTGCCTTTGGTTAAGACCACGTTATATATTCATTTCCAAAGCCAGGGGAATTTTAATCACCATCCTATTATAATTTAATTGCATTCAGTCTCTTTTTGTCCTCAGAATCCCTTCCAGACACTGCTTTTCTGTTGTGTTCAGACAGTATCCTGTTGGGATGCTGACATTCTGCCACATCTTTGTTTAGAAGTATATACAAGGAGAATATAATTCCTGTCAAGGCTCTCACTAGTTGTAAGGCAAACAAAAAGCGTCCTCAAAATGTTCCATCATATTCAAAATTAGACAAAGTCAGAGTCAAAGAAGCTTCATGTATTCAATGTGGCTAGTACCTCAGTTAGTGTCTCTCAGTGTCCCCTCCCTAGCAGGAATGGATATTGAAATAGTGGGCAGTAACCTTGCCATTACCACCCAGCCTTTTCCTTGGGAAATCCAACACTGCAAGCCCAGGCTTTTTGACTTACTCAGTCTCGAGCTGGTCTGACAGAGCAATCTGTCACTGTTGGCCTAAAAAGAGAGGCCAACGACAACCCGTGCAGTAAGTAATCAACCACAAATACTCCTACTGCCTTTCCCACTGTAATTGCAAACCTTTGAGCTTGAAACTGATCTCAGTTACATCAGCATAAATCCTGACTAATGTCACAAAATGATGCTATTCTCAGTAATTATTTTAAGGGAAATGAAACTAGATTCCAGCTCAAGGAATCCTAAAAGCCAGATGAGACTTAATATAGTCATAGCATTTCATTTTTATGAGCCAAAACCCAAGTGAGCAGCAGCACTAACTGACCCTCAGTGTACACTCTCATCACAAGCAAATTACACAGTATTACTATTAACTTTTTCATTAGTGTTGCAAAAAACTATTAAAATTTTTTTATTTGGAATCAGCTAAGTGCAATTACTGTGTAATCACAAGAAATAAATGCCATCTTTGCCAACTGTTGGCTATGTAATTACCAAAGCAACACTCCCTCGATCTATTCTTGTATCCAGAACACTAAGAGGCTAAGAAGCACTTTGATTCCAGATCAAAAGATATGGCTATATAATTTAATCACTACGGTGCCCATGAGAAATACTCAGAAGGGAAGTTCAGTTCCTCAGTACCAAAGCAACTCTGTTAAAAAACAGAAACACATATTTGAAACAGGCTTCAAATTTTAATTGGTCTGTCCCAGGCTTGATATAAACTTTCATCACCTTGGTCAGCTTTTGCAGGCCTTCCAGGGGGCAAATGTGCAAAGTTGTGCTGTGCAACTCAGCACTGAGCTGTAGCAAGTACAATGACAGCAGCACTGCTGAATTGAGCTGATTCCAGCTCTGAGGAGGTTGGAGAAAATCTGAATGAAAAATCCAGCCTGCAGCAGCATCACCCTTTTTCCGGAAGAGTGACCGGTACCACCAAGGTTTGTTGTCTTCTTCCTCCTATTTACTCAGTAAAACAACTGTCTTGCTCAGACATGCCATTTGTGCAGAAAAAGGAATCTTGAGGAAAATTACAAGGTTTTATCCAAGTGTGAAGCACAGACCTTCCTCTTGGCAAAACAACTGCCTAGAAGGTATTTAAACATGGGACTCTTCTAGATAAATGTGGCAGCAGGGGCAATTGCCATCTTCCTCAAGATTGCATCAAGCAACCTGTCATGAGAGAGAGGGAGTTGAGACTTCGTACCTATTTCTGGTCTGGTTTGCTGTGGTTTTGGGCTGTGACTCTTTTCCTTCCTGAGGTGGAATTTCCATTCTAGGTCAAGAACCATAAAAACTAACCACACATGCAATCTGCAAGGCTCTCCCACCTACGCTTCCTTCTTTTATGCAGGGATGCCCAACCATTCTGTTGAAGACATAATGCATCTAAAGACAGCAGAGAGAGTGCTCAGCACAAAAGGAGAAAAATCTGACTGTGCAGCCGTGGATTCCTGCTTATATTATCTAAGGTTTTGGGAAGATCCTCTTACAGCGGCATATGTATAATTTAGAGTACAGATTGCTCCATCCAAGCTGCTGCTTCTCCCTCAATCTTTTGACCTTCTCGTGGTAGTCCCTCTCAAATTGGGTACACAAAAGTATAAGCATCCAAAATAAACCAAAGCCCTAATTATTTCCCCAATTTTTACATGAGGGTAGCAATTAGTTTACAGTTTGTTGCAATGAGCTCCTGTGTGGCTTGTACAACAAATGAGGTCCCTTTGATTAGATGGTCATTACCAGCAGTGGCTTAATTGCCAGTCATAATTTATTTTTGTTCCAAGCACATCACTAGCATTTCTTTACCCACAGATCTTGTCTTGTTCTTTCAAGATTCAGGGAAAATGAGCATTTGCTATACATGACAGGTACGCTAAGAAGTAAGGCCTAGATTTTTTTTTTTTTCCTAAGTTCTTAGGTGTCTGGCTCCCATTTAAATAGATGGAAACCTTCAGAACCCGCCCCCCTATGGCCTGGCATTTGTGGTCTGTGTCTCTCTCCTGCCTTGGGGCACATGCTTAACTGGTTGATATACCAGCTACTACAAGAAGTCACAAAACCAGCACAGAACTCAGTCATCAATAAAGCAAGAGCAGTTTTGTCAAACTAAATTAAGGATCTGATGAAGAATAAATGCTACAGTGATTAATAGCATCTCTAAAAGCACTTTCTCTTCTGGATTTCATATCTGTATGGATTAAAGCCATCGGAAGAGCACCATAGAGTAATAAATGGCTACCATTTAACTTAACTCAAAGCATAAGAGTTGATGCAGGAGATCCCAGCAAGAAGACATCATTGTGCGTGACATGATTTGTGCACTGGTACTAGCAAACGTCATCCATCTGGGAAGAGGGCAAGAGAACCACACCAGATCTCACAACAGAAGTATCCCTAAGGGATTTCTAGTACCTGTACCCTCCACTCAGCACCTAGAGAGACACACAGGTTCTGCTAAGAAGTCTTTCATAAACCTCAGCATGCTGAACACTGGCAATGCAGCAAAAATATTTAGAAATTTAGTATTGGATTTTTCTTACAACCCTTGGATGTGAATTACAAAACCAGTAGGCTTCAGACCAACGTGAATAATTTAGCAAGAACATTGAAGGCCAAAGTGCAGACCTTCAGAATCCCCAAGCAGGAAAAGTGGTTCCTTCACAGCTGTTGGTGACAGATTTGTGGAAACAGACAGGTAAACACAGAGAGCTGGCAGGTGATAGGTCAGCCTGCTTTAGCCAAAATGTAATGGATAACCCTTATTTTATTAAAAATAAAGTGTTACCAGCCTTTGTCTTTATAAACAATTCTGAAAATTAAAAAATCCACCAAAATCAGTCATGAAGGCTTTAAGTTCTTATAAAAGCTTGCTGACATTGTACCCTCATCCTCAACTTCTAATCTGAGGTATTTCCAGAAGCTGTACCACGTCTCATCTCCTGTCTTGCTGATTTCCTGGTAAACTATACATGCCAGTGGTGGGGAACAAGGAGAGGAATCATGGGGGAAAAAATGAACAACTGAGGAAAACAGATATAAATGTTTAGGAAAAAATGAACTACTTCTTTGTCTTCTCTGGATTTGTCATCCTGTTGAAATAAAAGCTTTTCAAGGAGATCATTTCCCAGCTGTAAAAGGTCTGACTGCATTCAGATGTCTGAATTTTTTCTCTGCCTTTTTATTCTATTCCCAGCAGTCTCATCCCATTTCTTCACAACAACTGGAATATCCCACCTTAGTGACAGATCTGTGACTTAAGATGATAATTAACCTTTGCAAAACATATATTTATAAAAATGCCAAAAAAAAGAGAGTATTTCAAGGATAGCAGAGAACATTGTTGGCTCTTCCCTCACCAGCTTGCCCAGACTACTACAGAAAACACTGGCACGATCCTGGAGTGCTTGTATAAACCATGGATCCATAGGCCCATCCAATACACCAAAAGTCATTCCATTCAAAGCTGCTCATACAAAGAGGGAAAATCCTAAACAAAAGCAAGGCAGAGATACTGCCAGGGCCTCTACTCCTTCCAGAGGCTCGGCACGTCGCTCAGCAGGGATGATCTTTGAATAGGAGGGATACAGCCCCACCTGATGCCCCACCAGTGCTGCCCAGGCACCATTCAGTGGCAGCCACAGCTGGGGACAGCACTCATTGTGCTTTGGAACAGGAGCTGCTCTCTCCTGCCAGGTAACAGCTGATATGCAGAACAGCAGGCAGCATGGATTAAGAGCTTCTGAGGATGTTGTCAGAAGAAATGTGCTGTTCATTTGATACTTTCAAATATTCTTATGATGTGCTTATGTTTTCACCACTGTATGAAAGCTGTTTTCATCAATGAAAGCCTGCAGAGGACATAGATTAAAATAATAATACTAAAACATCCCCACCAAGACCAAAACCACCATCAAAAAAACCACTTCTGGCTTAACATAATTTTTCTCAGAACCTGATTAATCAATCATGATGAAAGGCACTGAACTGTATTGCTGACAATGTTATGACAAAAAACCCTGTGGGCTCAGCTCTCAGCTGGTGTAAGAAGGTCACTCTCTGCCTCATTGCTTTTCTCCAGTACTCTTTCTGTGACGCTTGTGCAGAGATGGTTAGACAGTTACAGGCTTTGTGCTGTGGAGGTATTTTGTATATCACTCTCCTAGCTGATAACACTTCTGATCACTTTGCTTTGCTAGAAGCCCTCTCTTTTGCTTCTCAGGATGACACATGAGGTAGAAACAGTTTTACTGACTGACTCTAGCACTGAGTTCACTGTTCAGGCAGGTAGGAAAAACACCATTAGTAGAGTGAGTTGAGCAAGAGCTAGGACCAGTGCCAGACAATAAACATGCATCCCCACAAAGCACCAATAAATAGTATAAACAGACCTGAGTTCTTTTCATAAAAAAGACTATTAATTTCCTCCCACTGTGCATAGCTGGTAGCTTAGTGATCCACAGGCTACAACATCACCTTTTGGATGCCTTCTGTGACATTTTTTTTCCATACTTCATCAGATCACTATCATATCTCATAATTAAGAGACAGTTTGTTGTCAAGGTGAGTTATTGTACACTTGGCATTTTAGGTTTTGCATTTGGCCTCAAAATAAGATGCAAAGCCCCCACTTGCAAAACTATCTTGTGCACAGATCAGATTATACCTTGTGTGCAGTTCTTTAGAAGCCTCTGTCTGAAATGCCTCAATTAGCATTAGAAAAATCAAGATATTTGTTCATGTGAAATTTAAGAATTTCTGTTTCAGATCTGATTTTGCACAAGTGCAGCTCCATAGCTCATTAAACTTAGGAACTCCTTTTTTAGAATTTAAAAATTAGCCCTTCTAGCCCACAGGCTAGTTAACATCTGAGCTGGCCAGACACTTACAGGAAAGCAGTAATTCTTCTTCCTTTAATACAAAAACACATACTGAAGCACATCAGGAGAGCTTTCTCTCTCTCTCACTTACCCAAACCTGGATGGTACTGGAAAAACGTGTATATTAGACATGTTCTTCCAATCCTTGTCACTCACTGCATTTTCCAGGGCCTCTCTTTGACCTTTCCACTAACCCATAACACCATGTCAGGGTACAGCTGATCTACACACCATAACTGGCTGCTCCAGAGCCTCTTTCCAGTCCTCTTGCCTTTAGGAAGCAATCTCAGTCAGCTCACCTAGCCGTGCAGCTAGGGTCAATGCTGGAGCAGCCATGCATGACCACAATCAAACTGCATATTGTAGGGTCTAATGGCCCTTTAACTAGAATTCCAGTATTTCCATCTCTGAAAATCCCTTATAAATACTTCATTGCTTCCTTACACCACACATTGTGCAGCAGTTATCCTCTACTATAAACTTTCTAATTGGGAGGACACTTTACCTGCATGCTGAGCACACATCCCAGTCATTAGCAATACCATCGGATTAGTTCCCAGTTTTTCCTTTCAAGACTGCTCTTAGATGTTCTAAATCTATACAACTGTACTGGCACCTTGGGCAGACCTTTAATAATCCTTCTCTAGACCAGAGTCACGCTACTTGTTTGTGAAGCACCTAATTGCTCTTGTCACACTTCAGACTTACTAAAGTTGCCTGGAACCCTTAGCGAGTCTTTCTCCTTGTTGAGGGCTTCATAGCATTGCATCAGCTTAAAGCCCTGTCACAGAAATACTTAAGGAAATATATTTAAAATGATGTATTGATCTGCTCTGCTACACTACCCTGGTGTTCAGGGTATTGAAGAGACGTCTAAATGTGGGTGAATAAACCCTCATAATCAAACCGTAAAGCAAGTTAGAAAGGAATGAATGGACACACAGAAAAGCAAGTGGGCATGCCCTGGGTTACAGAGTGGGACTGAATTGCATGCTAAGAGCTAATACATTTTCTGTTTCAACTGTATGTGAATAAATGCAGAGAAAAAAAGCTACTGAAATTGTAAGTCAATTTAAATACTGTTCAAAGGAAAATATTTAGAAAAATGTAGTAGTCTTATAAGCGAACATTCATCTGCACACTTACTCATGAACTCAAATACTTTGGGTCAAGAAGAGACATGATTAAGGTTGTTTCCACATCCTTGACTCTGCTGCTGTACCACTAATCCTCAGTTCATCCATTCATCATAACTAAATAGCCCATACCCTGTAACCACCTTGAATGCACTAAAGCTATTTTGTCAGCATAAATTTCCCAATGAGCAATGCTCTAGAAAACATAGTTTATGATTTTGGCTTTCAAGAATGTATGTCAATGATAAGCAAGAATGAGGCTGTATACCCCGTTTTTATTTGCTTCACTGCTTTATTCCTTTTTAGGACCATGTGGAATTCATCAGCACTGTGATGCCCTTGAGGTATGCAAGAAACCATGTTATTAATGCTATTAGTGCTAATTAATTCTGCCAACAAGGCCTCTGCAGCTAGTCAAGACATCAGTCTTTGCCAAAACCAACAGATTAAATAAATTTAAATTTCCAGGACAAGCCATTCCATAGTTATAATGAGCCAAATAGAAAGTTAAGGAAACACTGAAAAAAATGATGTAATTTTCAAACTTTCATACAATGTAAACCCTTAATCTAATTTGATTCAAATTTTCTGTGAATTTGCAGATGGGTTTGTTTCCTTTTATACATGTCCACAGAGCTGTATAATGAATAGTTGTTGCACGTGAACAACAAAAAAATTAGTATTACCATGACATAAATCATATTTTATTTTTGAATTTACTGCAACACATCACAGTAAAATGATATCAGTTCTCTAAAGATGCAGGTTTCTCACAAATAATTATATAGAAATCTGTATAGTGCTACATACACAGTACTTATATTAGATAAGAGTATACATAACATAAAACATTCAGTTACCAGCATGTTCATCGTCTTTTGTACAGCACTCACGTTTCTCTGAGACAGGAACAATAGGAATGATTTATGTTTGCATTTCCACACATTTGCAGCAGATTATGCCTGCAGTCTGAGGAGGTGACTTTTAGCTGTACCTCGACATGTTTCCAAACTATTCTCCCCTGCCCACCAGGATCATGGCTCTCTGTTGTCAGGAAAAGTCGACATGATCGTCATACCTTAAGGACCCTGACCTTCGGCTTTAGGTATGCAGTTAAGCAATTCTTCAAATACTCAGTTAATTCAATCCTTCTAGAAGTAGGTAGAGGAGCACTTAAGGAGACAAGCACATTATCTCAGAACATCTCACAGCACCCTGCAAGCTCACCTCCATTTACAAAGAGAAACAAAGGAAAGCTGTCCACCAGCCAGGCTCATATTTAGGTGTAATCCTCTAGTTCTTAATAAGCATAAATTCATAGCAAGCTAAATGAGTAACTAAAGAATGGATCATCCCTCCTTTTTTCCAGCAACTCCAAATTAGGTTTGAAGAATTGATGGAGATGAGGTGGTTGAGGCAGTGAAATCAGAATTTCCATCCTACAGGCAAACACACAAAGACTGTCCTATTCATTTCTATCCAAAACTAATCTAAACTTAGTTTGCACTTATTTGGCACAGCATTGCCAAACTACCCTTTGGCATATGACTCTGCTGAAGGTAGCATTTGGCCATAAAAGCATGTGACTATGTTAAGGGGCAACATGCCATCCTTGTTCACATGTGCCCTAGATCACACAAAGTTTCCAAAGAGCTCATCTCCATTACTTCACCAGTTTCATGTTTCTGCTCTTCTCAAATAAAGGAATGCCAATATAAATGCATTTAAAATGAGCTGTGCTGGCCTGAACGTGCTCCAAAGCAAAAATTTCATTTTTACTAACAGGTGGTTAATGTGTGACTTTTTCTAGCTTTAAGCTCCCCACAAATCTTAGAGTCAACACATACAGCAATATACTAGGGGAACATTGGTCCCTCTAAATTAAAGTTGTCTTGCTATGAAATGTTGGCTAATACAGGAAACACCATGGAAAATTCAAATTGGTAATGATCCAGCCACTACTTTTAATTCTAGCCTGGTTTATGACACCAAAAAATAATTCATGTCTTCCTCATAAATGCTGTAAGTATGAGCTATACACAACACTTTTTTCACATGTCTGAAAATGCAACCTGGATTAAGGTTTTTCCACTCTTATTTTTAATCCGGACCACAGAAGACATGGGTACAGAGACACCCTCCTGCTCAGTAAAACGGCTGAACCAGTTTGTCTAAACAGTGAGGGTGATGTTGACATACTGGTTCACCTGGGATTACTTGCAACGACTTCTGTGCTGCACTAAGCTAACAAGCTTGGCCTCTTAACAAGACAAAGGCCTGAATTCTTTATGTCTGTTCTGGCTCCACTCCCAAGCCTGGGCAAGAACATGCAGGTCAGGCAACTCTTTTCTATATCTCACTACCTACAAGCCATATGTGTGCTCAAAGACCACCAATGCTACAGTGAGATTTGGAGAAAAATGAAAGAAATTAAGAATCTGCTACGTGTTAATGAAAGTCATCATCTGTTTAATTTGTTGGGTTTTTTTCACTTAAGAGCAGCAGAGCGTGCTGAAAGGACATAGGGTTACTCCCTTCTTGGTTAGTAATTGAGTGTGCAAAGTGGAGAGAAGACTGTAAACTGCAGGGTGACTTGGAAGGAGAGAGCTGCAGCATCAAATTGGGAGCTTGCAGTTATAGAGGATACTGATAAACCCCTGGGAGGGGCCGAGAAGAAGACAGGCATTAGGAGCAATGGCAAGACCTTCCCACAGATCAGAACAATCTTAGCATAATTTGAAACAATTACAAAAACTCACTGAATTGATTAAAATAAATGCTGGGAGCAGAGACCAGCTGCAAAATCACAGTAGGTAAGGGAAGAATGTTATATGGAAATTGTGTTTCTAATTTCTACACTGACTTAGTTACTCTGAGTTTGAAAAAATCTTAGAAGTTTTAAGTTCTTCCTGAAAACAGACATTCTAACAAAAGCTTGTTTCTCCTTTTTTTGGTTGTCTTTGGTGAGATTAATTTATAGAAAAGGTAAAAGTAGATCCACCTCACAGCTTTCACTGATGTGTACACACTCTGGTTCCACTCACAAAATAGAACATCAGAGAGGAAGAATGAAATTAGCCTGGCTAGTATCTGATCAGGCTTTGGAAGTTTCTGTAATCTGGAAAGTGACATTCAAAACAAACAGAGCTTAGGTTCATGTCGTGATTGTAGCAGATCATCTTCACCCAGCTCATTCACTCAGTAACTACTGCTGGCTCAGTAGGTATTCAGATGTGCACCAACAGTCGACAAACAGTGAGCCAGTAAAAGCTGCAGTCAGTTTTAAAACACTGAATGACAGAAATTCTCAGTGATCCACTGCAACCTCTACACTTTCAATCCATGCCATGGCCCTCTGCCACAAAACCACTTCTTAGGGGAAAACACAGAAAAACACACTTAAGCAAATTTCCCCACCAGTTCATGGTCTAGTTTGTGGGACCGATCTCTGCTGGTGCTTCAGGGTCTGGGTCTTTGGACTAGGTCAAATTCCTGAGCCTCTGGCTAAATCTACAACCTACAATACACAATGAAAAAAATCCTTTCTTTTCAGTTTATGCCCTGAAAAGAAAGAATTGCCAGGACCCTTATAAGTTTTTGGTCTACCCAATAAAGCCTCAAGTGCTGCTACTATTTATAGAAGTGCCTAATCCTATTTTTGAATCTCACTATCTATTTGGCTAAGTAACATCTGCTGACAGAAAATGTCATGAGTTGATTATATGCTACATTAAAGAGGACTTACTTTAAATGGTGGGTTTTTACACTATTTGCCAGATTTGTAGCATTTCTTCATTCTGTACCTTCCCAGACACATTCATCTTTCCTCTCAAGTATACTGTACAGAAAGCAGAGGATGCTTCTGCTTCTCATCTTCCCACACTGCACTATTTCCACTTGAGTAGGTTTAGTACAAGAAAACAACCAAGAGTTTTTCCCAATGAGATGGGAGTCTGAAAGAGCGAATTATGGCAGCACTAAGGGGTACATCAAACTAATCTAACACAACACAAAGTGAAGTGGCAGAGTGCTTCTCTGTCTGTTCCTAGTGGAATCCGAAAGTGCTCACGGTGTTTATGAAGGAAGTATCTCTTCTCAGGACATACTTTAAAGGAAGTGTTATAAGCCTTAACTCTATCTTTCTGTTTCCCACCTGTATGTTAAAGCAGTATTTGTTGAAAGGTGTGAAGTAAGATACCAGTGAAAAACGCTCTGTAAGGCCCAAATAGTAATTCCTCACAGGGCATTTACATACTTGTGCTATCACACAAATTTTTTAACCAGAATTCATTTCAATTAAGTAGAACCATTAAATGATATGTTGCCCTTGTGCTTTATATTGGATTTACTTAAGTGTATAAACTTATGATTTCTTATGTTTATTATTTTTATCTCATTGACAAAAAGCAAGGACAGTGATTTTAATTGTGTGACATCCGGCAGAAATCCTCAGCTACCTTTCTGTTACAGCAATGGGAAAAAATAGCTGCTTCCTTGAAACATAGCTCACAACTGAGCAAAGTGCTAAATCATCAAAACAAATCTCAAAAGATTTCTAACCCTGAGTGACATTTCTTTAGAAATCTAAGTATTTCCAGAAAAGCCGTATCAGGCAATAAAATACATCCGTTTTTATATCCTTTTTGAATCAAGATTTCAACCAAGACACAGAAGAACTGTATCTTTAAAATCTCTCTGTTGAGTCAATGTTTAGTGATCATGGAGCCCTGATGAAAATGCAGGGTGGTTATAAGGGCCCCCTGCTGTAGACTAGGTCAGATAGTACTCTGGGATGTGGGAGAGCTATTTAGAAGACTGGTCTCAAAATCCACAGTTTCATTAGTAGGATGAAATAAGAGCCTGGGAGAGGCTGAGGTCTCATAATATGATCCAAAATATGGCTTTTGCATTCTAGTCTCTGGTGTTAAACATACAATGATGCCAATCGCTCCACTTTAAACAGGAGAAAAGAATTGCACCACAGAGACTTATTTGTGTGACCTACATAGCAAGCACACATACATATCTAGTTAGAGAACACACACAGCAATCACCTAGCTGGACAACTTCCAGACTTCAAGCAGTTGTGAAAGCAGACAATATATTGGCCTTTCTTCTCCTTTGTGATGTTTATTTAAACAACAACTTACTCCACTGCACTGCTGATTTGAACTACAAAAAGACATGTGTGTCACTTCTAATGAAAATTCAGTGCAACATGTTAGGTTTTTTTCTAAATCAGTTTTTAGACAGAAAATCACTTCTGAACTAGATGGACATAACCTATCTTCTGCAAGATTTTTTTGACTCCTTCAGAACCAGATGTTTCTGCCTTCAAATAATTTTTCTCTTGAAAAGATACTTAAATTCTTGCTCCTGCACAAAGAGCAAGGACAGGGGCTCAAAATCAGAGCACCTGCAATACACTCAGAAACTAAATACACAAAAATGGGAAGAAATATCGGGTGAAGACTGAAAAAAGGGGTGGGAAGCTATGCAGAGACAAAGAACAGAGCTTTGGTCTCTGAAAAATGAATTCATGATCTAACTTGTAATCCAAAAGGCCACTAGTCTTTGTTGATCAACTTGATCAAATTTGTGTCGAGCAGTTTAAGAAACTAAGTATGTACACTACAGTGCAGGTTCCCATTCATCAGCTATAGTGTTTATTATGG
Organism: Corvus kubaryi; assembly: GCF_017639235.1. Lineage (NCBI taxonomy): Eukaryota > Metazoa > Chordata > Aves > Passeriformes > Corvidae > Corvus > Corvus kubaryi. The sequence goes on from NW_024582056.1 coordinate 15,962,206, forward strand.
ATTGTTAAAACTTAGGTCACCCATACGATCCCCCCCATTCTTTAACGATTATTTGTTATCAACCTTCAGGCACTTACAGCTTTAACTGTATGTACTACATACAGATGACTTTTTTTTTGCATATAATACGCTAGTAAATGAGTTTTTGAACTTTATTCTGGAGGATTTAATTCAGTACTGCAGTAGGCCCAAAATGAGCATTTACTCAGTTGTTAACAGGGACTCAGTGGGATTCCATGAGAACTGTTGTGGCTGCTCATGCACACCAGATGGCCCAGGATTAAAAAAAAAGTAAACAGAAAAGAGAAAATATATATTAAAAAGTGTAGAGGATTTCTGGAGTAATAAAAACCCTTTCCTTAGGGTAAAAAATAGTTTTGAAAGCAGCAAGCAGGATTCATCTTAACCTGGCATTTCTGGTGTATCCTCAGTCGAGGTCATAGAAGACCTTTTGGCTCTATTATTTATTGTGCTTGTTGTCAGCAGAATAGCACTTAAAAATGTCCTCAATACTTGTCCTTTTCTGCTTCTGGAGCTTTGGCACGGCTCGAGTTCCCAGTTCCTTCTGCAGAAAAGTCAGTAAGACAGCACGCTAGTGGTCAAGCCCATTACATGGGGGCTGAGTTTGTTTCCATGGCATTTGGCATTTCTTTAGGAGCGGTTCAAGTTTGAAATGACCAAAGCAAAGGTGTAAGGGAAATCAACATCACGAGAGTCAAGCAGGAAGGACGTCAGTCTTTATCCTGTAAAGGCTTTGCAAGGAAAAGGAGGCTGGAAAAAAATCAAAGGGAAGAGAGAAGCACAGCAGGAAAAACTGCTCTCACACCTACTCAGCCAGGAACAGGCATACAAAGGGTGCATTTGAGAATGCGTTTTCCAAACATTTTTTTTCTAATTATTCAGCTTATTTATCACCTGAGCCTACAAATAATCTAAGCTTTCCTTCAGTTTTCTTGTATTTTATCAGATAGGGACTTGCTTGTACAATAGCTACAAGGTAATAGGTCTTTTGCAGCATAGGACCATTAAATATCCCCTGTGCTTACAGTTCAAATGGAACAAATCCAAGTTCATCTTAAACATGTAATCCTCCCATCCAATTATTCTGAGAAGCTCAGAAGCATTTTGCACGGAAGAACGGTTGCCAGAGCACAGGGCTTTTGCAATGGTGCAGTGGAGAGGCACCAAGCACTCGCTGGCAGGGTAACATCGTGCTTCTACCCACCTGCCACACACGTGTCAGTGCCAGGTGCCAGGCAGCACAGTGGCAGGATCCTACACCTCAGCAGCAAAAAGCCAAAGAATGACATCCAAAGTCTTACTCAAATCTGGTCTCCCCCAGTCCCTTTGCCAGTTTTTAGCTCAATACTGTCCTGCTTTCATCTTGAATGTGGAAATAAACAGACAAAAACATCTTCTCATACCTTTTCTGAAATGTTGCATCACTACTATGGGATATTTTTTTCAACACATGTAGTTTTTAAGATCCCCTCGCCCTTTTTAAGATCACAATGAATTATAGATCCAGACATGCCACCACATGCAGCCCAAAAGCAGTAGACAGCATCAGCAGGTATATAATTGAGATCTTTAAACTACTCCCATGATTTAATTCCCCATTTTCCAAATGTGCAGATGTCTTATGCCTCTTTCCTCTAATGTAGATTATCATAATACAATTAAATGGACAACATCACTGCTAAGGTGAAGGGAACATGATTTGCTCAACCAAGGCATTACAAAACACAAACAACAGATGTCTACTGGTCCTTTCTTACCCCATTTCTATCGAGAGGAGCTGTTGTGTACGTAAAACATGGAGGCCTTGGGAGGCTGTGGCGATGCCATCCACTCCATTAATCAGCTTATGTATTGTGCACTTGGAGACAAGGAAGCCAGATCACAGCTCAAATTCAGCCAGCCTGCTAGGGGAGATACCAGGTCTACTAGGACCTTGGGGCTTCAATGTCTTTCCAGCGACTGTTGATAGTCATCTGCACAAATCTCTTTGTTACTGGTTATGGCAGATAGTAAAAACAAAGATAGGGAATCACAAAGCGTAGGCATGTATCTTTATGTGCCACTAGTGATCCATATCCTAGGCTGGGTGCAGCAGAAGAGGCCACAGGGAGATACTTTGATTGTCTAAAATGTAACAAAAATGACAGCTAAAAGTTTTCTCCATCTGTCTGGATCTAAACAGAATCATGTGTGCATACAAATTTGGAACTAAAACAGCAGCAGCCATGAGATGAATGCATTTACTATAAACACTGATTATTTTACTCTTCTCAGTGCAAGCCTGCTAATCCAGTGCCTGTGAGAAAGTTATTCTGTGGCTATGTGGGGCTCTGGGCAACCCAATGCCTGCCATCCTTTTGGCCACCACACTGTCTCTCTTTTCCCCACTAAAAGATAAGCCTTTTTACTGGAATCCCAAACACTAATCCCCTGCCACCAGACAAAGGGCAGATGTGATACAGAGCAATTACAAACCAGCATCCTCTTCCCATGCCCCAGATCTCATAACATATCCAACTACCCTTGCTTTTGTCCTGGCCTAATGTCTAATGTCTTCAAATTTCTGTTGAAAACAATTCAACTTTGAGAAGCTTAATATTAGCTTGTTTAATGTCTTCCTTCCTGCTAAGGCTGTGCAGCTCTGCTTATGGTATTAAGCAGAGCAGAGGTTCACAGGGATGGATTTAAAAATGATTCTTTAAAATGCTTCTGAACAATAACTTGAATAACTTCTTTCTAAAATATGTGAATTGTACAGAATGCAGTGATTATGGCAGAAAGGATTTTTTGGGATCTTATTTATGAGAACTTTTTCCAGGGCTCTTTCACTTCTGGTGAAGTGCCTGTTCCAAATGGCTGTCAAAAGGGCCACCTGAAATCTTCCCATCTGAACTACTCCATGTATAAAAAAAAAAAAATGCTGCCCTGATAGGAATTAAAGCATTTAGCAGAAAATGTGCACTCCTTTTCTGTTCTGGAATGAAATTATCCAAATTTCTTTTTATGATAGGTAAAAATAATTTGTGTAATAACATATCAGAATAGTAATATTAAAATGAAAGGTAAAACACAGTTGATAAAATAAAAAGTAAATTAATATAAACACTTTTTCAGAATCTTTTGTTTAAAATATTGTGCAAATTTGGCTCTTGGTCCTCTGTTTCAAACTCCGTTTGTTAGTTCAAAATCTTTCATTTGACACCATGAATCTTCTCATACTCTGCATCCAGTGTAGCAATACATATGCAGTATCAGTAACACAGATGCACTTTCAACAGCTTTTGAATTCATGCCTAGTGTGGGGTAATCTTCTCAGCAGACACAGAACCTGCTTCCAGCACTCCCAGCAGACAGAAGATTAATGCTGCCATGTTGGTTTTATGGGCCTGGACAAAAGTCCTCTTAGATAAATTTTTAATGGGTATAGGTACATGGCAAGGGAAAACAGCAGTTTCCGTAGCAGAGGCAATCTACAGTTAATTTTTAAGGTGACCACCCATTACAGATGTTGCAGAAACAGTGCTCTCCCAGGTGAGCCATCACCACAGGGGAAAGGCACTCCTGCATCTCTCTGCATTGCATTTCCACAGAAGCCTCCCTGTGGCACAGGTCACATACTGACAAAAAAAAGAACTTCACCTCATACACTTCACCCATGCTCACATCCTCACACAGCATGAGATCATGGGCCAAGCAAAAAAGCTTTCTGCATGAGAACTTCTGAGCATGGTCTCACAGCAGGTTAGTGCCACTTGGCATAAGCTACAGTTTAACCTACCCAGTGCAGGCCACAATTTGAAAAAGGACTTTTGGGCCACTGTTTAGGCCTGATTTTGAGCAGCACATTTCAATGCGTGTCTCTTGCTATTAGGAGGCAAGCACAAGGAATACAACTATTAACAATAGCTTTGTGAATTATTAAAGACTCTTCTTTATCCCAGCTGGAGAAACAAATGACTCCCAGACCAAAGGGCACACAGTTCCTCTCCTAGCAGCAGTGGGTTTCTCTCACAGGGAGAATATTTTTATTAGTTTTTCAAAGTGCCTGGTATAACACTGCTATGCTTACCTCTAATGTGCTGTAAAGAGACTTGAACTGCTGCCAGCAGGAGGGCTGTGAAGGGACTTTTGAGGCACTGTGACAGGCCTTCAATTGACTTTACTAGCAGCTTTTATGCATCTCTTTGGAGCTCCATTAAAACAGTTTATTTAGTGTTATTTCAATTGCTTTCATTAAAGACTTGTTTTGTGCTGTTCCAGTTGGAGTGCTCTCTCAGTCTGGTACTTCTCTGAGGTTTCTGACCAGGATGCAAAAGCTACCACATTTATCCTGCAGACTGTAGACCGCTTAATTTTTACATAAGTCTCTTATCTTCACATACTTTGAAGTACTTGTTCTTTGCATGCAAATCATTCCTACCCACAAATTAAATCTGAATTGCTGCAGCAATGCTGGAAAGGCAGTCATGAATAAAGGATGTATTTTATTAAACTTCAATATGCATGGACTATGGATCTGCTTTACTCACATCAAAGAGAAATACTCTTACTTAGAGTCAGCTTGGGTAAACTCAAGCCAAAACTGCAGGACAGCTAAGAAGGAGATTATTCAATGAAAAAGAAGAAGCAATGGGCTGCTCTGAGCCCTCCCTAATTTAATTTTTACATGGCATGTCACTCTGCAAGTGCCAAGGCTGATGTTCAGCCACCTCTGTCTAGCACAAGGCAGAGGTTCAGCTCCTGGAAGAGTCAGGTCTGAAATTACTCTCTCTCTCTCTCTGTTGCTTCCACTTGGGATCTGCAAAGTTAATGTTTGTTCTAGTAATTTCTTCCCAACTTTACCAGCCTTCCCTTTCTTCCTTTTTAAGTGAAACCAAACATTTACAAGAAGGATGGACCCTTAAACATCTGAAAAGCATCTAGCTTAGTGATAGACTTCCTCTTGAAAGCTACAGATTTTCCTTGGATGTTTCCTACAGCACAGCACCCATTTTCATAATTCATGAAAATTTCACATGTTTAGGTTTTCATGGTCTCTAAGCACACACTGGGGGTTTTTTCCTCTCTCTTTTTTTAAAAATTTAATTCACTCAAGGCTCATGACCCTGAAGAATCAGGACACCTTTTTTTCCCCAAAAATTTTGGGTGTGCATATTTGTACAGAACAAGGAACTTCATTGTCAGAAATAGTTAATGAACTAACCTTTTTTACAATATAAAGTAGCATAAACATCATTAGTAAACACTGCTGAATTGCTGCATTCCTTTTATAACCTTTTTGAAGATCTACTTTCCTTAGAATGATCCTCACAACAAATTCTGGACTTGTTTCCAATGACAGCTGGCACCTCCCTGACAAAAGCACAGTCACTCTACTTCGGGCTGTTCGTGTTCTTTACCATTTGCTCTCCCATGAGTGCCCTTGTTGGGGGGAGAACTGTGGCTTGACTGAGTATCTAAACAGCCAAAATATTTGAGGAGCTATGCAATGATTCTGTTGTCATTAAAACAATTCCAAATCTGCATTTGTACTCTGCAACTCGATTGCAAAACACGCAAGTGATGCAACTAGAAAGGAATATTAAACCTTTCTTCCTCCCTTCTCCACAGCTCCCTTGTGGAACATTAAAGGGAAACTCAGATGATTTTCCAGCTTAAGAGAAAATGAGGCATTACTTACACTATGGGGGCCCAATCTATTACCCTCAGGATATGAGGATAACGCCCACTGACATCACTGGAGATTACTCATCTGTAGGGTGGGAGAACAGGAGACAAAGATATTCAGTGCAGACTGCCTGTCTAGATCCCAGAGCTCCTCCTAATTTGTCTTGAAATTTCCAGCCGTCCAGCTACTTTGCCAAACCACCCAGTTTCTTGGCCTCTCAGTTCACCTGCTCTGCTTTTTACCCTCAGAGTCTTGCTTTTCCCCATTTCATTAGCTACAGTTTTTAATGTGGGTTTTGCAGACTTTATGACTACTCAAAGAATCATCAAAGAAAAAGACAAACACCCAAAATATTGTATTCTAGAATGTTCCAAAAATAATAACCACGAAGACCTGCTAACAAAACATTTTTTAAGGCAAGAGTGAAACATGAGCTGTTGCTTTTTAAGCAGTTAAACAGACATTCCTGAAAATATACTGCTGTTTGGTATCAGAAAGATTACTATCCTGGATATGCAACAACAGAAGTAACTTTTTAAAATGAGAGTACAGAAATGGAAAAGTGCCAAGGCTTAGAAATGCTGGAAAGAATGTTAGGAGAGCAGGTAATGAACGCTTGGCTGGAGATCCACTTTCAAGGAAGTAGCATAAGCTGAACAAGGCATCTAAGTGACAAATGAAAAATATACTTCCTTCTAAACATTTTCACCTGTGAAAGAAGCTTTGGAAAGCTGACAATTTTTTCCTTCTAATAACATCTCTTAATTATTGGTTTTCTATTTTACTCTTTTTCCTGAAGAAGAGTCCTAAAATTTGAGTTTACATGAAGAAAATATCAGGATAGGGAAAACAACAACACAGGATTTAAACAGTAAATTAATATATAAATTTAGCTGGGATTGTACCATGTATCCAGCTGCTAGCTGTCAGTCAGTTCTTTGGGTTTTTTACTCTTTATTTCACTGGCTTTCACCCATATTCTTCTCTTAGTTCTTTTCATCTTTCAATCATCTCTGCCACTTTCCCCTTCCCACAGATATTTACAACATTTCCCACTTCCACTCTACTAATTCACTTGTCCTAGCTGTTGACCTTACTTTCTCCCTCACTTTGTCTCCCTCTGGTGTCTGTATTTCCGACATGGAGACCAGAGCTGGGGCTATCTCCTCATGCCATCAGTCATGGAAGTCACGCTCTGCAAGCAGCGGGCGCTTCAAGCAGGGCATGTGCTTCCACCGGTTCCCCCAATGAAAAATGCTTCCCTGAGTGATGTGACAGGGATGACTTTTTGAGACAGTTGATGGCAGGAAGCTCTCACTCATGCCTGCAGATAAGGCAAATGGATCAGTTCATCTGTAAGCCAGCCAGGAATGTATGATCCATCACATGCACAGTAATGCAGACACCCAGTAGGTTGCCAGCAGGCTGGCTGTTGATCTGAAAGGTTCCCTAGGTAAGGTGATGGATTATCTCCTACACTTTCCCATTCTGGTGGGTGAGGTCCATTGAGGGAAAGCAATGCTGCCCAAATAAGTAGCAGAGAAGCAGAAAAAATACAGATACAGAAGATACAGATTTTGTAATGAACGCTAGGAACTAAAACATGCACATTAATCCCTTCTTGAGAAAAACAAAGAAGTAAAACTTTAGCACCTCAGGCCTGCAGATAACAAAATCTTACTTTCATTAGAAGCATGGTTTTAATAGTAGCAAAGCAAGGGGGAACAGTGCCATTCCTAAGCAAAGCAGTGTTACAGAGTAGAGGGTAAATGTTCAATAACTGGAGAGCTAATATTTACCACAGCAGTGGGGTATGAATCCTGAGCACTCACTGCCTATTGCAAAAAACCCCACAACACAAAGCAAACCACAAGCAACAACAACCACAACAATGACAAAAGGGTACTCCATTCAGCCTTTTTTCCAGTGAAAAAAAAAAAATCTTTCTGCAATCTTATCCTTCCATCCTTCAACCAGAGACAGGAAAGTTAAAAAAAAAAAATTAATTAGAAAGAAAGAAAGGAAGGAAGGAACCCTGGGGAGAAACAGGGGGTTTTATTAATAGAGAAAGATTTCCAAATCAGTGATCCCAGGACTTCACAAGGTTTATTAAAGTCATGATAGCAGGATGTCTTTGGTAGAAACACAGGAACACAGTGTCAGACAGCCTGAATGCCACCATTGTCCTTCTGTCCTAATGGCTGGCTCTGGGACCAAGGTAGCATTTCTTCCACCTGAATCTCAGCCAGAACAGATTTCAGTGTTCCTCACTGACTGAGCTACATGTTGACACCCAGTCTTGTGGTATAGATGATGACTGCTAACTACTGAAGGAGGAACAAAATCAAGTCTGCTCTTTGCTCTAGCAGCTGTTTTCTGTCTGCTTAGCAGTAACCCAACACCCCTTGAACAGCACAGAACGTAAGGGGATACTCCAGGCAGGAATGATCAGCAGCTTGTTAATGTTGGTGTGGGAAATGAGGCCATTCTGAGCTCATGGCAACTTGTCAGTATTGCCATCAACTTCAGCCAGGAGATGAATTGCCTGCAGATCAAAGAACTGGCTGATAGCAACCACTAGTGTGCTGCCTCCAGCGTAACCACTCTTCTCCCCACAGAACTGCAGAGATGGAAGAGGTCCCCTGACACAAAGCAGGCAGAACACTTCCTAGAGCATCTGTGACAAGACTGTCTTACACCCATTCTTCCTGAGGGAAGTTCACAGTCTTCCTAGTGAGTCTATTTCACCATTTTGCTACCCTTATAAATACAGTTTTTCTAATAGAGGAGCTAATCTCAGCTGCAAACTTGCAGCTTTTGTTTTTTCCCTATGATCACAAACCTGCAGAACAAGTAACTGCTGACCTCTTTATGACAGACCTTGCTATACTGGAGGCCTTAAGTGTAGACTGTTTTCTCTTTTTTGAATGGGGAGGGGGTAAAAAATAAAATAAAAGGAAAATTCCTCATGTTTTCCTCACAGGTCACTTCTAAATCTCTTGTCATTCTTACTGTTGCATTCTGGACCTCCTCTAATTTACCTACAACTTTGTCACAGTGTTGGGAAAAGGTAAGCACAGTCCTGAAACTGGAATCTCACTGGAAAGGGGCAAGTAATTTCCTATCCTACCATCCTTGGAAAGAGTTTTCTCCCCACTGCCTTTTTTTTTTTTTTTAATAAAGAAAATCTTCACACAAACTTCAGTGCTTTGGCCAAATTCTAAACTAAAATTACTGGAGGATCAGGCCCAAGATAAATCAATGAACTATTTCATGTCAGATGTCACTGATGGGACAGCAGAAGGAGGAGATTTTTTTTGTTTAGATACTCAGCAAAAGAACTCCTATCTTCCAGATGGCTGAGAAGAAAAGATTAGCAAACATGATGACATGATAACACAGAGCTTCTGGAACAGACTGGGGGATGGCAGAGAGCCCAAGGAAGAGACAAAATGAGCGAGAAACACGCGGTGAACTGAGAGGGGGAAACAACGAATAAAAAAACCCCTGGTACTGATGTGAGTGTGGCCTAGGAAATATGTGAACTACTTCCACTCCACATAAAGGCATTAGCACATATCCAGGTTTCAGCTGGGAGAGAGTAAATTTTCTTCCCAGTAGTTGGTATAGCACTGTGTTTTGGATTTAGGATGAGAATAATGTTCATGACACACTCCTGTCTCCGTTGGTGCTGAGTCAAGGGCTCTTCAGCCTCTCACCCCCCCTTGACAGTGAGGAGGCTGGGAGTGCACGAGAAGCTGGGAGGGGACATAAACAGAACAGCTGACCCCAACAGACCCAAGGGACATTCCATGACCCTATGACATCACGTTCAGCCTATAGAGCTGGGGGAAGAAGGGAGGAAGGAGGGGACGTTCAGAGGAACGGCATTTGTCTTCCAAAATCAGGGGGCCCTGCTTTCCTGAGGATGGCTGAACGCCTGCCTGCCCAGGGGAAATGGTGCATGAATTCCTTGTTTTGCTTTATCTATATCATTCCCCCACAAGTTTTTTCTCACTTTTACCCTTCCAATTCTCTCCACCATCCCACTGGGAGGAGAGTGAGCTAGTGGCTGCATAGGGCTTAGTTGCCATCTGAGGTCACACCTCATGACAACATGTCCTGTCATAAAGTAACAAAGTTTTATGGAACATTTCAGCTTCTCATTGACAATGAGAGACTACCAGCCAAGGTGAAAATTTGGGACAACTCCTTCTAACTTCAATTTTGTAGAGAATGGAGAATGAATAGAAAAATTACTGGCCCAAATCAACTAATACCCATTTATAACCACAAATGTCAGTCTGGAAAGGACAGGCATGAACTGCACCTGAATTTGCAGGCTAGGAAAAAAGCCAACATAACCACTGCACACAGCAGCATTGTCTTAGTCATTATAAATATATCTGTGACTTTGAAAAAACTTGTCGAAAGGCTAAGAGTCTGGAAAACCAGCAGAGAAGAATTGTGTCTAAAATTACCTGTCCAAAAAAGGAGGGCTGGGGAGTGAAAAGTGAGCAAATAAGACATAAAAGGGATTAAAAGATTTTTAATAATCTTTTTTTTGTATTTTTTTTAAAAAAAAAAGAAGTAATCTTTCACTAACCACTAACCAAAGCCAGTGTATCTTCTGCAGATAAACAGATGCACTCTATTTCTACTATTTTACAGAAAGCATTTTCCCCTTTTTTTCCTTTCTCTGTCAGTTTTGCTCTCCTTACTCTGTTTATACCTTTCAACTTGTTCTTTCCCCATCTTAATGTGTTTGGAATTACTTCAGAAATCAAATAGCATGGAAATAAAACTCCAATCAGATACCTGTTAGTGACACCTCCAGAATTCAGATTTTGGCAGTGATGAAAATGAATTCTGATACTATTCAGCAAGGCTTAGACGGAAATAAACAGGCTTACAGAAATAACTGCTTTCACGGAAAGTGTCTGCCATCTTCAAAATCTCTTGACTACTGTCAAAAGCTTAATCCAAACATTTTTGGCTGCAAATAAAAATGAAGAAGAAAGTGTCAGTGGTTGACTTTTTGGGGGAAGGTGGTGAGTGGCAGCCTGTCAAATAGAGATGATGTTTTCCAAGAAAAAAAGTTACAACCTGAAAAAAAAAAAAAAAAAAAAAAAAAAAGATACATGCATAAAAGGCAAACAGTAGCCAAAAAAGGCTTCCAAAGATTCATTTGTTTCTAAATGCAGATAACCACAGACTTCTCATCAGTTCTTCCCTCAGGCCATTCTCAATTTCCTTTGAAATTCTATAACTACAGTACACATTTTTAAACAGTGGGGATATGTAATGATTTGAACAGTTTATCACAAGGTGTCAGATTTTCCAGCAGTAAATACATTTAAAATCAGAACCAGATTGTTTAGGCACAAATATTGTTACTCCTTTCTCACACAAGAAGTTAGCAGAGATTCAGGGTCAAAATGTCATTTTATTCTAAAAAAGAAGTTGATATGGAGGATGCACATCTCTTACATGGTCTTGTTATTTACAATGAGTGTACTAGAAAATCTATTTCCCTGAACACAGTAGGAGATAGCTTATTTACTCACTGTGCTCAACTTCCATCTAGCTGACAATGAGCTCAACCCCACTCTTTGTAAGTTCCTTTTCATCCCTCAGGGTTTTCACTTAACACTTGCTTTGCTTGACCTCTTGCTTCTCTTCTGTCCACTGGTCTGCAGTTATAATTACTTTTTTCATGGCGAGACAGAAAGTATATAGAATCACAGAATTTGATGAGTTGGAAGGGACTCATCAGGATCATCAAGTCCAACTCCTGGCTCTGCAGAGGATACTCCAAGAGTCACACCCTGTGCCTGCATTGTTCAAAAACTCCTTGAACTCAGGCAGGTTGGTGGTGCGACTGCTTCCCTGCAGAGCACCTTCCACTGCCCAGACCACCCTTTGGGTGAAGACCCTTTTTCTAATATCCACCCTAAACCTCCCCAGACACAGCTTCAGGCCATTCCCTCGGATCCTGTCACCACAGAGAAGAGATCAGTGCCTGCCCCTCCTCTTACCCTCACAAGGAAGTTGCAACTGCAACGAGATCTCCCCCCAGTATCCTCCAGGCTGAACAGACCAAGTGCCCTCAGCTGCTCCTCATTCAGCTTCTCCTCCAGACCCTTCACCATCCTCCTGGCCTTCCTTTAGATGCTCTCTGATAGTTTAATGTTATTTTTGTATCGTGACTCCCAAAACTGCCCCCAGCACTCAAGATGAGGCTGCCCCAGTGCAGAGCAGAGCGGGACAATCCCCTCCCTTGCCCGGCTGGCGATGCTGTGCCTGATGCCCCCCAGGACACGCTTGGCCCTCCTGGCTGCCAAGGCACTGCTGACTCATGGTCATCTTGCCATCCACCAGGATCTCCAGGTCCCTTTCCCTGGCACTTCTCTCCAGCACCTCATTGCCTAGTCTGTACACGCATATACATTTTTGCAAGCAGTTGTATGTGCTTGAGCTTTCTATCAAAGCTGTTACAATTTCAACAGTTTTGTTCAATGAGGAAGACCCACTGTTCATTACAATTTTGAGTATCACAACAGGACATCAGTTCACCTACAGGTTACAAAAAGGATTAAGCTAATCCACAGTAATATTTCTGCATCCTGGCACAAGTTACTGAGACTAATACAGGAATTATTAAGTCACATTCCAGAACCATAATGGTCCCCCAGATTTAACAGCTATGAATGTCCATCAACCATAGATGAAGGATCAACAATAGATGAAAGGTACTTTCAGGATAGATATTAACTATGTTTTAAAATCCCATTTCTGTCTGTAATTGTCAGGAAAGAAGAGTTGTTACAGTAACTTCCCCGTCAGGCAAGTAAAAAGAAAAGAGCAAAAAGTAGCATTTGTAAAGGTGTGTATTTTTGATGGCCGACATAAATTTCAATTGGAGTGAGCTGCTCTACTGTGCAGAAATGAAACTGGCCTCTTTTAGACTTTGAGAGATTACAGACTGGCACAAATTAGTTAGACTAAAGTGAACTAAAAAAACCCAGATTGGTTCAAAGCTCCAACAGAGCTGAAATACTCTCAGAGTGGGAAAGACAGGGATTTAAAAACAGGCATGTTGGATTTGTAAGGGATGATACAAACACACACAAAATATTGTTTGAAAGTAAAGTAATTTTTGACAACAGCACTTGTAGGAGGACTTCTAAAACTCTTTCAGTTTCCTGAAAGACTGAGTATGGAGTTGCATTACAGAAAGCTGAGGAGCCTTACACTTCATATACTGTCATAGATTTTCTTTTTACACAAGAGTTCTCTATAGAAGAAAAAATAGAAAAAAAGATAGGGAAAGAGTTGGGGTATACATTTGGCAAAAGACAGGCCAAAGAACCATTTCCCAAAGGCAGAGCTCCAGAAGAAACTGGGGAAGATACCTAGACCCCAGAAGGAAAAAGGTTTTGCTGTATGTGGTTTATCCCAATTCTACAGAAAGGTTTGTGAAAAGCTGCTTCCATAAGATATCCTTTTCATTGCTACTGTCTCTCCCAGAAGAAGCCTAGTCAAATTGGTTGAGAGCTGCCACCATTCTGAAGAGAATGAACACGTTGCAAAAACCAGAAGTACAATAAAGACAACACAACTGACTTGAAAGACAGTGGTTAAAACTGCAGTCAAAGTTGATTCAACTACCATCACTGAAAGCCGAAAGACAATTCCTAAAGTTCAACTTACTTTCAAAATGTGGATATCTATGTCATAAGCTGTCAGAAAGTTGTATACTAAGCATGGGAGAAGACAGGAAAAGGAAAAACAAAACCACAGCCAATAAAAGGTGGAGAATTAAAACAGAGATCCTCTGGTGATGAAGTTTCCCACTCATTAAAGAGTTTCCAAACCAGCCAGATAAATAAATGGGGAAAGATACAAACTGTGGCAGCAGAGAAGGAGAAAAATCCCTAAATGCATGAAAAATTTGTCAATCCTTTCAGCAGAGTTATTTACAATACAAAGTGGACATCTGAAAGAGGTCACGAGCTTCAGGTCAGCTTTCTTTTCCTCAAGACTCACAGACTCCTGATGACTGGAAGACAGGCAAGGTTAGGGAAGAGTACTTCTGGCTGCAGCGAGGAAAAAGCAGATTACTAGTGTCTTAGTTTTGTTGTTAGAATGTAAATTTTCTGTGATTCTGTGGTAGTTTGAAAACAAACCAGTGGGAGGCACCAAGTCAGAATAACAATTTAATGGAGAAAATTAAAGAAAAGGAAAAAAAAACCTAAAAGAAAACACTGGTTCAAACTGAGAGTCAAGATACAACCGAGTCCCTGTTAGGCAGGGTGGTGGTAGCAGTGTGGTAGAATGGTGGCTGCAGTCCTCTGAAGCAGTGATCGTGTAGAAAAAAAGGGTCTGCTCTTCCTCAGAAAGTCCAGTGGTGGCTGTGTAGCTCCTGTCCTCTGGAAATCCAGTGGGAATGATTGTCTCTGGTGTTCAGTCCCAGATTATATCCACGATGGGATGCTCGGTTCCTCCTTCTGGGTGGAGCATCTCACAATGGGGTAATGAGTCATGAGGCCAAGTGTTGATTAGGCTCATTAACAGAAGATAGTTCGGAGGGAGTTATCTCTGAGTCAGGCGGCAGGACAATGATGGGCCATTAACAGCAAGATAGTCTGGGGGGAGGAGGCAAGGAAACACTGCCCCACCTGATTTCAACAGCTCCTGAGGATGGTAATAGAATACACTGCAACCCAGGACAATTCCCACACCAAACTGCAACAGCCACTACCACACCTGAAGATCATGGGGGCAGTCATTCTTCAGGAACAGCAAACTGTGGTTGGAAAGAGAAGGTGCTCTGAAGAAGCAGTCTCAGTTTTGCAGAGAACACTACATCTCCCTTACCTGAGAGACCTTCCATTCCTGTGGGTGAAAGGTGCATCCCAATCACATTGTCAGGAAATCAAAGGGACTGATAAATTCTCAATTTCCACATGTCTTTGCCTGAAGTAGCTTGTATGTTAAAAACCCTACATGTTGTTTTGGTTTCTTACGATACTTCCCTTGTCTTAGCAAGGTGCTCTGCTGGTGTCAAATCCCATATAATTATTCAGGGAAAGAGACCTAAGAAACCCTGGCTTAAACTACAAAAACCTACCCAGAGCAGACACATTTAAATTCCAGCAGTGATGTAGTTATTCTTTGCTATTTTTGCTTCCTTTAGGTACCATTTTCATAACAAAACCTCACCAGGGTATCATATAGTGGCTGCAGACAGATTTTTCAGAGCATTTGAAAAGAACCACAGTAAAGTAAATGTCACTGTATTATGTGCATATTGACCTAATTAAAACAAAACATAAGAAATCCATCTACCCCCAAAAATAAAACATATTGGGAGGAGGCTCCACATAAAATAATTAGCACCTGAGACAGAAAAAGGAAGTATGCACAGATCTCCAGAGAGAATTTTGTTCAAAAGCACCACAATGTCCCACAAATATGGGTTAAAAGGACATGTGAAGATCATTTATGGATTGAAAAACCTAAACCCAGAGTCAATGTACTTCATACTGGCCTCAAAGGTGCACTGACAGACAGTAAGACAACTCTTTATCTTTTATCACATACATCCAAAATGTAATCTGACTCTCACAAAAGAATTCATGTTTGTGATACAGGAAAAAAAATAAAAATCTTTCTCCAGAGCAGAGATGGGGTGGGCTTCTTAAAGAGCTAGAATGATCTAAGAGAATGCTCTTAGCCCCAGCTGTCAGCCTTCCTCCAGATACCTCAGCTAGCCAAGTCTTTTATGGATCTGAACAGCATTTTCACTAGACTACATATAGTTTCTCTCATACATAGTGCTTCTTTTCCTGAAGTAGTCATCACTGAAACACAAGTTCAGCAATATTGTAACTGTTCTCCATTACCTCTAAATTTAGGAATATCTAATCCAAACAGGAAAGTCAGTTACAAAAAGTAGGCATGCTGAGACTGTGGTCTGTATTTAGTTTTATTAAATTGCAGATTGGCTAAAGTGGAGCATTAAAAGTTATAGACCACATCTCAATATACCGGTCTTAATTATAAGGATATATTAATCTTTTGACAGACTAGTGCTAAAAATCTTCTTGAGAGATGGGGCAGACTTGTGATCTGGGGTTTCAGAAGGGGACAAAATAATTCTGTGACAATCTGCATCACAGAAATAACTGAGAATCACTATATGAAGGAGGAATATGCAGGGGAACAGACTGAAGCTGTGGGAGATTGTCACCTGGATGGCCACGTACTGTTAAAATTTGGCGGACACTTCTCCAGATCCCAGGGAAATGAGGATACAGGCTTAGTTGCTTTGTCTGGGAAAGCATTGAAGTGGTGAGGAGCAAAACATATTCAGAGGACTGAGCTGTAAGGCACAGGCACAACCAGAACAAGTACATTTACCACCACTCAGTAGTAGCCATGTCCACCCCTCAGTGAAACTCCACAGGGCTGTATAGTATTGCTGGGCAACTTAATGCCTAAGTGTTTGGACAAATTTTCCCTCAGAAATTTTGTCAGGGCTAGGGAGTTGTTGAAAATGTGATGGAAACACACCCTCAGCTGCTCCGGTCCACATCCAGCATCTAAGTTCAAATCCTCTTTCACAGGGTACGGGGCCTTCTGCCAAAGCCTTTGTTGTCACTGTCCCTTAACAAGGCTGTTTCGCTGCAATTCTGTTCTGTGCTCATGGTGATCATTAACAGAGCTGAGGATAGCCCTTGCATGTCCTGACCCCTGGCACTACTGCCAGACTTTTCTTCTCACTATTTTATTGCTTTTCTGCTGAATGCACATGGCTGCTGTTAAAATCCCAGCCAGCTGCTAACAACTGCTGGGTTTTCCCAGTTCATTAGGGGGCTACAAATAGTTTTAAATCATGAAGCTAATTAAGCAGAAATAAAGACTGCCAAATGGTCTAGGCCTCAAACAAAATACACATCTAGAAATTGCTGACCTGGTAAAAGACTGCAGGAAAGGTCATCAGACAGTGCCTTAGCTCATCAGTTTCCCCCGTGCACATATTTTGAGTGCTATCTTTGTGAACTGATGCCTTGGTGCTCCTCAGTGCTGGCCAGAAACAGTAGTTTTTGGCATCACAGCCTGCTGTTAGAGTAGGCCAACCACAATTCATGCTCCTGGTTAGTCCATCAACCGTGTCGTGGAGTATATCAGGCACAGCATCAGCAGCCGGGCAAGGGAGGGGATTGTTCCTCTCCGCTCTGCACTGGGACAGCCTCACCTCGAGTGCTGGGGGCAGCTTTGGGTGCCACAATATCAGAAAGACATTAAACTATTAGAGAATGTCCAAAGGAAGGCAACAAAGATGATGAAGGGTCTGGAGGGGAAGCTGAATGAGGAGCTGCTGAGGTCACTTGGTCTGTTCAGCCTGGAGATTGAGGGGAGACCTCATTGCAGCTGCAATGTCCTTGAGAGGAGAAGAGGAGGGGCAGGCACTGATCTCTTCTCTGTGGTGACAAGACCCAAGGGAATGGCCTGATCTCTTCTCTGTGGTGACAAGACCCAAGGGAATGGCCTGAAGTTGTGTCTGGGGAGGTTTAGACTGATTATTAGGGAAAGGTTCTTCACCCAGAGGGTGGTTGGGCACTGAACAGGTTCCCCAAGGAAGTGGTCACAGCACCAAGGCTGACAGAGTTCAAGAAGCACTGTTCTAAGGCACATGGTATGATTCTTGGGGATGGTGCCATGCAGGGCCAGGAGTTGGACTTGATGATCCTGATGGGTGCCTTCCCACACAGCTTATTCTGCGATTCTGTGACTAATGGACTAATGACCTGCTGTGAAAGGCCATTTCCACACTTGCACAATATTCCCCATACTCCTGGCAGAATGGATGTCCCAAGGCAGCTTCTCTGATCACCTTGGTAAGAGCAAAGTGCAGATCAGCCTGCACCTGTATCAGCAGCTACAAAAGGCAACCTTGATGTTTCACATTACACAGCCAGTTTTCATCCTGAAGGCCTGTAATAGGTATCTGAGGGCTATTTCTCAAGCATGATACAAACCCCAGCACTTCAACACTGTGAGCTTCATGGTGCAAACAGCTACACAGAGACATCACCCAACAGAGCTGGAAGCCACCTTTGATGCCTTCAGGCTGAGTTTAGTAGAGTGGAAGCAGATTGACTGGGGCTGTTTCCAGGTGGCTATGTGGCTTGTGGCAAGTGGTATGTTCCCTTCAGGTGATGTACACATCCCCTTCCAGCAGCCATCAGAGATGTGAGGAATGATGTGTTTCCATAACAATGGGGTGTATTACATGTATTCCTCCTACATGTCTCATATTTGGGAGAATGCCTTTCAGTAGGAAAGAAAACTGAATGCATATTTCACCCTCACATCTATTTGTGTGGGAAACCAATATGGCTCACTTTTTTCACAAGTGATAAAATACAACTGACATAATTCATAACTGCTAAAACCAGACTAAGCTCTCTAAAATGTTGTTGTTGTTATTATTATCATTACCCGTAGTAGTAGAAGTAATGTGATATTATATAGTGAACACCAATTTAGGAAAGAAACCATTATTTTTTGTTAATGTCAGACTTCAAGCACTTGACCACACCATGAGGGAAAAGCAAAAGATTAGATTTTTAAGGAATATCTTTAAAGAAACCAAACAGAATTAAGAGTTGTCAAATTGAGAAAAAACATTTCATTTATTATTTTCTGGTCCTTACAGCTGGTATGTAAAAAAAAATTAAAGTTGTAAGAAAAATATGGAAAGTGAACTGCTTTGGGATTTTAATTTCTCAGCTGCACTGGATTAAGAACAAAAAGGTTCTGTCAAAATTTTTAGATAATGTATTTAAAATCACATAAGAATAGAATCACTATATCACCAGTATTTCTAAGATAGGCGAGAGACTGTAGACTGAAAGATAACAAGCAACATTTCATTAAAGTCAGTGAGGGTTAAACAAAGGAACACCATTAGGAAAGAGATGCTGGGATTCTCCTGCTTCCACAGAGTCTCAAACACATTTCTAACTTTGCTTTTTCTTTCGCCACTGTTTTACACACACACAAGTATTGCTCAGGGTCATGTGCTGAGTTGTATGAAAGATGAGATCCCAGAGTGATCTGTAGACTGGATTTGGTTTTTAGAAGCTGGTGAATAAAGAGCTATCAAAAACTAACTCTCACAAACAGTGACAATCTAACTGTGCCAGGCACATCACAGCAAAGTGAACCTGAGACAGAGGAGGCTACAGCAGAAAATCTGTGTCCTTCATGCAGCTGAATGTAAATTGCTTTCCTCCAGGAACACATTAGAAGATGCATTTATCAAAAACCTAGGACTAAATACAAATCTTTCCAGTAAATCCACTCCCAATGTGATTAAACAAGCAAACAAACTGCTCCACTAACCAGAAGCCAAGACCAGGAAACAGTGTTTCCTGGACTTGCAACAAACCACAGTCCTGAATTTCAGTTTAATTCAAGGGTGAAAGTGGAAGGTTAGCGTAGTGGGAGACAGAAAGTTTCAGCTTTCATTGGGGTAAGCAAAACATAGTTTTGACTAAGGAGGGTCTTAAGAGTTTCTAGTTCAAGGCCTCTTTGTTTTTGCAAAAGCAATCACATTTGAAATTTATAAACCTCTTTGTCTATGAGATAGACATAGCCAAAAATGACGATAGTCACATGAAAAGCAGGAAACTCCAAGATGTTTTTCTACCTTGTGGGAATACAACCTGTCCTGCCCAGCCCTCAGCTGTTGCTGCAGGTGTGGAGGAGCACTGGATCCTTTGTGAAAGGCTGCAGAGTGCAAATCCTTACACAATTATCTCTTGCCTATCAATAGGCAAGTCCTTGGGACTTTATTCAAGTAGCACTGGTTTACCAAAAGATTCTCAGTTCTTTCCAAACTGAAAAATTCATGTAGTCATCTAGCACTGCTCCAGTCCACTGAACAGATATTTCAGTCAAATGCTAAGTAAACTAACCAAGTAAATAAAGATCCCCGGAGTTCTGAGAGGCTCCTCCTCTCACCTCACCTTCCTGCATCAGGACCAAGCACTAACAGTAGGAGAAGGGCATTGGGACAGTAGATCTTCACTTTCTCTTTATGGCTGGGATGAATAGGTTCAAACCTAGCTTTTAATTTTTTTTTGTTCTCACCACAGAAGGTTGTGACAGGAGCCATGATGCCCTGGAACCTCCCTTTGCTAGCACAAGTTTTCAAACTAAAATACAGACACCGCTTTCATAGGTATACATTTGTTATATGTGGCACATAGAGGCCAGACAGATAGGGCACAAAGAGCTTAGTGACACTCATTTGGAACACCACAAGTAATTCTTGCTGGCTTCATCAACTCACAAGCACTCTGGCTGTCACAGAAACACAGGCTGATAAAATCTTCATGCTGTAAAGCCTTATTTCCCTATGGGTGTATTGCACACAGGTCTAGAGTAGGGTTACAGCACTGGTGTATTGCTTGAACCAACCTAATTCTCTCCCGTGGATTTCCATCTTCCTCCTTTTTCACTAAGGCAAAATTAATGATTCTTAAGCTTGCCAATCCACACTCATTTGGAATGAGGTTTATTTATCCTGGCTTCACTTTTATAGTCGTCTTTTCATAGCTCCATGGTATTCCCAAAGAGAGGAGGTTTACAGTGCATTTTAATGGAGATTTTAGAGGTTTTGCAGATTCAGAAAGGAGAATCATATCCACATACAAAAGTCAAGCTGAGAGCTGGGTGTTAGAGGGGACAGCTCTTTTGTGTGCTTGCCAGAGAATGCAACTGAGACAAAAATACCAAAAAATTCCCAAAGATTTATCAAACCAATCTGTCAGCCAGCTGAAACCTGCTGGTCACTTTTCAAGCAAGTGAAATAAAAAAAAAAAATCCTTATTACATCCATTGATTGATTATACATAAACATGTATGCATCTTCCCTTGGCAAGTTCCCTTCTGTTTTAAGAAACTTATGCCAGAAATGTATCTATATAACTTTCACCCCATTCCTTTTCCAGTAAAATGTCAACCCTTCAAAAATCTCTTTTTTTGATTTGTTGCATCTATTTCCTCTGTGATTAGCACAAGAATTAACTTGAATATCTTTTGGAGGCCAGGAACAAAAGCCTAGAGAGAAGTTAAAAGGATAATGTGATCTTGATAACACACTGGAATCCTAGGTTAAAGAGATGAAAGATAAATTACAGTCAGGTGAAGGAAGTATGCAGGAGACTAAGCAACCAATCTGATGAAAGTCCTTAAAGATTTCACACAAATAGCAGGAACACAGAGAATAACCCAGGAGAACAGAATAATTCTATGGACAATCAAAGTTCTGACTGGGACTTCATGGGATAAATAGTTGGATAGGAGTATGAGTGTAGCAGGAAATCAAAAAGACAAAGGTGGTATATTGTATCTAAGAAACAAAGAAGCAAGGTAGGAAAGAAGCAAAATACGACAGAAAGAAACATTCTCAGCAGGTTGCAAACAGTTTCAAGGCTGATTTTCTGAATGAGCTTAAATAGGTAGATGATCAAATACAACGCTCTGAGGTGTATTTCCTATTCAGAAGAATAAGGCAGGGAGACTAAGTATCTGACGGAAGCATCCCCAGACCAAAATCTGAGGGATATGGTGGGCATTACCTCCCCATGTACCTTCCAGATAGCCAATATCCTAGGGTTTACCATGCCAGTGAAATTTCTGGGAAAAGTTAGGTGATTTTATACTTATTTCAGACACAGAAGAACCTACTGTGAAACAGCTAATCCAGATCTCCTTCTAACTTCATCTAAGACTTTGAAATAATTAGAAGTTGTTGCTTAAGTCAATGCTGATAAAAAGCCTTGGAATTTTAATCCATTGGCCATTTTTTCCCCTCTTATTTAGTTGTTTTTGAAACTGGAATGGGAATCAAGTTTCCAGACACATCGACTTCCTCCTATTGTATCTGCACTCTGGCCAGAAGACAGAAATTATCATCCATGTAAAAATCTACCAGAACTGCAATATTCACTCCGAAAGTGTTATCTAACAGGTCTATGGTGGGTCACAACTCACATACACTGTTAGCAGATCCCAGTGCTAGTTTTTGAGTTGCCAATGCCATTTTCCCTAAAATCATCTCTGCTACACTCCATCCAGGCTCCCTGGTCACTCTGACCTGGAGTTCCCTTCTGTAACAAATTCCCCTGCTGCCACTCTCTGTTTCTTCTCCCTTTGCAGGTTCAAGTACTTTTTTTACCCTTTCAAAAACTTCTAGCCACCTATCATCAGAGGTGTGGTGGGATTCATTGCAAGTTCAGTGGCTATGAGGACTTGGTTCCTGTGCTGACAGTTTTACACCGCCACAGAAGTTTAAGCAGCTATGAGAATCTGCTAGCAAAGTCCCATCCCAACATTTTCTTCCCAAGAATCAGAAAATTTGGTGTTTAAAGACAGTTAAGAAAAGGGCATAACTCCCCCATCCCAAAACTGGACCAGTAGTAAATCCATGGGATTTAGATGTGCCAAGACTGCCTCAGTTTCTGCAGGAGATAGTGTCCAAAATGAGCTAAATTCTAACTTCCATAAAACACTGGTTACCACTGGGAAACAGAGTGTAACAGTTCCTAAAACCATCCAGTTGGTGTAAGGAACAGAGCCCAAAGGACACACAGTAGAGAGTAATAAAAATTGAATGGACTAAAAAGGGAAAACAAACACTAAAATCAAGCAGGCAAAACACAATCTCAGTCCACCAGCTTGTCCAGCTTTTGTTTGCTGTTTCATGGAAACCTTCTCTAGAAAAGAAAACTACCGAAATTACCACCACTAATCTTCCCCAAACCTTCAAATTCCAGCCCAAAAGCGCGTGTCCAAAGAAGCACATATACTCCTACCAAAAGCTCTGAGAAGACAGAACAACCCACTTCTGTTTAAAAATACCACCACCACCAAAATCAAAAAACCCACAACAAACAACAACAAACAAACAAACAAATACTTGCATTTGTCTGCACAAAAGAGATAAAATTTAAAAACTATTTTAAAAATCCCCAGAAGTGTTCTAGTGTCTTTCTGGCAAGTGTGGTCACTTCTCAGTCTGGGGGTCCTTTTACAGATCAAGATGATTCTCATCAGAAACAACACAAACAATATAAGGAAAGAAAATCTGTAAACCCTTGTTTTCCTTTTACAGATCAAGATGATTCTCGTCAGAAACAACACAAACAATATAAGGAAAGAAAATCTGTAAACCCTTGTTTTCTGCAGCAGTAAGACTTTTCTCTTCCACCCTGCAGTGCACTCTGTTTTTTCCAGGAACTTCATGCGGGTCAGACATGGCCCCCGATGAAAATTCCCCACACAGTTACGCTAGCAGCAGTAATTTACAACCACCTCCATTATATATAACTCTCAAAATGAAAAGGAAGGTTGAGCTGACAGTTAATCTTCAAGCAATTTGGCAGCCATATGGAAGGTATTATGAACTTGAAATCACTCTTATTTGTTCTTGATGTCTTTGTCTCATTCTTTTCAAAGTTTAACATTAAAATCTATTACAGTTTTGAAGCAAGAAGAAGCCACCACACCTAATTTAAAGCCCATGTGCTCCCACAAATAGCAGGTATTACGACTAGGCAAATACAAATTAATCCTACTGCACAAGTGAAAAATAGCTGATATGTGCTTTTTCCCTCCCATGCATTGCCAAGTTTGTAAAAGAACAATTCAAGCAGAAACAGATGCAGCAGCTAAAAAAGCAGTTGTATTGGAAAGCACTTTTATGTGAACAACGCAACACAACCCCAAACCTTCATCAAATCTTTTCTGGATACTCCTTTGCTTGCTTCTGTTCACCATTTATCTACTTAATTTTTTTAAAAAATGAAGATAAAATTAATAGCTCAAACTGAGAGGGAGACTGACGAAAAGGAATGTGGCAAGTGAGAGAGAGACTGAGGAAGAGGAAAGTGGTGTCCAATAAATAGGCTTACGGGCTCTAAGAACTTCACATCAATAACTGTCAGAGTACTGAGCTAAAAATTATCACTCTAATACACTATGGGAAAGCAGCTAATAAACTGATGAGGCCAAGATTGAAAGCAGTTGCAGGGAATGCACATTAAGCCTGGCTGAAGATACAAAGGATCCCTGCCCTGGTGCCAAAACCACATGAATCTAATGACATACTCAGTTTATATGAGGACATACGACTCAAGAATGCCTCCTAGCAAGGAACTTCTGCCAAGCTGTTCTCTAGTCACACTGGTGACAGGATTTTCTATTAGTATCAAAACTGCACTTGAAAAAAATTTTTTGCTCTTAACTTTATTTAAGCACACAGTTTCCTGTAGGTGAATAAAGGAACTATTTACTTACAACAGTTGTGGAATTTATTCACTATCTATAGACATGTAAAAGCAAATAAAATATTCTTAAAAGCTAAGTATGCCAAGAATGGTTTTGTTAGTGGGCCCATAATAAGGATTGACGCAGACATCAGTTACATAGGGAATTTTGCAAAGCTGAAAACTAAGTAACAAATTATCCACCGCCACACATCTCCCTTAGCCAGTGAAAATAAAGTGACAGACTGTAACAGGATGAACTGGCAAGATGATCAACATTTTCCCTCAATGTGCCTCTGCTCAAGTATATTATTTATCTGTGTAATGGGACAAATTTCATTTTGAAGTAACAATTTAACAATGGTAATAAGAATTTACAGCGTTAGGCCCAGTAAAATCAACTGTCAATAACACTGAGAGAGAAATGCTTGCTGTGTAAGCAATTTCTCATTCATCACCATGAACTTGGTCAAGTTGATACAGCTGGAGCTGGAAATGACTTTTATTTAGCTGGGACAAAGCAGCAGCTCCCTTGTCTTCGGGAAATCTGCCAAAGACCAAGACCTCCATGGCAAGACAGATCCCAGAAATCAGTGTCCACAGCTTACACTGAGACCTGCCAGCATACTGCAGCAAGTTCCCAGGGTCTGCACACAGCTGTCAAAGACTTTCTGGGGATACAGCAAGTTACTCCTGTAATTCACATCTGAAATATGCCTCATTGCCTACAAACATTTCAGGAATGGTATACCACTGGATATCCCCTCCATCATCAGGGAGAACTAACTGCCACAGATTCCAGGGAAGGTAGTTTAGGTAGGCACTACCGCAGCTAAGCTCAGAATTACCAGAATCACTTCCTGGGGGCTGCAACTACCTTGAAAAACAAGTAGTGAGGAAAAATACATCCCCACACTCACAAAACACATTGAAATGAGCAATAGGGAAGTTAGGAGATGGAATCACAATTGGGTGGCTGCAAGAGATCTTGTCCTCTTCCTATTTTACCTCTCCCTTAGTTTTCCATTTCCCCACTAAGGAACGCCTCAAGCTACTTGTGTTGTCACGAAGCAGCAATTTACAGCTGGGTGTATTTAGATAACTTTTCTCGGGTTTCAGCTCATTTTCAAAGAGTCCTGAGCTACAGAGGATCAGGAATTATACACAACTAGAGAAGCCATCCTATGCAAATGGGAACTTCTCCAGAGTAGTAAAGACAGCTGAAGGCAGTAAGTACAACAGTTATCCCAGGTTACGGCACTCAAAATTCTCACTCGGGGCCCTCAGATGGCATCCTTGTGGCACAGTAACTTTAAAACTGTCTGTCACTGACTGAAACCAATACGATCTACAATGTGACAAGTTGAACCCAGCCCAACAGACAGCAACAGGACAATGTCTCTGCTCAGAATAAGTAATTCTTCAGCATCAAGCCAGCTGCATGGATAGCTTGGCCTAGGCAGGGATTTCCCTGAGGGCTGATCTCAGCAGTTGAGACTGATGCAAAGAAGGCATTCAGTAATTCCTCCTCCGCTCTGTCTTCTGTCACGAGGACTTCCATCTGATTCAGCAGTGACCCCACATTTTCCTTAAGCTTCCTTTTGCTCCTGATGCACTTGTAGAAGCCTTTCTTGTTGTCCTGGATATCACCTGACAGATTCAATTCCAAGTGTCTCTTGGCCTTCCTCATCACATCCCTGCGTACACTCACAATGTTCTTGTAATCCTCCCACGTGGTCTGTCCTTTTTCAAGATCCCATCAATTTCTTTCTCCTGTTTGAGGTTTGCTAGAAGGTCACTGCTCATTCATGCAGGTCTCCTGCCCCCTTTGCTTTATTTCTTGATCATGTGAATACACAGATCTTAAGCTTGGAGAAATCAATGCTTGAATATTGACCATCTCTCTTGGACTGCCTACTATTCTAGAGCCCTAACCCATGGGATTCCGCTAAGCAGTCTTAGAAAAGGCTGAAGTTGGGTCTCTGGAAGTTCAGGGTTCTAGTTCTGCTTACTGCTTGGCTTCCTCCGTGCAGGATCCTGAGTTCCATCATCTCACGGTCACTACAGCCAAGGCTGCCCCCAACCTTCACATCTTCACCCAGTTCCTCCTGGTTTTGTAGTACAAGGTCCAACAACACACCTTTCTTTGTTGGCTCCTCCACCACTTGCATCAAAAAGTTTTCATCAGTGACCTGCAGGAACTTCCTGGACTGTTTGTGCTGGGCCATTTTGTCTCCCAATGAATATCAGGGCGGTTGAAGTCCCCCAGGAGAACCAGGGCCTGTGACTGTGAATCTACATCTAACTGTGCATAGAAAGCCTCATCAACTTTCTCCTCCTGATCAGAGAGATCCATATGTTACTACATGTGTCCCAGAAGCCACAGTGTAGGAGTGAACAAAGGTGTGCAGTTCTTAAGTTCTTCAGTTTCAGACTGTTAGTTTAAACTTTAAAACTGAAGAAAGGGTTAGGACATCTACAGATGGGAACAACTGTGAAAATACAAGTGCACTACCAAAGAAACAAGGTATTTTAAAAATAATTTAAAATTATCCCTAATACAAAGTTACTTCTGCCACTGGCCATATGCTATCTAAAATTACCATTCACATTTGCAAAGCTGTCACCCATACAATTCTTTCTCTTAAAACTACCTTGTAATATTTCTTCTATTACCTTGCCATAGTTAATGTACATCAGCTTCCTAAAAAGTTATTCAGGAATGTCAGGCTTATACTCCTCAATTCTCTGGCCACTGCACCAGCACAAGGCAGAACAGCCTGGGAATTAAACCAAACAGTTCCAGCTGTCCTCACTGCAGTATATATCAAGTAAAGACAATTCTCATTGCACAACAACAAATTGTGTTTGTAAATACAGTACTCCCTCCACTTGTGCTCCATCTGAGGAGTCTTCAGACGCAGCTACAATTCCCAGAATTGTTTGCAAGGCCTCTCCTGAGCCTTGGTGTGGTTGTTTGCACTTCACTACTCACATAAACCAGCCCAGTCACATTATTCCTTCAGGGAAAGCAAAGCTTTCATAAACCACACCATAAACCAAATGTCCATCCTGTAATAGTTTTAAATGAAACTAAATCCAATTGTCACCAAAGAATGTGAAGAGGAAAATACAAAAAAACCCTCAAAACCAGAAACAATTCTCTGAAAGATCGCTAAATTTCCTTTTGTAAATGCAGAAGGTGGTGGGTTTTTTTCTATAGAAAAACCCATCTATCTGAACTCAGGATAATTCTGAGTCTCATTGCTGCCATCACAGCTGTACCAGTCCTATGTTACCTCTGAGATTTAGAGAAAGCAGCACTGAAACTGTCAAATTGTTTTAGTCAAAAGCTCCTGGGATCCTGTGCTAGTTTTGGCTGGGGTAGAGTTAATTTTCTTCACAGTGGCTGGTATGGGGCTGTGTTTTGGATTTGTGCTGAGTGCAGGGTTGACAATACAGAGATGTTTTTGTTATGGCTGAGCAGGGCTTACACAGAGCCAAGGCCTCTTCTGCTTTTGGTACTGCCGTGCTGGGGAGGAGGCTGGGAGTGCTTGGGAGGTTGGGAGGAGAAACAGCCAGGACAGGTGACCCAAACTGACCAATGGGATATTCCAGACCATATGGCATCATGTTCAGTATATAAAGTGGGGGAAGAAGGAGGAAGGGTTGGGGGGATATATGGAGTGATGGTGCTCGTCTTCCCACAAGCCCTTACGCATGATGGGGCCCTGCTCTCCTGGAGATGGCTGAACACCAGCCTGCCCATGGGAAGCAGTGAATTAATTCCTTGTTTTCATTTGCTTCTGTGTGTGGCTTTTTCTTTTCCTATTAAACTGTCATTATCTCAACCCATGAGTTTTTTAGCTTTCATCCTTCCAATTCTCTCCACAATCCTGCTGTTGGAGGAGAGAGTGAGTGGCTGCATAGGGCTTGGTGCCTGGCTGGGGTTAAACCACAATGGATCCCAAAGAACATTTAACCATTAAAGAGTACATATACATGTTTTTTAATGTTTCCATTGAAAACCCCACAAAATTTCTGGTATACCCTTTGGCTGTTTATTTATTTCTCTCTGAAGCCAGTTAGACATTGCAGCTAATTTCCTCTTTCCATGTACAGTAGTAACAGTACTTCAGTACATCAACTTCTTATCACCATCTGCCATAAAATAGATAACGGATCACAGCTTCAGGAGTCACTGTGTCTCGGAAGAGTTAATATATCCAGCATTCTCTGCTGTCTTTGGCTGGCTTTTTATCTTTTCCTGCCCATTCGATCTCTGAACTTCCTTTGTATTGCTGACCAGGTGAACTGAGATACCCAGATCCATTTTCCAGTTCATACTGTTGAAAAATTATGGACCAGGAGTTCACTCAAGTAATAAATACAGAGGAAAGTCTGAAAAACAGATTTTTTGAACAGATCCTCCCTTCTAGGGACCCGGAAAAAAAAGTCTCTGATCAGTACAAGAGGTTCACCTGTCCAATAGCTCTGAGCAACCCTTATAGAGGACAGAAGTGGGATTGGACCAGAAACGAGAGTTCATAATTAACATGGCAGTAAGCAAGAAACTCAACTGTATTGAGCTACATCAGCAATTCCTAAAGTAAATAAAGAAGTACAAATTGCCTGACACATTGCTAAGTAGAAACAGAATGTTATCCCAGTCTTAACACTCCAGAGGGCAAGCAGAACCCATCTTGGCCACCATACAATCGGAAAGGGGGGCTCTATCTGCTTTCCTACTCCACGCCTCTCCAGAGGCAGGTTATATGCCCAAAAGTTATTTGTTTGAATACTCACACATCTGTACCTTTTTGCAACCAAAGCCATAGGTGGAGTTAGAGAAAACTGAGAGAGGGAAATCCCACCCTCTTTCTCTTTTCATTTTGAAGATTCTGAAGCCAGAATCTTCAAAAATTTGGCCAGCTACCCTGAACTAGCCTTGCTGCTTTGAAATCCTCATGGAAAACTAGAGGAAAAAAAGTTTCGCTTCCATTCCTGTCCTTATTTCTCACTCTCACTTACCCACCCTCCATAATCCCCCCCAACATATGAAAAGAAATTTCACCGTGCTTTGAAAGAATATGGTACTGGAAAATCTCAGGTTTAAACTGGACCACAAGGACAAGAGACCCACATGAATGGCAGCTAAACTAGAGGGCTGTTTTCTTACATAGTGATGTTAACTGGACAGTTTGGGACAGAGTGAGAGACTGGATCAAATCCAAGGTATTGGGAAAAAAAGCTCCAGAAGAGTAAAGATGATGGTCCAGTGGGACTGACTTAAGGTTTAGGCAATTTAAGAGGTGCATATTGAAGATAAAATATGGCAAGGAACCATAAAAATTGTTCTATTCAGCCTTGACTTAATTGTTTTAAAATTCTTTGTGGGCTAGACCAGACTGTGGCTAAACTGTTTCACCAGGGTCTAAATTTGCATAAGAGCATCTGACAATGTAAAAAAAATGGCTTTCAGAGCTAAGACCAGGAAGAATTACAGAATTCTAGTAAGGGAAAGGCCATATGTCACAAGCCTAGAAGAGATTAGAGCGAAGAGCCACTTTCAGACATGTAATAATTCTAGGCTGCTAATGTTTGGAGCACTTACCTTAGCCACACAAGCAACCTGAGCAAGTAAGCTGAATGCTGCAGTGGATGCATGGGAAGCATGCTACATTTCCAGCAATGTCCACACCCCCACACACCATCTTTAGGGCAGTGCATACAGTGAGAGAACAGCTGGGAAAATACTCAGAACCATGGCAAGTTTCCTTGCAAGCGAAAAGCAGAATACAAGTTGAAAGAGATGAAGAGCTGAACTTTCCACAGGCCCCAGTTACAGCGAAAGTTCAATTTCCTTTTTTTTGTCCTTTTTCTTCAGTTCCCTCATTCCTCTTCTTTTGGACATCTGCCTTAGACACCTGGAATCAGCTGAGATGATGCACATGGGAGGACATCTATTTCTCTTGCTTTCTATAGAGAATATAAACACACTGTTTTCAGAAGAATGAGGAGTTTGAAAGGCTGAACAATTCCAGCAAGTTCTCTAAGAGCTTAACTCTTCAATGTTATCAGTGACATTAACTACTAAAATGCCAGATGCTGATCATATTAATGAAAATTTTTTTTCTGCATAACATTTTAAGAGTTCTTAGGTGGTTGCTTTCCAATACAATGTAGATAATATTGAGGTTAAAAATGAATTTTAAGAAAATTAAAAACTTGGAGAAACTAATAATTTAAGTAGTTGTCTAGCTGACTTAAATAAGTTGTGTTCCAGTTAATACATTCAGCTCTCTCCTTTTAGCACAGAAGGTGGCACTTGGTTTGTGTCTATTGGGCATTAAGACCATGTAAAAACTAGGCTGACACATCAGAGTGTGCACAGCTTAGCATCAAACATGTTGATCAGATAATATCATTTACAAGCATCGTGCAATAGCCCAGGTAACAGCACCAGGGCTGCTTGCAAACAGAATAAAGTACCCTGAATATGCCACAGAGATAAATAACCAGGCAATTTTTTAAACCTATTTATAAAGTAAATCATTTGTGAAGCTAAAGAAAAAAAGCTTTTGGACATTTTCCCTTTCTCCTTTCTGCTCCAATCCTGCAACCCACAATCATCTGTACCTGTCATTCACTGACTCCTGAGGAGTCAGGAAGATGAAAGTGTGATAAAATAGTGGACTGCTATCACTCTCTGCTTTGTGTTAGCATGGTTACTTGTGTTAGCATGGTTACTTCTCTGAATTTGACAAGTCAGTTTGTGTCTCATCTTGTTTCTACTGAGCAGAGACATTAAGTGCTCATTTTCATGTGACTTTTCAGAGGGTGGAACTAATAACTTCTAACTTTATCCTCTTGGCAACCACACCAGTACATGCTGCACTATTACACTACAATGCAATAGACTGTTAGCTATATTTACTCTAAATAGGCCTATATGTATGATGAATCTCTCGTACACATGACAGCAGAAATTCATAGCTCAGAGACAGAGAATGGGCAAATGTTCCTCCCTCACTCTTTGTTTCCACAGCTATGGACTTTGCCTCAAATCCTCTACAAGTTCATAGTTTAGACTGGGATTTGAATAGCATGCTGACCTATTGTTGTTTAAAATACACACAAGCTTTTAAAAGCTTAAAAGTTGCTCTGAAAAAGACAACCTGCAAATTCCCGTTCCCATCTCTTGACCTCTTGCAATGAAGGATCCTAAAAAATTGTTTCTTCTCCCTCTGTGGGAGACTCGTTGTGCCTTTCCCAGTTCATTCTCATGCTGTTCATTTACTCAAAGGATCAGATTGCCAGGGAGAGGGAAGAACCTCCAGGTACATTTTTCTCAGCATTAATCTATTTCAACATATACAATAGAAAACATCAGACTGGCACTGCTGCTACTTCCCTTACAAGGCTGACTTCCTGAATACAGCATTCCAGGTTTAGTGACATACATTTAGTGATACACATATCGATGGTCACATGTAGTTCTCATCAAAACAGAAACCAGAAATTTTCTTTCTTTCTGAGTGCTCAGAGAAAGCATGCAAAAAAAAAATAAATAAAGGAAAGTAAGAAAAAGTTTACTGGAAATCCACCTTCATGACCTTTATAGAGTGACCTTTTAACACACCAGAAATGGTCACGAGACACAGAATACCTTGCCTTCTCTAAAAAGCAAAAAAAGTTCCTCAACAAGACCCCTCGTTTGTCTGCTGGGATGCCAGCATCTGTCAGTAACACCCCTTCCTTACTTTTCTCCTTTTCACAGAACAATTTCTCGGTAAATAAATACAGAGCACTTCTGTAGAATCTGCTGGTCTTCCAGATCTAGGCTTAAAGAAAATGCAAGTGATCTGGAGTTCTACATTTTACAGCATGAAATACTTCTTCAGTCTAACTAAAGCTGTGATCTTTTTCTTAGACCATATGACTTTTATAGTCATAACCCTACCAGTGCTGAAAAGATGAAGACTGTGCAATTTTCATCCTGTGATGAGACAACGGTTGTTCTATAAAAATAAAAGTGCCAACACTGTGATGGATCTGCAGCTGAGAGCACACCCTCTGTTCCATTTTAGCTCTGGCTCTCTGTGCATATCTTTGGAAATATTCAATATCCCACTCACCTCTTCCTCTCCCCCTCTCACTTTCTGTAGTTTTTGATTAAACATGTGTTCTACACTTTCAATCTGATATCTAAATCCCATCCCTCAGTGCAGCTACACCACTATTCTATTAAAACTATGTCTCCCAGCTATGCATTGCTCCCTCTTCTATCAGAAAGATGTCATGGCTGCATTAAAACCTCTCCCTACAAACCCACAACTTTTCTTAGGGCCAGCTACTGCTGGATCTATCATCTAGCCAGGGAACTATCAGCCCCTCAACACTGTTAGGCAAGTAGCAGCTGGTTAGAGCAAGGCTCTTGGAAGGTCACCATAAAGATTAACAATCAGTCAGAACTATCCTGAATTATCCTGCCATTACATTCCTACTGTCTTTACAGGAAAACAGAGACCAAAGATACACACTGTAGGATTCTGAATCATCAACATAGCCTTGGTACTATCAGAGTCTCCTCAGAAGAAAACCGAGAAAGGAAAGGTAACCTTCACAATGTGACTAACATCCAGCAAAGTGTGAACCCAGAGATAAGAATCCAAGATCTTTAATGGCTGGACTCAATGATGTTAGAGGTTTTTTCCTACCGTAAGAATTCTATGATCTTTAAAAGAGGTCTCCCTGTTCCGGGCAGAGAGAGAAAAGTCATTGATTTAAATGTGGCCTCACCCAAACAAGGCATCAGCTCCAAGTCCTTGTAACAAAATGGAAGCATAAACTTTACCAAATACATCTGGACCACTACATAACAAAAAAAAGGAAATCGAGTTTCTTCTGATGTACAAGATACATTTAACAGTTTCCCTCTGCAGCTGCTAATGTCACTTTTCTGGTAGAAGCATTAACAATACCTCTCCCATCCCAGCCTTATTCATTATTTTTCCACTGCTGTGCGTGTTTCAGTTCTTGAAAACTTATTCACCTCTTTCTTGGAGCTAATGACATTTTTTCATCACTATTCAACAATAAGAGTGCAATATTTATCACAACTTCTTGCCTACACCTTTGATATAAGCCCTGAGCATATGAAAGCAGTGTGTATGCCACTCTGGCTCATACTGATGACCCATTTTGTTTTCACAACACATCTCCTGCTTCATCTGTAAAAACTTCCAATTTTTTTCACAGTATCACATAACCCAGGTGCTACTTTGTCTCCGAAATGGGAAGCTTTTGACATTTACTTTCCAGTATAGAGTTTCCACACCTTTAGTCATATAACTGAACCAACTAATCTGTCAAAATATTTTGCCCCCTGCTGCTCTTCAGCACCTCTATTAATGTCACACAATTGGGCTTGGATTTATAAGAATTTAGTAATCAAAAATGTATTCCAAATAGTTACACCTGCAAGAAATGTCAACTAACTTTGACATGTAACACAAAAACCCACTTAGGCACAAATACAAAATATCTTCAGTGGTCCAGTGGCCTCTCCTCCCACGTTCCCCTTTTTGCTGCTCTGGAAGAGAGCAAGCACCCCCAGAACCCTGTCTGGAAATACAGAACCAACTGCAATGCCTATCAACGAGTTAACCACACACGTAGCTCTCCCACAGCAGCGCAGCACCAGAATCAATCATCAGTGAAGATTAAGAACTGGGTCTCACAAGTGCCTCCTGTTACTCTAATCTTTTACTGCTGCCTCTTTACTCTCCCTGTTAGCTGGAGGCATCAGTTTCCTTTTCCTTTGGGTCAATACTTCATCTCTTCGACAGGCTGTGCAACTGCAGTGTAGGAGGCCCAGCATGTGTGTGAGTGCCCTGCTCAAATAGGCTCCAACCTCCACTTTCTAGTCAGGGCCTGAGGGGACTTTATGGCCCTGGGCAACCCGGATGGGGACTCCCATCTACCACTTGCCATGGGTCCTGGGGCTGCAGCTCAGGTCAGGGTGCACTGCCCAGCTCTGCCCTATATCACACACTCATGGTGGGCAGCTTGTCTCCAGCCTGCCCTTGGGGTCTTTCTCCTCAACAAACCTTGGACTCAGTGCTGGGGGTTCAACTATAGGCCTATCTCCTGCTGCTCCCAGCTGGACACTGGCCATGTCAGAATTTTCACTGAAGACTGTCACCTGCCTGCCTGCCTCAGACACCGGGCACAGCACCCCATCTATAAGGGCATGGCCTGTGATGGGGTCACCCTCTCTCTCAGCTCAGCCCACCACACAGAGCAGCCCTGCTGGCATGAGAGGGAGGGTGTGAATCAAACAGCAGAGATTATAAAGATGAAGAAAAATTGGCAAAAGAGCTTCTCAGCCTCCTGTGTGTTCTCTCTCCCAGGACTAGCACAGCACCTTTGAGCCAAGCATCTGTTAGTTCCTGCCTAGTCCAAGAAAACTGGCAAACCCAAATCCTGCCATAACTCAGAGGCTAATGAATCCTCTAGCACTTGCTGCTGCCAGAACTCAGGACTGCCTGCCCTCTGAAGTGTTATTTTTTCCTCTAGTGCTAGATCACCCTGGAATGGATTGTTCTGCTTAGATTAACCACAGGATTGCTCATGCTGTAAATTAAAGATTCCTTTCTGTAGCTTTGCATTTTCTGGTCTTTGTGCCACAAATCTCTCTAGCTGTGTTGTTTATATACCTGGCACTTGGCAAATCATTTTCCTAGAAACATATTTCTATAGCTACAGCTGTGTCCATAACTAACTTGCTGTCACAGCTTGTGTCTGTAATCCTTCTATGTTCTTTTGCTGCTAGCACAGTGCTGTCAAATGGCTACCTCTCTCTTCTGATGAGCTCCACAAGCAAACAGCAAGGCACTTTTAAAAACTTCTATCCTCAAACTCTCTAATTCTGGTTATAAGGCCTGGTATCTAGCACAACAATCCTAGATTCCCACCCATCTGCATAAGATATATCGAACACATCAGACCCACAGTTCCAGTGGCCGTCCCTTTTTCTTCTCATTTTTGCAAGCAGGGCCATGACAAATCCTTGTCTCTCCAGCAGTAAAATGACTTTCCTGTAACAGGCAACAAAATCAAGGGTTGATTACTTTCTCTCATACTGAAGCTTTCTCCCTTCTGGTGGTGGATCTTTTTGTTCTCTTTTTTATTTTGTCTTTGGATTGCAGTCAGGACTTCTAACAGCACAAAAAGATGAATGAAATCAGTCATAACAGCCCTGCTAGCCAGAGCACCAACACCACACTTGACCTTTATTTCAATAGGAAAGCAGTTAAATAAATGTTTTATTTTTTCCCCCAGAACTCTGCAATGCAACTCTGAGCAAAATCAAATAACTTGCTTTTGCTACAGTTTCAACTATTCTATTAAGTGAAAAGTGGTGTATGGTCCTTCTAACTGCTCACTCTGAAAGCAACACAAGCCACACAGCACCTCTTACTTTTGTACAGAACATCCTCCTGTCAGTGGGCAATCTCATTTAAGATGTGTAACAAGTGTGCTGACAGCCCCACCACACACTCTTGAGTTAATCCCTCTAAAGACTCACAGTTGGAGCAGGCTATGTACTCACAAATATAATCAGAGAACATCTTCACAGAAAGATAACCATGCCAAGGAAATGTTCTAGAGACCATCTGCCCTCTGACCCTTGCTAGATGAACTTAGCTCATGTTTTATTTCTGATGACATGGCATCATGACAAGAGCTACAGTACGAATACGGAAAAGATTTCCTGAGATTTCCATCATCCAGAACGCTTTTCATGACATGAAAATGACAGGGCTTGTCAGCACCTCCAACCAACCTGCACCAACTCTCTCTCTGTCACCTAAAAGCAAGCCAGAATATAACCCAAAGAAATGACAACCAGTCGTCTAAGGATGTGGTCTGCAGAGCAGCCATGATAAAAAAGCACAAGCCAAGGGGAGGAAAGAAGCTATTAAATAGCTGAGAGATGACACATTTCCTCATTAGTCCAGCAGACAGCTTATCAACGGGTATTACCTTACACTTCAGCATGATTCGTGAGAGCAAGGAGTGGAGCTGCACAGGATGAAGGGGTGCCGGGGGATCTGCCATCACCATGGTGATGCAGGCATACCACTCACACCTCAGCAGCCTTGCTCTCCCTTGTCTTGACAGAACCCAGCAAGACTTCTTTTTTTCCCCCCCCAACAGATTGTGATTCAATCACTGCACAGAAGCAAGAGAAACTTTTCCCTTTACTCTTCAGCTGATGTTATGCCCTGAATGGCTTTTATACTGCATGAAGTACATGGGAATTAGCCACCAGGGCAGAGGCATGCAGGCACCCCCACCCCTCCACCCCAAGCACTGCCCTGGAGAACAACTGACAGAGATCAAACCTGTCTTAAGCACTTGCCTAGAGAAGAAATGCATGCAGACCATAAGCAGTCTGTGACATACTAAGAGGTGATTTGCAACCAGACAGCGCAGGAAAATGCATGGCTATACCTTGTAAAGAAAACTCAAGTATGTATAGAAATAATAAGCACTGAAACAGTGGATGGCTTTCCAATGGCAAGGCTTGGCACCTCGAGTCAATGAAGAGCCAATGGAAGTGGGTACACCTGCCACAGGGATGACTCAGCACTACACCAGTGCACCCTGGTTCCATCTCTGAGGTCACATCAATGGTATCACAGGAGTGACTGGCTGGCTCCTTACCAGCAGTTCAGCCCAGGCACCCAGCATTAGCTGGGAGAAGGCAAACTCTGTGGACTTCTTGCTGGCTCACCTGCAATATCTCCCAACAACAAACAGTTCTTTCGTTGACTGTCAAGGGTCGCGTGGTCCCTTCTTTCCCACACCTACTTGTGAAGAGGTGCCATCTCTTCAGCACTGAGGACTGAAGGATTGGGGTGAAGAGAGGGCCTGTCTTCTGTCAAACTGATGCCTCCCCCATGTGGCAAGGGACATTCCCATCAGCTGTCCTGCCTTCCCCAGATGGGAAGGGACACCCATAACCATGAAGAAAGTGACCTGTCCAACCACCACCCAAGTCTTGACTTCAAACCAGCATCAGCCCCACAATTGCCCTGAGTCACCCCACCACCAGCAGCATCCCCACAGTTGGAATTTGTCCTGCTGAGCACACAGCAGTGCTCCTACAGCCATCCCCTTCTCCTGTCCATGCTCACCCAGCTGGTCACTGGAGGCTCCCATGAGTGTTGCTGGAGTCAGAGCAAGTGGCAGTCACTGCTCTCCCCTGATCCCACTAGGACAGTCACCTCATCAAATCAAGGCACATGCTTTTCCCAGCAAAACTTGTCCTTAGTGAAGTTGTACTGTCTGGTCACTGTCACCTTGTCCTTCACATGCCTCCAAGACATCTTCTGGCACCTATTGTCCCTAGTCTTCCCAGAGAATGAAGGAGGGGTGATCAGCTGGTTGCTTCTGGGGTCCTCTTATTTGACTGTTTTGAAGATGGGCCCAATGCCTGTCTTTTTCAAGTGCTCATGAGCTTTCCTTCACTGTCATGACCTGTAAGGTGACAGCCAGTAGCCCTCACAGTGACTTCCATCAACTCCACCAGCAGCCTGGAATGCAGCTCCCTTTCCTCACCTGGATTTGTGGATCCCCATTTGGCTTAGCCAATCCCTAACTGTACCTTCTGTAGGCAATGCTTCATATCATGAGCACTGCTAGTAGGCTTGGCAACTGAGAGGCCTGGGGACACAAGTTACTCCTGGGAATTGAGGGAAAACATTATTCTGCAGTTTATTGATCTGGTTTCTTCCTCCTGATGACTCTCACCACCTTATATACGCTGCTGGAATTTTGCCTGTCTTCTGACTTGGTCAAATACATTTCCTTTCAAAGGAGGAGAGAGCATTTAGTCTCCTGGGTTACAGTATGGAACTCTTTGCTTCTCTTCAACTTCTTTGAAACTGCAGTGATATCAGAACAGTTACATCTTATTTTCTCCCACTTCAGGATATTTGCAGAATTTTTTTACCAACAGTACCCCTAGCCATTCCGACAGCAGTCTTGCCAGTTTGTCATGAAATTCTGATGTCCCTTTCATTACAAAAATGTGCTGTAAAGCACAATACAGAAATTTAATTCAAAGTCCTCCATTATTTCTGACCAGACTGCAAACAGAGCAAGACATATCTTACAGAACTGCTAGTTTAAATAACTATCTGTATATTGAACTTCTAGACATTGAAACTGTTTTCTTCACCCAGTACTATGTAGAAAATCATCCTTTTTAACTTCCATATGTACTTCACTGTTACTAGTTTTGGTGTTCAAAACAAGAAATGCGTTGTGTCAAGAACAAATAGAGCTTGATTTCCCTCCAGCTTTCATCCCTAATCTCTTTGGTATGGTACAAACCATTCTCAACTCTACTATCTCCTTCCTGAATATTAATAATCAGGAAAATTTCAAAGCTGGACTGCTTTTTCTAGCTGTGCTCCTCTTACTTCGAAACAAGATAGGCAGCATGTGCACAACATTTTTTCAGCTTCACATTTATGTACTTGTAAATAGCAGAATATGGACAGATCAAGGTGGGATTAACAACATGAAAAATTTGCTTTTGGGCTCAGATGAATCAGACTTTTAGTAAAATACTGAAAGGTTCTTGCAACTAGAAAAGTTTCAAGCTCCATGTTTTTTTAGAAAAAAACCATATTAATTCCACATCACTTGCTTTGCCTCCCTTTTTGTCTTTCCATGCTGAAAGACAGGTGTGATGAAATTTTTACTCCCTATTCATGCATGCTGCAACAGTAGCCTTTCTGGAATTGTTCAACAGTACAGCCTCAGCAGTTTGAGGGGCACTGCTCTCCTAAAGTTGGCTAAATAATGGCCTTAGTTTTGGGAACAACATATTATCAGATTTCAAAGTTGCCCTCTGAGTAACACAGGTTCCCACACAACAAGAAGAAAACAGTGTTTAAAAAACCCCACCACCACCACCACCAAAAAACCAAACAAAAACCCCCAACCCCCCCCCCCAAAAAAACCCTCAACTCCAAAGCCCAAATTTACTAATCTTTATGTGTCTAAAACAGGCAGGCACACAAAGATTATTTTGGGCTTATGATACAACTTGGATAGCTTATAGTTTGCTTTCTAGAAACTTCTACTCTGATTTAAAATGCACAGAAAAGGTTCTGTGTCCAAACATATACTTTCCAACACCAACCAACCCATTTACCTACCTCAAAACTTCAGGAAAAAATTCTCACCTTTGAGAAGAAAAATGAAAAAAGCAAATAACAATTTAGAAAACATTACTGAAAAGCCCCATATATCCTCAGATTAGATCCAAGATCTGATTTTATCTTCAAATATTCAATGGCCAACAAAAGAAAGAAAAAAGAAGAACACTCACTATAATGCTAAAAGAATGTGTTTTATCCTTCATATTTAACTCAAGTAGCTTATGGAGGTTTTACACAAAGTTAGCAATAGTGTTGCTTTAGAGAAGTTACCTTAAAAAAAAAAAAAAAAAAAAGTAGCAGGTAAGGAATATATATGGCCCAAAAAATAGATTTTTTTTTTCTGTCCTTGGAGAAAATTTTTGAGAAAACAACATAAAATAGGACTGGTGAGGGGTTTTTTTCCTGCTTGAGTGGATGATAACTTACACATACAGAGTGTTGGGGAGACTCTTATGTGAAAGGAATGGCACAGAATAGAGACCTCAGTCAGTAAAGGAGGATTCTAAAATCCCTTGCTCAGCTGGCACTTGAGACTATAGATACATAAGAATTCTGCAATTCTTGACAATATTTAGATGCATGAGAGTTATTTCTGCACATCCACAAAAGTATCAAAAAAATTTTAAATACAGTGATCATCTTGGACTATTGTTCATGTGTCGACACAAACGAGGAATGACACATTCTTTTGCCTTAATCCTTGAGAGCTCACTCTTGTCATAAACCTCAGAGCTCACTGGCTGTTCCTCAACAACACCCATGTCCCACAAGATTACAGCTTTTTTTGAGGGTGAGTTCACAGGAGAGGTAAAGGCATAAAACACTGCCATCAAAAAAAGAGTTCTAACTTAGGAAATGGGATTCAGAAGTTCAACTCCTTCCTAATTTCTTTTCCACAATTAACTATACCTCAGGCAACACCTAAAAATAATTTTTCATAATACAACAGATTTAAAAATGGTAACTTGATCTCTCTGAAATTTAAGTGTGTAAGGAATACTGTTTAGCAGTTTCAATAGAAAGGCATTATAAAACAATATAATCCAATTCAGGTTTTTGGAGTATGCGAAAGTAGAGCTTTTG
Source organism: Corvus kubaryi (assembly GCF_017639235.1). Lineage (NCBI taxonomy): Eukaryota > Metazoa > Chordata > Aves > Passeriformes > Corvidae > Corvus > Corvus kubaryi. The sequence continues at coordinate 16,002,570 of NW_024582056.1, forward strand.
TTACAGTATTAATCTAACTCAGTGCAGCACCCATGAATATATTTTTGTTGTTCAGACTTTTAATGAAAACTTGAAACTCCCTACACAATCTAAAATAGTCAAGAACACAAAAAATATCCTTTCTTCACTCTAGCAGCACAACTGTAAGCTCTCATAAATGTAGGGTATAATTTAAATGCTAGTCCGCTTGAAGTGTTTACATCCTCTTTCTTCCAAAAACCACGTGTATTTTAACCATAATGAATTAAATTCATTTAATCTATATACTAGATATTTATATGAGGCTACTTCAGTAATTTCCAGATGGCAATCTTTAATCATTGAGATTAAATCACTAAGATTCCCTCCCTCCCCACAGTGTCAATCTCTGTACAAAAAAAAAAAAAAGGCAAATAATTTTAAGATACTTTAGTTTCACTTTGAAGTATGCAGAAACGTTAGTTGGAAGATAACACTAACAGCAAAGGTGGCAGTTTCTATTCCTAGCCTTCCATGTATCACATAAACTAACTCATATCCAAGTTATTTCTAGGACTTTGGCCCAAGCAAAGCACATATGTCAGTTTGCTTCTCACAGTTCTTCCATATGTCACATACACAAACCTCTATAAAGAAGACAGCTAGATACACTTTAAGTAAAATTTTTTAAGTTTCTCTCATTTCAGTCACCCTTCTACTTGGAATCCACAGCTTTTGCATTCAGACTGCCAATAAAATCCAGAGGCACATACATCACTAACCTCCAAAATGGCCCATTTTTTTCAATGGGTGTTGCCCACACTTAAGGAGGAGGCTTTTCTGATTAAACATCATGGATCACTGTAATTTCAAAAAACGGGGTTGGCTGTGGATATTCATTCACTCTTTCTGTGTCATTGATTACAATGGAGAAAGGCCAGAACAATTTATCACAAGTCCTCAAATGAAAGCATGTCAATTCATAGTAAGGTACATCCCATACAAAAAGTCTTACATTACTTAACATCAGCTTTTGCTGTTGCTTCGGTTTCTTGTTTCCAAGGTTTTCCCATAATTATCAATGCCATGGAAAAAAAAAGGCTGATGGAGGGTCTAGAGAACAAGTCCTCTGAGAAGTGGCTGAGGGAGCTGGGGTTGTTTAGCCTGGAGAAAAGGAGGTTCAGGGGGGACCTTATCACTCTCTACAACCCCCTGAAAGGAGGCTGTAGCCAGGTGGGGGTCTGTCTCTTCTCCAGAGCAACAAGTGACAGAATGAGAGGAAATGATCTCAAGTTGGACCAGGGAAGGTTTGGGTTGGATGTGTTCAATTTCTTCATTGATAAGGTTGTCAAGCACTGGAACAGGCTGCCCAGGGAAGTGGTTGAGTTACCATCCCTGGAAGTATTTAAAAGATGTGTAGGTGTGGCACTGAGGGACATTGTTTAGTGTTGGACTTTGTAGTGTTGAGCTCATGGTTGAACTTGATGAACAAAGGGGTCTTTCCCAACATAAATGATTCTATGTCTCTTTCTTTCTCTCAACAAACCTAGCAGACTCCTCTTTCTGTGTTTGGAAAGACTACAGCAGCAGCAGCAGAAGAGGGAGTAGAAGAGCAGGAAGAGAGCTAACAAAGGGGATGAACTCAGCTTCCCTAAATGCCCAGACAACCTTGCACTACAAAACAACTGCAATAGCTGCCCAATGGAAGCAAATAAAATGGTGTCCCCTTTTGTGGATGGGCATTTCTCCAAGAACAAGATTTAACGAACCGAGTACCAATTTTACCCTCCTGGAAAGGCATTCAGATTTCTATACCAAAACAGAATAAAGAGACTTTCAAGATTTTCACATAAAACATTCAGTTCATTCTGAAGGGGAAAGCATAAAAAGGAACAAATAGATCCCAATATTAATTCTTTAGTCTCATCCTTAAAGAAAGGCCATGGCTGAACTAAACTGAGCCACATAAGTAAGCCTGTGTCCAAGTATCTCTTTCCTTCTCTGAGCAGTGTCTGCATCAATCAAGCATTTGAAAGGTCTTCACTGATTTTTAGAAGTCCCACATGAAGTTTTGTTATACTCCTCTTTTTTTTTTAACTCCTTTAAGTTTGCTCTCTTATTCCATTTTCTCCATAGATACAGTAGAATTACCTATTCTAAAGCTTTCTCTAGCATATGCCAGTGTAAGAGCACCAAAAATCAGATTCACATATATATTAACAGAATTTGTGCAGACCAGGAAAATGCCTCCTGTTTTCTCCACTCAACAAAAAAACCTGCAGATTCTGCAACACCACATTGTTTATCTAATGTTATTTGTCTCAGATCTTGAGAAGTTTGTTTTAAATCTCAGCTTCTAGAGAGCAGAATCAAGTGGGAAGGGCACCTTTCACCCAAAAATAAACCAATGCTTCTTTATATCTTAATTTTGTGGAGAGTTTGGCCATACCTAGTAGAGGAGGGGGGACTGTCCAAACTCTTTAATATTTCTTGATTATATACCAAAACTACATGACTATTTTTTGTTCACAAAGATTGTAGATGGCAACATGAAATAAAATAAATGAATTTATTATTGAATAGCACCATTCTAGATTCATAACCAGTCAAAGGCTCAGCAGTGGCATGGGGTGCAGTCAAGTTGTCTGCCTAAGCTGTGTATCCTTCAGAGCACTGAAAATCCAGACTCTTTCTTACCATTCTGCCTAAGCTTCTGAGAAGCCTTAGAGCAGACCTACCTGCCAACTCTTGCTGAAGACAAAACACCCTCAGTTACAAAGAAATTCAGTTGTACTCTTCAATGCCTTGTGAAAACGTTGCTGATCAGTCTTGGTGATGCACACAGAAATTAAGTCTTGCCTCCCCCATAAGGGTATTTTCTCCATCACAGAAATTAAACTGAAAGAATGAAAACCAGAGTGACTCCCTCTCAAGCCAATAGAAGAGATTGGTGCTAGGGACATTAGCAGGGCTATGGAATTCTTTTCTCTGCATTTCACCTTTCCTGGCCCCTCTAGTTCCAGGGGCAGCCGTGACATTAATATCTACTCAGGACCTTAGGTAGGATGTTCAGCAACGGACATAGGCTGAGGTTCTTACCTATTTCCTTGTCATGAGAAGACCATCTGAATTTGATTTCACATCTCTCAGTAGAAAGTACAGGAAATAAAAATGCTAGAGTAAAAGTGAGCAAGGAGCCAGCAGACAGCAGCCAACATAATAAAAAATATCAACTGAATTGGAAATAGTCATTCATTCATATATTTCCAGTGTAAGATGAAAAACTATGCCAACTACAAACTCCACAAAGCTAATTGTACTCCATCAACGCCACAGGGAGTAAAAGGTTTGGCTGAAAAATAGAGACGAAAACCAATATCATTATTATAACAACACAAATAAATGGCTCCATTAATAGGCACCCATTTAGTGCTTAATATTGCAATAATACATTTTTATTGCTCTTCCATAGAAAAGCTATGCAATACTAAACCAGGATTTTTTTACTGTGTGAGTGACCATGCACTGGAACAGGTTGCCCAGAGAAGTTGTAGAATGTCTCTCCCTGGAAATACTCAAGAACTGCCTGGAAGCAATTTTGTGCAATGTGCTCTAGGATAGCCCTGCTTGAGCAGGCAGGTTGGACCAGATGACACACTGTGGTCCCTTCCAACCTGACCCATTCTGTAATTCTGTGATTTTCATTATTTCACCATAAAAATTTAAAAACCATCCTTAAGTTAAAAGCCTGCACCACTAATGAAATCAGAGTGAGCTGTGATGACTGAAAACATATTCTATCCATTATTTCAGCTGCCCATTGTTGTCTACAACAAATTCCTACCATGACTTCTTAGCCAAGGGAAGGTCTCATGAGACTGATTTGTCCTCATCTATAAGTTAAACCGGCCAGCTTGATGCTGACTGTGCTCAAGCGTGAGCCTCCAGTTGCAGCTCAGATTATAACATCAGCAAAAGCAGATGGTATCCAGATGCTGCCCACCACCTAGCCCAGCCTGCTTTCTCTTCCTCCCTGGTAAACTTTATTTCCTTCTCAGGCAGGCAGGCAGGCAGGCAGACCCTTGCAGAACCCAGTTCAGCCAGAATGGCCTGAGTTACCCAACAAGAGGCCAAGCTCACATGGACAGAAAGCCCTGTGTGCCCAGCCTGTGAATGAATGAATGAATGAATGAATGAATGAACAGTTTCAGCCAGTGCATAGGCCTTTGGAATCAGAGTAGGTTTTGTGGGATGGCTGACAGGAGCTGATGGCTTCCTAGTACAGAAAGGACCAGTCCCATTCCCAGTCATATCTCCCCCCCACCCCATCCTACATTGGACAAGGTCTGGCAATTAATCATTTCACTATGGGGTTAAAAGATCTCCATGAACAACTTCAAAACTACCAAAACATCTGAGAGTTTTCTGCCAATTGGCTGGGAGGCTTATAGCCAAGGGTTGGGAAGAGCAGGTCCATCTCTTTTCGTGACCAAGAGCTAGTAGGCCAGCCTAGCCCTTCTTAGTATGGTATCCTATGTCTTAAGGTGAATTGCTCTACATAAAGTACAATGTATTGTCATAACAATAAGAACCAAAAGAGCATAAGAAGTTTTGAATCCAAAGCAGAAGACCTGTTTTTATCTGTATTACCCAGAGGCTCAGTTAGTCTCAGCCTTCCTTGTGCTCTTCCTCTGGAGCCCATGGAAACTCCTCTCTCTGAGGTTCTGCCCCTCTACCTAACATTTTCTGAAGACTGCTAAGTCTTTGAAACTCTCCAAGACATCTTAGCTTCCCTCAGCCACATCCAGGACAGCCAAGCTATCCTGGGGAATATTTGCCATTCTCAGTACATTAATGACTGAATCTGTCATTGGTGTTTGTCAGAAGACGTGAATGTCAGGATGAATAAATGCTATCCTGAATGTATTTTCTGGAAAAATCATTAGCTAATTAATATGTGCAGCAAATAAAAACTTGTTCAGCACATGGTATTTATAAATTACTCTCTGCAACTACAAATCTGTCACACTAACAAATCAGTTAATTAAGTCATTTAGTGATCAGAGCCAGGAACTCCGATCAGAGACTGCTGAATACTGATGTAATCAGCAATTCAGTTGCTGCACTATAGTTCAAAACATACAATTTTGCACCTTGGCAAAACTCAACATACTCATCTATGAAAAGGATGCCTTGCTTGCTTTGCAAACATCCTGCACATTTAAATTAGCTTTGCGAATAAGAACATCTAAACATCAAGAGTTTCTCCTAGACACAGTTCAGCAGATTTTATCTTTTAAACACTACTAAGAGATGTTTTCCAAGAGTAGATTTAACTCCCCTGCACAGTTCCAACCTGGTAAAATGCCACAGATTTTCCATATGCTAATTATTCTTTAGTAAGGCCATTTGATGGAAACAAACCTGTTTTTCAAGTAAATGGAAAACAGACCTACACATGTGAAAGGTAATAGTATAAATTTTAGGCTATATAATCTGAATTTGCTGTCAGGATCATGCTGAAATTGCTCAGTAGTAAAAAAAACCCAAACCCCCCACAAAATTTGGAAGTTTTATCTTCTGGTGACACAATGAGGTAGGTACCACAGCAGAAGTAACCTGGTCTAACTGCCAGAAATTGTAAGCAGCCCAAAATGAATGTGTTGCTGTTGGTTGTCAGTACCATGCCACATATCTGAGAACAAGAGAAAGGGAAGTGATACCAGTGACCTTGCAGCAATCGGAGGTGGTGATAGGGTGCTGATGAATAATCATAATTAGCATGACAGAACAGATGTTGCAGGCTTGTGGTTTCACTTCTATATCTACCCTTCACAGGCAACAAATGACGTGCATGTAAGGCCACGAAAGAGCAGAGATGCATGGGAGATTTGGCAGCTTTCTTGTCTTCCCCTCGCACGCACACCCTGGCATGGGTCATTCCCAATTTTCATTTAGAGAAATTCATGCCATAAGGGCTGTGATGTGGCCCACAGTTAGCTTTCTGTGTCTGCCTACCAGAGACACTGACATTCCCACAGCTAACTGAGGAAAGCTGGATTTCACAGCTGGGACATGGCCTGAAGACAACAATTTGCACTAACAAGGTCACAGGAAACAGCTTTGCCGGATTTGTGTAATACCCACCTCCCATGTGGAAGTGTTCAGCCAAAGCTCTCCAAGTGGGGATAATGGAGGGGGTGGAGTGACAAGACAACTAACATAACTTCTTACAAGCGTCGCTATTTACACCTTTATACAGTTATGTTGTCTACAGGGGAATATCACACTGTTTATGTTCACACGTCTAACTTAGGTGGTTGAGTGATAAATCTAGACTTTCTGGCCAAGGAAACCAGATTCAGAATAGGCCTGGTTGTTTTGGCTTGTAATCACTACTGACAAACCAATAAGAAAAGAAATTGGGTGAACAATTTTTCAGCAGTGCAAAGCTTTAGATCCTCAGAGAAATAACACTCCAACACCTACTTTATTCCACATTACACCTCTGACTTCCTGTCCCAGTTACACCACCCTCATTCAGAGGCACTGATTCTTCTGCCTCTGCTTTTACCACCCCAATCATCTGGTCCATTTTCAGTTCTTCTTCAGCTCCCCATATACTTTGGGTTTCCCTTGCAGGGCACTCCAGTGATGTCTAAGACCTAAAAGTATCCTTGTGAGGAATAAAGAGGAACATCCCTAAGGTGGGGAATGGACTTTGTAGCAGAGGCAGTGCTGTCAATCATGATCCACTTACAGGAAAATGGGTTATCAGCAAAGGGGGCTTCACTGAACTACACAGACCTCTCCAGTTTCACTTGTGGGATGGCCAAAACTCCTACTTCAGGCATCTAAGCAGAATGACTCAGTTTAGAAAGTGTTGCTAAGACCTGCCAGCATTTCTCCCTGTCAGAGCAGGCTGTCTCATTTCATCTAATTTATTAATGTTTCTCAAATTTGTTTAAATAACCTAAGAAAATATCTCTTGAAGAGCATCCCACTGAAGTTCATATCACAGCTGGAGAGTCTCTGCCTCTCACATGGTGATTGACACATTCCCAGCCTTTCTGTGACAAGGACCTCAGATTCTATTCTCGTTCTTCAGAAACGATCTTTATCCCTCCCCATACCTATACTCCTCACTTAAAGACAGAACTTTTCTCTTTTCCTGCCTCATTCTTCTATGGAAACTCTTTTCCCACCCTTTTGTGAAGGACCATGCTGTGACTCTAGTGATATGATTAGTTACCCACATTATAGGAGACCAAGCAATTGTGTATAACTGGACAGAGAACTGACTGTTCCTGTGATCGAGGAGTGTTGAATCTTAGAAATTTATGATGTGTTTATTTTCTTATTGGTGCTCTGAAGTGGGGAGACACTACCTCTTCTTGCAGAGGCACAGAGCTACTGCAGCCATATCTAAGTGACTGGGGCCTTGCAAAGTGTACCAGAGTTTTGATCCTCTTGATGTCCATATCAAAAGACCTAAAAAAAAATATGAGGCACATAAGAAAATGTTGTGTGCACTGCTCTTGTCTCAGCAGTCATGAATGTTCAGGGCTAGCAGTTGCACTTGGGCAGTGATCCTGGTTTAAACATACTGTGGTGGTATGTTTACCACCACACATACCAAGTGTGATCAGTATCCTCTCTGAAACAGACATCAAGCAATTCCTGAGTTCTTAGGGTATGTGTGCTGCTTTTGAGTTTAGGTCACAACACTGGGTAGCTGACAAATATCACATGTACCATTCTCCACCCCACACTCTTCAGAATTAATTCTGTAGAAGCCTTCGCAGTTTCCATGGGAGATGGCACATCCACCCCTGCTCTGCTCACCCTCGGGTGGTCTCCCACTTCAGTCTACAGAGGATTCCACCTCCACTCACTGCTGTTATTTATTCATCCCCAGTGGAAAGTGAGGGGACTTCACTCCCACCTGAGACAGAAACAAACAGGCCAAACACCATTCAGCATGATTAAGAATTGTGCTCCCTTTTTCCAACCCAGAATTCATACAGTTGAAGATGACGAGAATGCAGCTGCACTGCTGTACATTCCTCTAATCCAGTTTTATGGAGGAAAATAGGCACAGAAAGAAAGATTTCCCTGGGGAAGGTATCACATCTAGAGCACTATAGTCCTGTGCAGTGTTCATCTTTCCTTTCTGTACTATGCCTGCAATGTTTATATGCTAAAATCATCTAACAGCACAGCCTACTGACTGTTCTCTCCATCAGACAACTAACTTATTTTCCTGGGATCACATTGAGAACTGGGAAGTAAAAAGCAATTTGAGACAGTTTTCAGAAATTTTCCTCTGCGGTTTGATGTCCAGGCTATGACTCCCTATGTGTTTAGCCAGGTGAAGGTCTGCCTCTTCCAAAAGCTGTAGCTGAAGAAATAACCAACAGCACCTCTGCTATCCAAGGCAAAAATTCCAAACCATTTCATTTGTACTTACTGCTACAAGTGAGCTGCCCACCATCAGACAGGGAAGCAGAGTAACCAATTAGCTGAATTCTCAGCCTCTTTCTGATACTTGCACTAATGGTCAAACTCTCTGGGGGTGTAAATCAAATTTCCATAGGCACATCCTCAGGAGCATGCCACTTCACACTTCACAGAACCTTGAAGCCCAGAATGCAGGCAGGATGAAGACAAAGATGATTATTTAGAAGAAAGAAGTATAGCAGGAATTTTCTCCTCCACAACTGCAAATGGTCACACTGGGGCTTCATGCAGTCTGGGTCTCTGCAACCAAATTCTCAATACACCCAGCTCTGTACCACTTCAAATGATACCCTGAAACCCCTAATGTGGTGTAGCTGAAATTCTCTCCACTCTTTCAGTTTATTTGGAGTTACTAGGTATTTACTCTGATATACGCTAACACTGGACATGTAAACAAACAGGAATTCATTATGGTGACCCTGTAAAAAATCCACCCTTGCTGTTTTCCTCAGAAGTTAGATTTGTGGTTGAATTTTCAGTAGCCATAAATATTTATAAGAGGCTTTCAACTTTTTTTCCAACCACATCTCTTAGTTTGTTATGCTACTTGTATTTTCAAGGTGATTTCTCACTTGCAGAAGCACATCAGAAAAATTCCTTGCATCCAAAGTATCACTTGGCAGTTGGAAAACTCTATCAGTGACCACAACAGAAGATTCCTAAATTATTGGTAGTTCTTAGGAAAAAATGTGGTAATAGCTTGAAATTATTCCAAATTAAATAGGAAGAGAATTTATCTTGATCAGATTGAGCAAACAATTGTAAAGAAAAGAAAAGAAAAGAAAAAAGAAAAGAAAAGAAAAGAAAAAGGAAAAGAAAAGAAAAGAAAAAATATTTTAAAAAGGGCACAATAAAAGGAATAAACAGGGAAGCCACATGAAGACAGTCATGGAAGACTAATTTTGTCCCTTCCTAATTTTCCTCTGTATAAAGTTATAAATGTTAACGAGGCTACTAGAGGGATTGCTGCCACCCTTAAATTCATTACTCTTGGAGGGAGAAAAGGAAGTGAAATTGAATAAAAGCCAACTCTATTTGAATGGCACTGTCACACAGTAACACAACATAACATATTTTCCCTGCAAACTACTGCTGCTATAAGATAGTAAATCCTGGAATTACCCTAATTAAGACCAGATGAATAGGAGCTGAAGATGACAGAATACTTGATGTCCTCTGCATTCAGCTCAATCAGCAGCCACACTGGAATGACAGAATAGGACCACAGACAAAATGCTGTGTTCACAGCCTGTCAGAGACAGGGCAATCTTCCCATTTCTTTCTCTGCTCTAAGTCTCAGCCCACGGCACACCTCTGTTGGAACGCAGTCTGTTAGGGACTGCTCTATTTGGAACAGCAGCAGCATACTTCAGACTTACAGTCAAACATGTAGTTCCATAATAGGCCACAAAATATTTTAAACCATCAGTATTTTCTTTTATTTGTTAATTAGTTCTAAAGTAACAAAAGATGGCAAGTCAGAATTGCATATATTTGCCAATATATGACCTGTTCATGTACTTCTGCAAAAACTGTTTTTCCCACCTGAAAACATAATTACTGTTACAGTAACACTTTTACTTCACTTCCATGTTTCTTTTTTTTATTTTTTCTCCTCAGTTTTGAATTCACAGTTTTAGTGACATTAACTGTTTCTATCCAGAATCATTTTCCTTGAGAAACCCAGAAATCAGATTTTTCATTCAAATTTTCTTGCAGGGGAAACTCCTGCTTTTGCAAGTCCTAGCTACGAGAGTAAAATATTGATTAAACTTCTCAACACAATGAACATCTCCATTTCATGCAGCTATCTTAGATTATAACATCTCCTTCTGAGAAGCACAAATATTGGTCTGATATCCAGACATTTACATTACCACAAAGTCAATCATTGTCTTCAACAGGTTTTAAAGGAAAACTTCAAATGTGTAAAAGCTGTGGCTCATCTTCCTATTTTTTCCCTGATAAGAGTGAGAACGCACTGGTAAGAAAAATCTAAGGCTGTACAGAAATGTGATCCATGCTAACATTTATCAAAATATTCTCATTTATCTTGGAAGGAGGCCATTGCTTTATACCTGCTTAAATTAAGACAGTACTTCTTGAAGATGCAAAAACCACAAATACATTACATAATTACATTGAAGTAATTATATAACATGCTACATCTTTCACAGGGTTCTCTGTTCACTCAACCTATTCCTGACCCACCCCTGAAATCCTCACAATTCTTCTTATGACCAGATTCAGACCCAAAATGAAAAGATGCAAATTATGTTTCTCTCAGTACAGATGTCTTTCCTCAAAATCATCTATGAAATGTAAATCTTAGGAAAAAAATTTCCATAATGGAGGAAACATTTGGACATCTTGAAATCTAAGGTCCATTTGGTAGGAGCAACACTTAATTTATGGGTTGCTTTCATTTTTTCCCTTTCCAGCTGCATGTGAGTTTGTCATGCACTCTAGTCATGTCTGCTGGTGCCAGCACACAGCTCCAGATCAAGCCTTATCATCTAACATAATCAACATAGAACTTCTCTGTTACACTTTATTATTTCTCAGTCTTGATGAAGTTCTGCTATCATTACCCACCTCATTTTATGACAAATGGAAATTATTTCAGAAATCATTTCTGGGTATCTTGTATTCACTCTCTCAAAAGCTTTTCATTTCTTAAATTTGGAGATGGTGATCTGATAATTTAATATTGGGTTTGTTTTTTTTCAGCTAGATTTTCAAAACCTGGCAGGCCTAGTAAGGAAAAATACCAAGCAATATTTCACCCTTTTGGACCAGGTTAGGGTGAAAAGCTTGCACCAAGCTGATTCACATTCAGAAAACCAACTGCAGAAGTTACTGCATACTCCTTTTTTCCAAGTAATATCCTATTCATGAGTGCTAGAAACCCTGACTCCATTTCCTGTTGAGGTTGTTTCAAGTACATGGAAAGTTTATTCCAATAAGCTCAATGCTGAAATATATCATAAAATAACAAAATAATTTAGGTTGGAATGGAGCTAAGGAGGTCATTCAGTTCAATCTCCTGCTCAGAGCAGGGCCACCTATGAGATCAGCGAGGCTGCTTAGAGCTCTCTCTGCTCAGGTCCTGACAACTTCACAGGGTAGAGACTAGACAAGCTCACTGAGTATTCTGGTCCAGTGCTCATCATCATCATGATGAAAGAACAATTCCTTCTACCCAGTTGTACTCTCTCACATTTCAGTTTATTTCTCTTGCCCCTCAACTTCTGATCATGAACTGCTATGAAGAGAGAGGATCCCTCTTCTCAATGATCTCCTCCAAAGCCCTCCTCCTCACACTAAACTCACCAGTTCATTGAGCCTTTCCTCGAGGGCATATCCTCCAGCCCCCTGACTATCTGGTGATCTTCTGCTGAGCTTACTCCACTTTGTGCTTTGCTTGTGCTAAATGGCCCAAAACTGAATGTTGGTGGTGTAGATGTGGACTGACAACAGCTCAGTAAAGGGGGAATAAACCACTCCTTCTATTTTCTGCCTGTGTTCCTCTGTGGTGGTGCATCTTCCATAATTCCTTCCCCTCCTCCTCCAGGCTGCTCTATGATCTGAGAAATGCTCAGCTCAGCCTTGACAAATTGAACTTGGGCTGAGCTCCTCTTGAGCCTCTACGAAACACTGTCTGTTCCCAGGGAACTAGTGCTGTCTAACAAGCTCCTGTTTGTTAAAAAACAGTTTTGGTAACATTTTTCTTGCCTAAATAACGACTCAAGTGGAACATTTTTGTTATTGAACTTTCAAAGAAAGTCACGGACTTAAATTGCAGCCCTGATGGAAAATTACTATGACTATAGCCCACTCTCTTGCAACCCTATAAACAGTGTTTCAAAATGAGACCCTTTGAACTCCCCTGGACTGCCGTGGGCTGCAACCAGCAACCTCCCTCTGAGCTAGGCATCTCTTAGAGCCAGCGTACTCTCAAGTTTGCTATACCTGGAAGATTGCCAAATGGTGATGATGGATCCTGGGCTAATACCCCTCACTCCTCAAGACTCAATCCTTCACACACTGAGAAGGTGCAAAGGCATCAAAAATGAGTATTTCACTGAATTTAAGGGGAGTTTTTCACAGGTACCTCGCATAGATTCTTCATGTCTCTGTGTAGGCAAGTGGGCATATGCTATAGCAAATGTACTAGGAATGTTGCTCTCCCATATTCTGAAGTACTTTATATTTGTAAGTTACTGTTGTGGTATAGTAAATTCTATATGAATCCTTTGCTAAATTGCTTAAGTCATTATGGCTTAAGTTTAAGTTCAGTTAAATTAAGTGCTGTTGGGTGTAAACTGTTGATCAAGTCTGGGCTCTGTTTAGCACAGGAGTCTACTCTGAACCTTGTGACTCAACAGGAGGGCCTTCTGTATACCTTTTTATCCTTACCCTTTTCCTATCCTTTTCTCCTCTCCCAGCCTCGACAGAGATAGTTTAGGGTTTATTTTGGTTTGGATTGATTGATTTTGGATTTTTGTTCACTTGTTCTTGGTGTGCTTTAACCATCTAGTAAGTAGTAGAGTTAACATTACCAATGAACTTTCTCGTGCTGTTGCTTTTATATTAAACCTGGTTTTGCCCATACCTTTTGCTGGTGATTCTTTAAGTGACCTTAAAACACCAATCCTCAACATCCTGTTGCTACAGCCCCAAAAGCTGCTGAGCTTCTGGCTTCCAGGGCACTCCACTGACTCATATTTAGTTTGCTGTCTACCTACAATCCCAGATCCTTCACACCAGAGCTTCCAGCCTGTGCTGTTGCAGAGGATTCCTCCTTTACAGGAGCAGGACTTTGAATTTTTTTTCATTGAATTTTTAACAACCACACCAACCTGTTCCTCCAACTTGCCTAGGTTCTTCTGAATGGCAGACCTGTGATCAATCATCTCAGCTCTTCCGAAATTTGGTGTCATGAAATTCATGAGAGAACATTGTTGCCTCCTTTAGGTCATTTACTGAAAATTAATTAGTTACTGATCTTAAGAATGTTTTCTTCTCAAAGACAGTAGCTTTCTGCTCTAGAAGGAATCTTAAACGCAGAAAAATGTGCTAAATTTTATTTAGCAGCAATTCCTAGATAAGGCAAAAAATAAACTGCAAAATCATTTGCCGAAATAAGGTTCAAACCTCTTAATTCTGTTCATTTTGGTAATTATGTTACGTTTGACAGAGAAGAATTGATGCTTGCAGACTCAGCCGTTACTGCTGGCATAAACACACAACACAAGACACAGAGAATTTTTATTTCTGCTAGAGAAATGCTACTCACCTTTCCAGTCTTCAGCCAAACAAAATGTTGCTGGAACATACCATTCCTTCACTTTGCCAATAACAGAGGGCTGCTAGCAAAAAATACGTCCAATTTTGTTTTCCTTTAGGAGTATCTGTTCAGTTGAAGTAATAAAACCTAGACCAATACTGAACTTGAACTAGAATACACACAGGCTATGTCCTCTGCCAGGAGAAGCAATTAGGGAAATGATATAGTGAAAGACAAGCATGAAATAACCTCAGGAGATTCCACCTCATTTTAACACCTTTTCTTTACTTATTTATTGTTCTACAGAAGCATTATATTTAACTGGTGGCACCTTACCACGTCTATCACTTTTCTGTTTTGCCTTTGCAATGTCACAAAGGGTTTTACAAAGCAATATACAAAACAGACATCACTTTTTAATGCACAGAACCCCCACTTGTACAGCAACAGAACATCCATCTAAGGCTAATCCATAAAGGGCATTGCCAACAAACTTCTTTCTGAACTCAAGCCATCTTATCATTTCCATAGCAGAACAAGAGCTGCAATTGCCAAGCAAGTTGTGATGGTGTCCTGTCTTGAACAGATTTTTTTCTTTATTTGCCCTAGGCATTTTTGTGCAACTGAAGGAACATTTCAGAGATAGGTTAATAATCTGGAACCTAGATGGCTTGTCTCTTCCAGATTCTCTGGGACATTCTGATCACATAATACATTTTGTGCCTCTTTCTTCTCCTGTCCTTTGCCTGTTTGGGCTGAAGATGTTGTGTGACAGAGACTCATATATGTGCAGGTCGCATACAAACAATAAGACTTTTATTGGCAGCTGTTTTGCAAACCAAATGACCCATGAAATACTATTCCTCCTGAGACCTGAGATCCTCCACCACTTCTGACACAGATATGCATTAGCCCTCCTGAAATTACAGTACTCATGAAAGAAAAGGTAAAAAAGCAAACTATCTTTTTCTTAGTCATTTCAGGCTACAGATTAGGGAAGTGGTAAAAAGTATCAGTCACCTTATTGGCAACAAACTGGCACTGTGGGGATCCCTTTCTCTCACAAGACACAAGGAAACAGCAGCAATGGTATCTTCAAAGTACAGGCAGAATAGGACACCTCAAATTTCTCCTCCTCTTCCCCCAGGAATAAAACAAAACCAGCAGCTCAGACAGAGCAATTCTCCAGTCTCCCAGAGAAGATGCAATCAGTCACCTGCTTGGTATAGTTATAACCTTAAACTTCCTCTTCACAAAGTGTTTACCCAAAATGTGCTAAAATACTAAATAGCATACTCCTATCCTTTTAAAGAAAACAAACAACAACAAAAAAAAAAACCAACAAAAGCCAATGCTTGTGAGACTTTAGGGCCTTTTCTGGTTGCCAACAAAAGTAAACACAAATATAAAATTCTTGTCTGAATGCAATGAATAATAAAGCAGGCCTTTAAAAAATGTTTGAGGTTACCTCAGAGGGTGTTATGGCTGCAATTTTTGCTGGAATAGCATTTTTCTTATATGGACCAAAGATTAGGAGGTAGTAACATAGGCAAACTGTCAAGGAGACTGTCAGCTTAGCATCACAAGCAAATTTGTGTATTTTGATCCTATGGTTGTTGTGTGATCCCTGCCCACATTGGAATAAAACTGCAACTCCACGCACTTTGCTCACTCACATGCCAAACAAAAAAAGTCCTTCAAGTATATGCTGCATTTATATGCTAAAAGCCCAATGATAACACTCAGCTGCTGGCAACATGAAGTTACTGTGATTCTCAGAACTGCACAACAAAACCTTACAGGAAGAGACTAGGTCAGAAAGTGTGTATGCATTGAACAGTTAAGTCTCTCTGAGAAATGTTGCTGAAAAGATATACAAATCTCTGAGATCATCAGTATTGTCCACAAGTCAAAATCCTTGTGGCAGTATTTCAATCACCAGAAAAGGCCTGAACTTTGTATGCAAAAATGGCACCCTGCTTTGCATCAGATCCACTCCAGTGGCTTGTGATGAATGACATTTTCGACAGCCAACCCTGTCAAACACCACAGTGAGTCAGCAAGATGCAAAGATGAAAACCTGCTGAAACAGTATGATATTAGATGGATTTGCTAGAAAACGTCTCTAATGAGTCCTGTGCTGAAATGATAGAACTGAAGGGAGTGGTAAATATGAAAAAGGGCCCAAAGGTTAGGAGACAATAGTGCGGTAATGTGAAGACAGCCACGAGACTGGGTGGTAGTCATGGGTGAACATAATGAATACAAAGAAGACTTTGCATCTTGAAACACTGAACACCAGACAGCAAGAGACATGAACCAGATCTGCACATCTTAACTTTACCTTAGCAGCTGGCATCTGTGTTAGGGGAAATGTCTCTAATACATATGAATCTACACATATTGGAGAAGTGGCCAAGATGTGGAGAACAGTGAAAGGACAAGCAGGTGACAGTGTTTGGTTCAGTCCTTCATGAGCTACTAACCAGAGCAGGAGAAGTGCAACTAGTAGAGTGTGATTTAACATTGGTGGGACAACATGACTGACATCCCAGCTGCCCGTGACCAGGTTTGAGTGACACCAACCTGTCCTTCTCCTGGTACTGCAATGAAATACAGAAAGACAAAGAATGAGGTTACTAGAGACTAAGAGAGACAAGCAGACAGGATCATAGAGACACTTCAAGAACCCAGTATCAGAAAGGACTGAAGCTGGCCAGCAGGAAGCTTGACCCACTGCTAGAGGCAGAGAGATCCAGGGGAAAGGGATGCTGCTGAAATCTCACAACTGTTCCTACTGAGAAGCAGTGAGGAAAGGCTAGAACAGGGTGACTTTAGTGCTCACAATTACGTTGGAAGGTGGCAATGCCTGCCACCTAGTGACTCTAAGCCAAAGATACCACAGACCTTTGAAGGTTTTGTAGGAATGAGGTTTACAACTGCTGCTTTTAGAGTTCATCGTGGCAGGCAGCTACTGACATAACTGTATGACCTCTCTTTGCAGTCAATGGAGAGAACCAGGCACTTCTTTCCACAGATTTTAAAAAAGCAGTCCCAGTGACCAGTTAGAAGTTATACTAAGCAAGAACAAAGAATTTGCTAAAATCTGCACACATTTGGGTGACTTTGAGAAAAGAGGGGTACTGTTCCCACTCCATAACATAGAATCATAGAATATCCTGTGCTGGAAGAGACCCAGAAGGATCATCAAAGTCCAACTCTTGGCCTTGAAAAGGACCACTCCAAGAATCACACCATGTGCCTGAGAGCATTTCCAAATGCTTCTGGAGCTTAGATAGGCTTGGTGCTGTGACCACTTCCCTGGGGAACCTGTACCAGTGCCAAACATTCTCTTTGTGTAAAACCTTTTCCTAATATCCAGCCTAAACTTCCCCTGACACAGCTTCAGACCATTTCCTCAGGTCTTGTCACTTGGCACCACAGCGAAAAGATCAGTGCCTGCCCCTCTGCTTCCCCTCACAAGAAAGTTGTAACTGCAATGAGGTCTCCCCTCAATCTACTGTTCTCCAGGCTGAACAAACCAAGAGATCTCAGCCACTCTTTATACACTCTTCCCCTCCAGACCCTTCACCATCCTTGTGGCTCTCCTTTGGATGCTCTCTAATAGTTTAATGTCTTTCTTATATTGTGGCACCCAAAACTGCCCCCAGAACTCAAGGTGAGGCTGCCCCCATGCAGAGCAGAGCGGGACAATCTCCTCCCTTGCCCAGCTGGCGATGCTGTGCCTGATGTCCCTCAGGACACACTTGGCCCTCCTGGCTGCCAGGGCACTGCTGACTCATGGTCATCTTGCCATTTCAGAGCCCCCAAGTCCTTTTCCACAGTGTTGCTCTCCAGCATCTTGTTCCCCAGTCTACCACACTATAGATCCAAGTGAGAAACAAGGAACCTATTTTCAAGATGCAAAGGTTTGTTACAGCTTGCATGTATGTCAGAAATTAAATTACTGGGGAGCCATGAAGAGTCATCATGATGCTCAGACAAAATTGAGACACTCACTGTAGAAATGTAAGATCTGTGGGTCTTGCAAACTGCCTGCAATTATTCCCTTCTGTGTCCTGGCAGGAAAAAAACCAGTATTTATTAAGAAAACAAAAAAGAAAAAAATCTTTTTTCTCTGAAGAAAAGAGTCTTCAGAAGTCCCAGGTACTGGCTGAGTATTGAAGCCAAAGGAACTGTAGCATTACATTGAATAATTGATTTGCAGATACACACTTATGATGAGTTTTATTGTGACCTGTGGATCTTTACCTCTCAAGGATTTTTTTTTTGCAAGTATTCAAAAAAGCGCATTTTTTACTATTAATTGAGCTTCTCTTATGATGTTGAGAAGGGATATGTCTGCAAATATATATTACTCTAAAAGCAGAAGCAGAGTATTCAGCTAGTGATTATTTGTCACATGGTGATGGGGACATTCATCATATTTAAAAATCCCTCAAAATACAGGAAGATGGGATGTCTGTTATAAGTTTTAAATAGCAAAATAGTTTTCTGTACTGATAATTAATATCTGCACTTAACATAGCTGTGCAGTAATTAATCTTCCTAGCAATGTCCTGATGGACAGCATTCCTACTAGAGGGTTTTCTCAAACACTACATGAAAGAGAATCTTTGAGAGCTCAGTTGATATAGTGGAAGCCCTAGCAGCAACATTTGCTTAATTTGGTAGAACACTGGCATTTCTTGATCAGCCTGCTAGAATTTAAACATTTCAACTTATGGTACAGTGACCAGCACTATTTCAGGTTAAAGTAAAAATATTTTGGCTTAAATATTCTATGCACTACACTACACAGTACTGTCTCCATGAATGATAACTTGCCAGGACCTCTCAGGAATGCTATTAGATCTCCTCATTTGGAAGCCAGGAACAGATATAGGAAATGCAACAACTATGAGCTTATTTCACTGCTTCATGCACAAAATATTAACCAAACATTTGCAGTGATGTTTGAGTTTGCTTTACCTAATCATATTCCTGTCACAGTGAGGGATTTAGAAACAAAATATTCAAAACAATTAGAGAACCCTTATTTGTTAAATACACTTTGCTAAAAACTTTTAATTTTAAAATGATCAGACATCTAATGCCATAAACTGGGGTTTGGAAAGAGATTCTGCAGATGAAGAGAAGAGCCTCAAATAGTAACAGAATCTTCAGTCAAACAATCAAGTCTTTTTCAAACCACCAAGATTTAGAAATCACCCGACTCTCTTAACTGAAGTCAAATAACAGATTAGACACTGCTACTGGTAACTAAAGCCTCTAATCCAGTGACAAAGAATTAATGAAGCAATTATGTGATAGACCTAATATGTAGCAACATTACTATGATCCACTGTAAATGATAACATGGCTAGCCAAATCTAATAATTCATTGTTACATACTACAAGCATTTTTATTGTCATGAAACCAGGAATTTGAGAAGGAATTCCTCTGAAAGCTATGAAAACAGCATCACAACACAGAGTATTGAGGGAACTGGTGAAAGAACTTGCCAAACCACTCCCAGGAGTCTACTAGCAGTTCTGGTTAACTGGTGAAGTTCCAGCAGCCTGGAAATTGGCAAATATAATGCCTATTTGCAAGAAGGCTCAGAATGATGATCTGGGGAACTAGAGGTCTGTCAGCATAACCTTGGTTCTGGGCAATGTTATGGAAGACATCATCTTAAGTGCCATTATAGGGCACATGCAGGACAAACAGGGCATCAAGCTTGGCCAACATGGATTTTTGAAAGGCAGGTCCTGCTTGACCAACCTGATCTCCTTCTATGATAAGGTGACCCACTTGGTAGATGAGGGGAGGGCTATGGTCTGTCTGGTCTTCAGTTACACATTTTATACTGTCTCCCACAGCATCCGCCTAGAAAAACTGGCTGCTTCCAAGCTGGATGGGTGTTCTCTTTGATGGGTAAAAAACTGGCTGGATGGGCCAGGCACAGAGAGTTGCAATGAATGGACCTAAATCCAGCTGGTGTTTGGTCTCCAGCTGTGTTTACCAGGACTCAGTTTTTGTGCCAGTCCCATTTAACACCTTTATGGATGATCTGGATATAGGGATTGAGTGCAACCTCAGTAACTTTGCAGATGACACTAAGTTGGGTGAGAGTGTTGATCTGCTCAAGGATAGGAAGGCTGTGAAGAGAGACCTGGACAGACTCAATTATTGGGCTGAGGACAACTCCATGAATTTCAATAAGGTGAAGTCCTCTGTCCTGCACTTGAATTACAACCACCCCATGCAGTGCTCCAGGCTGTGGGAGGACTGGCCCAAGAGCTGTTCAGCAGAAAGGGACCTAGAGCTGCTGGTCACCAGCTGTCTGAACACGAGCCAGCATGTGTCCAGCTGGCCAAGAAGTGGAATCCGGCCTGTATCAAAAATAGTGCGGTCAGCAGGACCAGGGAAGTGACCATACCCCTGTACTCAGCACTGGTGAGGCCGCACCTCGAGTACTGCATTCAGTTCTGGGCCCCTCACTTTAAAAAGGACATTGAGGACCTGGAGCATGTCCAGCAAAGGGCCACAAGGCTCATGAAGGGACTAGAGGATGTTTTATGGGGAACAGCTGAGGGAGCTGGGTTTATTTAGTGTCAGAAGAGGAGGTTCAGGGAGGACCTTATCACTCTCTACAACTCCCTGAGGGGAGGGTGTAACAAGGTGGGGCCAGTCTCTTCTGCCATGACTGCAGTGAGGGGACAAGAGGGCATGCATGGCCTTAAGCTGATACAAGGGCGATTCAGGTTAGGTATTAGAAAAATGTTTTTGCCGTTCAGGTGGTCAGGTATTGGAATATATTGCCAAGGGAGGTGGTGGAGTCACCATTCCTGGAGGTGTTTAAGAGGCATCTGGATCTGACACGGGGTGATGTGGTTTAGTGATTTAGGGGGTACAGTGATAGTGCTGGGTGGATGGCTGAACTTTAATGATCTTAAAGGTCTCTTCCAACCTTGACAGTTCTATGATTATCAATGATTATTCTATGATTATGCACTGTGACTGTAAAAGAACTAGAAGCAAATAAAACATTCTGTTCTTGCACAAGCAGAGCATTTCTCCATCAGGATGATGTGACTGTATTAGAAACAAGTGAAGATATTTAAATAATTGTCATTAATAACTTGGAAGACCATATAAGACAGATGAATCAGAGAAAATCCTGTGACAGCTGCCTAACCAAAACAAGGCATTTCAAGTGTCCCAGAGTTTTAAAAATATTATTAAATTTACATTTGTTCAGTAGATAGTAGATAATCCTTCCCTGAATGGCCCTACTCTTACTTGTACAAAGCAAGAAGCAGTGAGACTCTGTTAAAGAAAAGGTATTAAAAATGTTGGATCTGTTTGTAACAGGGCACCTGGTGAATGAAATTTTGTTCTCATGATTCTATGAATTAGACGCTCAGACCTGACCATTTATGTCAGCAAGTTCTAAACAAAACAAATATCC
The DNA here is from genome assembly GCF_017639235.1 of Corvus kubaryi. Taxonomy (NCBI): domain Eukaryota; kingdom Metazoa; phylum Chordata; class Aves; order Passeriformes; family Corvidae; genus Corvus; species Corvus kubaryi. Next base: position 16,023,816 of record NW_024582056.1, read on the forward strand.
TCAGTCACAAAAACTCAGCCTTCTTCATGACAAGCTAAGTATCTTCTCTTTTTTTATAAGAAGTATTTTTCTCCCAAAAGACCACTACCAGGATTTACTTCTTTGTCTTAAAAAGACACTTTTTTTACCTAAAAGCTTGGGTTTTGGTATGGGTGTTTGTTTGTTGATTTTAATGTTTTTTTAATTTGTTTTTTAAGGTTACTGATTTTCAAGTAATCATACAAAATATACAGGTCTGTCTCTAACTTTTGCATTGTGCTTCCTATAGAGAGGAACAACTTAAAAGTGTGGTTGGCAGCAGTTCTACTATTTCCAAGCCAAATTCTCTCAAAACCAGGAGAAACACCAGTACATGATTTCATTCAGCAGCTACTCTTCCATGCCCTTTTCCAGTCAACATCATCTTTCTCCCAAACTGTTTTCTCTTTTTCTCTACTTGTGAATTTTGTACCTCCCTTAGAGATAAACCTACCTCTAAAGCCTCCAGACCACAGCTTCACATTCCATCCGGTTTTTTCCTATCTACACAACCCCAATCTCTCAGACCAGCTCATGCTCAAAGAACAACTTCTCACCATCTCTATTTACCAGTGGTGCCAACAAGTCATCCTTTTCTGTGTGCTTACTCCATGACTCTGCTTCATCAAGTTCCCCCCTCAGGCTCCCCATGCTTCAGCTCTTACCATTTCATGATGTATGATGTTAATAAATCCCATTCTTTGACTTCTGCGACCAAGTGCTCAAACGACCACCAATATCTTGCCACATCTCTAATAGTGCTGGTTATCAAAATGTTGCTAGTCATAGTCTTCTTCACATCCTCTGCTCCAGTACAAATACCTTCACTGACGTAGCAACCATAAACTGCTCAAAATCACAGAATTACAAATTGACCTTTTTTTTCCTTGTCTCTGGTTTATTCCATCAAATAGGGAGAACAGGACTTAAGCTCTGCAGAAAGGTTTATACTCCCTCCATATTCTACTACTGACATCGTTGCTGCTGAGATGATTCAACAAGTTAGGCCACACAACCAAGGCAATCATAGAGCCCAATTATCTGCATCTTATCACACTGCACAATACAATTTCCTTAAATTCCATGTTCACAAACTCACTTCTACCTTTCTTCCTTGTGCTGCTTCTCATTGGCACCAGCCATGCCAGAAGCACTCTGGGGACTCATACATGCAAAGTGAATAGTTAAAGTAAACTACGCTGTGAAAAAGAACAGTAAGATTGACAGAGACTCTTCATTTGGGTACCAACATGATTTGTAGGATGAGCAGCTTCAGAAGAAAATATAATTTTATGCCATGGAACTCTACCCAAGGTGTTTGCACACTGAAACACATCTAACAAGTTTAAAAAAGGTTTGCTAAGTGTTGATTATATGGCCTGTAAATTCCAGTTACACTATAAACCTGTTTATGAAGTCATTCATTCTGTGCTTGGAAGGTACTCGGTACAATTTTTATTAGCCTTTAGAGCACGCTTTCCACTTCTCCTTTTTAAGGGGACTATAGGGTGACTCAGAAAGTTTTTTGCAATTCTATTGCTCATAAGTCCATTCTGATCTAATCAATTTAGCTGTAACTACAAGGTTGTTTCACTGTAAAATTCCCGGAAGTATCTAGCTCAGCAGATGCTGTGAATTCGTGGTTCCAGCTTTTAAATAGTTACTGCATCTAAAATTGAGTGACTGAAGTATTATGGAAACAGCAAAAATAACTTCAAATAAAATAACTGTAATGAAGATATAGATAATTGCTGCAGGGCTGGAAGGTGACGCTTGCAGTTTTCATATCAACTCTCCTCCTAAATCCTTCCTGATCTTTAAGAACAGAGGGAACACTTCTAGCAATTTTTGACAGGAAAATAAATGCAAATCAGCTTCTTTATCTTCTTACCTCCCAGACTCCCAATATTTGTGGGGGAAGGGAACCGTCATTGGAAAATGTGCATATTTTTGAGCTTTAACCCTCACTTGAGCCGGCAGTATGCCTCTGACCACACCTTCTTTATAATCTCTATTTCTTACTGTGAATTTAGACCAACACCTAATTTTCCCTTCTTCCTGAAATAAGCTTATTCTGTATTCCCAAGTTTCACTGAAAACTGGTTTCCCAGAGGCATACTCACTGCCTCAAATAAGGGCTCTACATCCTATTGACTTATTTGGTGCTGACAAACATCTACTATAAAGGGTATGCCACCAACAGTATAGGGCATGGCCACATCCAGGTCGAAAGCCTGGTCTTAAGGTTAGCCTAAACATGATCTGGTAGGAAGAAAGGTTTTAATATTTTTTTCAAAATCTATTGTAGGAAGCCAGGTTACAAAGCTCACTTCTTATACAGTTTGGAAGTGACATCAGTAGTACCTACATACCTCGCAGAGGCTGACTGCAGATGAATGAATCAATGCTTGTCATTTATTTGGCTGGAAGGTGCTCTCTATCCCTTTTTATAAATTTTATTTTGAAGTATTTTTCTAAGGGTGTGAGGAAAATTATGCTTCCCTTTAAAATCGCATGAATCAACACTAGAAGAAGAATCTGTAGTTCAATTAAATTAATTTTGCTAGGCAAGAAGGGAAAGGAAATTATATGTAAAAGATACAAGTATATGCAATCAAACAGTTAAAAAACGGATTATATTGCACTAGAGAAAGAGTATTGTGCTTAACATACTGATAATTGGGCAAACTAGAGAAATCAGAGCCAAATTCCATCAAACACCCTTCATATTTTGCAAACAGCATGAAATCCTCTCTAAATTCTCCAATGGATTCATTGCATTGTACCAATCAGCTGCCTAATCCACATGCAGATTTCCATTTCCACAATATATTATGCCTAGCAATAAGGCAAACTTTTAACAAGAATGACTTTTTCATTTTACTTAAGAGACATGAGGCTTTTCACATCTTGTAAGGCTCAAAATTGCCACTGTTAAGGAAAGTGTTCCACTGCATTCAAACACTCCCCCTCAAGAGACACAGTTTATTAACACTACCCAAAAAGCTCTCAGATCCCCACAGGTCTGAGGCACATTGCAGTCCCTAATCCTAGCCTTTAGCAAAACCATGGATATTTATGACTTTTATGTGAATTAAGTCAAGCCCCATGTCTCATAACAGCTATGTCATGATATGATATATCCACTGCCAATTTATATTATCTGTTTCATAGCCTGGGCCTCTAAAGCACTTCACTCTTCATTGAGCTGCTTAAGAAATGGGTAGATTTTATAAATCATAAGGAATAGATGTAGAGCACAAAGCTCTAAGCAGAAAATAAATGAATACACAAAAATTTAGTCTGAATTTGGTTTTGCCTCATTAGCTGATCACTCCAACAGCATTCCTATTTGCAAACATTTCCAGTTATGCAATTGAAACATACTGAAAGTCACCCAGCTTTCATGAATAAAAGCATCTGAACTGATAGAAACGTGCAGCTCCCCTGTCCGTTAGACTGATTTGTAGGTCTTTGGGTCTGTGTATTAAAGGTGAAGCTGATAAATTGGGCTGAAACCCAAAGTTTTATATATTCAGTGACCTCCTACAGACAGATTCTCTAAACATGAATATGATCAACTGTATTTTGCATAACATTCTTGACTTCAAAGACCTACAGAAACAGTCTTCTCCCTTGCCAGCTGCAACAACCAAACAAAATAAAACCAATTGCATCCCAAATTCACATGCTATTACAGAAAGAAGAATTTCCTTGAGATCTGTTCATAACAAAATACTGCATTACAGGCTGCACTTGCACAAAAGGAGCTAAAATATTTATTGTTTTATTAAATGGCTGTCACAAACCTCCTGGGACTTCTGAGTTAATTGGGCAGTTTGAAATTTATGACCAAAGTGTGATGGGAAGTACAAGCTGTAGAAAACTCAAATATGCCTCTTCTACAACCACCAGCTTTATCACTGTGTGCTCTGGGCACTCTGAGTGCCCATTTGTGACTTGCCACTTCCTCAGTCCACAACGTGTTCTTCCCAACTGTCTGAACCAGCATCCTAACAAATGTCTGAAAATGAAAATATCTTCTTCTGATATCAAGTCTTGACTTAAATAACTTCATTTCTCATGACAATTTGTTCCAATGTTTAGCTACCATCCCTGTCAAAAAAATAATTCCTTAACCACATCATAGAACAACTTGAGCATTTGAAAAATAATATATTTTTCTTTCTTTTTTTTTTTTTTTTTTTTTAATGGTTTCAGACACTGGTCTGATGTGAGCACTGAATTGAACAGTATCTTTTTATATCTTCCCATTTTTGTCAAACACTTTAAAAAATAGCAACAAAGATGCTGCATTAAGATCCCCAAACTGTACCTGGGAGCTATGAGGAAAGCACCTCAGGTTGTGCCAGGTGACACCCATGCATGTGACAGACAGCAAACTCATTCTGAGAGTCCCCATCCTAACAGGGAAAGCAGGCAAAAGGTACAAGACATGAAGATACCCATTTAGGAGGTTTTTCATTGAAAGATAAACATGCATTACTTTTCTCTCCCCAGAGACCATATAGCTCATTATTCCCTTAGAGTGGGGCAAAGGAGGAGATCAGCCTGCCACACTTCAGGGCTCAGGGTGAAAGCAGGACTCTAGTTAAGTTCTGTAAAATGCATAGAATTACAAAAAAAATCTATATAAAACACCTATTTAATATTAATTGCACCAAAAGGTTATTGTCATGAAAAGATTCATATCCCTGAGAAATAGAACAGAGGCTTTTTTTTATTTTTAAATCTGGTCATGTTTTTTCCTGTTTCTTCCTTAAGAAATTTAGGTTCAGAGCATCAGATTACTACCACGAATCTAGCATAAAACAAATACCTTTGCTGTGCCCAAACACAATGCTGCACTACAGCAAGATCTGTATGTTGCAGAAAGTCCATTTCTAAGTTCAAGATAAATTGATGATTTCAGTTAATAATTCAGAACTGATTGTTCATGCATGCACATACACATTCAGAAACAAATGTCTCCCAAATGACCTCAGAATGTCTAATGTTAGAAAAACTGTTTTTTCTTCCTCTAGAGTAAGTATAGGGCACACAAGATGCAACTTTTTAAAATATACTCAAACTTTGTATCAATAAAATTAAAAAAGGAAAGATAAAAGGACAAGAAAGTCACAAAATTCAATGATTTAAGAAAAATCATCCACAAACTCATGTACTTCAAAGGCTAATGAAAGAGAAGTTTGTCTTTATTAAATGAAATCAAAGTAATTCTGTTGTGAGCAACTTGAAAGGTGGAATGCTACAAAGCACAAGCTGAATATGATCATCAAGGTTACAGTATTTTATGCTGTGAAATAAAGCTATAAAGTACATTGGCATGAGCTTCCATCCCTCCTTCAGAGTCTCAGTAATCACAGAATAATTATATGAAGAAACATTAATGTCAATCCTCATTTCTTTAGTCACTTGAAATAAAATTAGTAACAACTGGAGAAGGTGGAAACCATTCATGCATTAAAAATAAAGGAGATGTTACAAGACTATTTTTTATTACGGAAATGTTGGCAACAGGTATAAAATATTTCAGAGTTCTATGTTAATCACCTATTCACAGGCAGAAGAAAAAATAGAAGACTTAATACAGAAGCCTCAAAAAGTAAAAATGTTCACACGTGTTTGCAAATCAGGACTGTCAATGGGACCATCCAGAGAAGCCAGCTGATGCAACCACCTGGCCATAAACACAACCCCTAAAAATCAGAGGGCAGAATACTTCCACTGTGTCTTGGTAACTCAAATGCACACTTTTGTGAGAATACCTTCCATTAAGAAACCAATTAGTCATCTAAACTCAGGCAAACCCCTCACCGTACACTTCCTTCTCCTGAAATTAATGGGATGTAAGAGAGGTTGAATCTCCCATGACAGCTGAGATGCATCCTTTTAATGGACAACTGCAAGGTATTCAAATTATTGGGTAAAAGGCTGCAGAAGAACTTATGTAAAACAGCATTTAAAATCTCTTTTACAAAGACTTCTAAATGATAAACAGCAGAGCAACAGTTAATTCTTTCACAGAGTGAAGAAAAAAATAATTCATCACTAGGGCTGAAATATATTATTCTCTCCCAGAACACTGTACTTCTGGCATATTACCCAAATGCTAAAATATGCCTGCCAGGTGCTTATTAGAGTTATTCATTTTAATGAAATTGCACGTAAGAATGATCACTAAATGTATCTTTTATCTGATTAGTCCCTGCAACACCTGTTGCCATGGCTCTTTATTAGAGACAGTAGTGTAAATCTCCAAGCAAAAATGCTGGGAAAAAACCCCCCCACAATTAAAAACAAAGCAAAAGAACTGAATTAGATGGCCAGGAGATAAGAAGAGGTTACCAGTGTGTCTTAAAGATCTCTGTTGCTCAAGCACTGGTGGGCTGCCCAGGTAATGCAATTTTCCAAGTAGGAAGCCTTGAAAAGAAGGCATCGTGCAGCAAGGCACATAAAGGGACTGGTTCTGATTTGACACCTGCATAGGATCTAGAGTAACTCTCCTGAATGCTGTGGAGCATTGCATGTAGAATTCCTCACTTTCTTGGTGTTTTGGTGGGCATTCCAAGATTATGGTACTCCAAAGGAATTCTTCAGCCTCAGCCACAAATTTGTGAGCTGTATCCCCACAACTTCCTTCAAACAGGAAACATCACAGTCTTCATGAATGAACTTCCTGCAACATCATCTTCTTCCTCTGAACGCTGTCCCAGGACTCAACTGGTGCTTGAAAGCAAAATGCTAAGCTGATGTGCAGGTCAGCATGTTGGCTCTTCTTGCCTTTTCTGTTTTAAAAGTTTTTGAAAGACAAATCTAACAGATTCACTGCATAAACTGCAATTGAAATAGTTCTCTCATCAAAAGTAATTGGAAAGCCAGAATTTAATCTTTGACATATCTGTTGTTTTATATATGCATGTGAGGTGCCTTTTATAAATGCTTCTAGACAGGGCCTAATATGTAATGCAGTCATACAAATTTCTAGCATAACTCTGCCTGAAGATTTGGGTAGAACTACATGTTAAATTCGTATTTCAATTCTATCACCTTGTTTGGCTCAACTGAATGATCTTGACAGCTTTCCACAATTTAATTTCTTGAGCTCCCAGTTCTTCAGAGCAGAATAAAAATCATAAGGGATTCATTCCTCAGCTTTGCTCACACCTTAAGACCAGTGTAAGTGCATGATATGTTTACTATTTAAGTGCAGGAATAAGCCTGCCTTATGCTTTAAACTAGCAAGAGAGATGTGGGGTGCAGTGGGGTGCAAGCTGTGAAGGATGCTCAGTCCTTTCAAGCACCCAAAAGGACTCACTCATGTCAAGCACTCTACATTTGACTCAGGCATAGATCTCTGCATTCTGCTGCTGCTGATTGAAATGGGAAGCATCCTTTATTACTCAAACAAAGAGCAAATCTTCAAGGTAGACAATTTTTGACAATTAATTTCTGCATGGAAGCCACTCCATCTCATCAGAGAAAAGCAAAAATCAGCCTCTAAAATACATTAATAAAGCAATTGCCAACTCTGTGTGTTCGTGAAACACTGTTTGTAATGTTTACTTACATTGCTGGAGTAGCCATTGATTTTTCGTGGAATACAGTAATTACATTCTACCCAAAAGTTTTAACATTGCACATCTTAATTATTTACAACATAATGTGTTAAATGGTGCCCTGTATTACTTACTTTGGGTAATATACCTCAAACATTATGACACGTCAAGCCAGGCAATAAAATTATTATGCAGAGAGAGACAGCTTTACACTTATCCTTCACTGCTGATGTCCCTCCTTGTCTTCTAAGCCTGTGAGTAATTTCCCTCGTTAATTTAGTCAGCTGCCTGGAGGGTTTTCTAGAAAAGTTTCTGATGATCTCAAACTTAACTGAATATGAAATGGAAAGTACATGCCATTCAATTTAGGTTTAACAGTTTATTACTGAGATGCTGGTGCTTTGATGGACCATCTTGCATTAGCAAACACCTAAAAAATTTAAGCCTTCTGGCTAAAAAAAGAAATAAAAATTATAGATTCCACTAACATGGTGGCCTAGCAATTTATTTTCTCCTTCGGTAATTTAAATTTGTCTTTCCCCTTTGGTAATCTAAATTTGTAGGTGGCATTATTAAAAAGAAAGAAAAAAAGATTTATTTCTAGTTAATATATAAGACATCTCTATGTCCTGTGTTCCTACAACAACAAGGTGTTATTGTACAGAAAGACCCCACAAAATTTTAAAGTACTCAAACAAAGTGTATTTAAGATTGGAGTTTGGGCTCCAAACTGAAAAGTCAGAGAGACAATTTCAAAGTGCAATTTTTAAAACCACTGAAATGTCAAGGATTTAAACTTAGCCTTTCTAATAGAATGCCTCAACAATCCACAAATTTCATGTTCTGAAAAAAGGAATAGTGAGCTGAGGCCACTCTATGCTTAGGACACTTTTTCTCTCCTCACTATACCCATACCGTTCTGGACTCTGTCTCACGCTACTCCAGTATTTCTCAGGCAAGTAGCAGTCCCCAAAATGAGAGGTGTGTGTATGCATGGTGGTGGCAGCATGCCCAAAACATGAAGTATGGGCATGCATGTGTTTGGATATGAAGGAAGAATTTGTTGAAGCAAAGTTATCCCAGCTGTCCAAGGGTGCCAGACCTTAGTGGAAGAAATGGAAGCCACAGTGACAGTACATATTGCCTGCAGGAGCCTGGAGGGAGTAAGATCATCACACAACAGGAAAGAAGAAAAGGGGCAATTTTAAAATATATTATATCATATCTATTTTATGGATATAGATAAAAATATATTTTATATATAGTGAGGCCTTGATGGCACTACCTGAAACAGTTATAAACAGAGTGGAAAAGAAAGAAAGAAATTTCTTCTCTGAAATAAAATGTTTCCCTGATCATACTCACAGGTTATATGGTTTATATACTTCAACTTTCCATGGGCTGTATTAACACAATCATGATTTTAGTCCTAAAAATCAAAGGAAAGGAAATTCTTCAAAGAGAGGAAAAATACCTGATATATCATCAGCTCTCTGGAAGCCCTGACTGGCTTTCTTGAGTATTTTAAGTCTAGCCATACTCCAAAATCAGAACATGTAATTCCTGAAGGGTTCCACTGTTTCTGGAGAAGTGAAAGTATTAGATAATCACAGCAGGAAACTGGATCAGATAAGAAATGTATAGAAAAAGACTTGTTCTGTACTAGGCTTTAAACGGAAGAAACAACAGATACATCACTTCCTGTGTTTAGATCAACACCAAAAAATACTCCTGCATTCACTTAAAAATACCATTTTCAAATGGAAAGCAGTATAAAACAACGGCAGAGCCCCTCTGATAGTATCAATTCTCTTCTCTCTCTGCTTTTAAAAGAAGCAGAAGCTGCAATGTTATGCAAGCACAAATCGTGCTGAAATACTATCCAGAGGATGGATGTAATGGGTGACCCAGAGTGACAGCATGGCTGTTCTTCCATCCAAAGTAAAACCAGAACAGGGTACATGTGTGAACGACAGTGGTGAAGTATCTAATTTGTGTTAGTGGAGGTCACTTCTTTCCATGACTTCAGTGGGCTCCAGGTTGTGTTTGTGACAGAAAAATTATGTCAAGATGGACAATGATTGTCTGTGTACATTTCTACATGTGTATGTGGGAAAAGGAGAGACATGGGTGTGTGCAAACTCACACACTTCCTAGATCTCACAGGAGCTCCCAAGGGGCTCAGACAATCAGTGACCCCAACTTGTTCGACCATGTTTGCCTCCATCTTCAGCCTTCTTTCCTCTTCCTCTCAGATGCAAAGGGAAGGAAAAAAGGTCATGCCATTGCCCACCTTCCTCTACATTTCATGATACCCCAGCACCCAGTGCTGCTGGGGGGCAAGGGCAGAGGAGAGCACAGAGCAGGGTTAGATGAACAGACAGTGGGAACAGCACTGCCTGCTACAGGAATGAGGGAACTGCCTTGGGCTTAGCGCTTGAAGTGCTGAACGAAAGTGCTTGGAAAAACTATTCTGTGCCTAGCCAAACCTGAATTTTGGCTATTTGGCTTGAAAGACTTAAAGCACTCTTGCCTTAAACTGATACTAATATCAGAAAAAGAAAATGAAGTAGGTATGTTTGGGGTGGGAAGCAACATCAGGTAGGGGTATTGTCTTTTCAAGATAAGTAACAAATTCTGAGAGAAAAATGAAAAAGCCTTGAAAGGAATAGATAAGATACAAAACCTATGAATCAAAGAGAGAAGCACAAAGCCAGTAGACTGTCAGGACAAGAATTCAATTATAATTGCCTTTCATATAGTTTCTAATTGCTAAGGATCTGTGTTGAAGCAAAGCATGAAGCACTCTGATCTCAGATGTATAAATTCATGCTCTGATAAAAAAAACCACCTCTGAGGAGAAAAGAGAGGAAAATTTCAAGAAAAATTTAAAGGGAAATAATTATTGTTCATTGCAAGGTATGGAAAATAAGACCTCTAAAAGCAGACCCTGACTGGCGTGGTTAGATCTGCCCCCCTCCAAAGAGGCACGTGGCATTGGAGGTATAAAGAGACACTGAGTGCAGGTGGAAACATCCTAAGGTAGAAAAGGAAATTTCCCTGCACTGTACAGCACAGTGTGAAGGTTGTTAAGCTACCTGTAAATCTGCCATATACTCAATGTCCCAGATCAGACAGAGCAATGACTCTGCTGGACATTCACTGCCCTGACTCCTTCCCCACCCACCTCTCTGCACATTAAAGTCTGTCTTCACTTAGCTGGTCAAGACTGCAACCTCCACAATGCTGCCATACAAACAGCTACAAAGCTTGGCTGAGAGCAGTGTTTTACCAGAGGCAGTGGTAAACACCAGTACAAGTCAGATTTGGGGCAGGCTTGTTTAACTCCATGCTGTGTCTACCTTCCTAGCTGCAAGGCTGCAATTCCATGCCAATAAAGAAAGATGAATAGCTTTTCTCTTTTTTCATTAAGCATGTGTTTTAGTTACTTAGGAGAACACAAAACCTACCCTGAGCAGTAAAACTGCTAAGCCACCACAGCTAACTTTTCTCTTTCCCTCACAGAAGGAAAGCTGACAGCAGCTTCCAAGAACATCTGTGAGGAAAACTCATTCTCTGCTCTCCTGGGGCTGACAAAATTTGTTGAAATCTCTTTTTGTTTTCCTAGGAATGTGTCTTCTAGGAATGATCTTGGGTGCTGGACTGGTTAGCAATTAAGATCATTTGTTAATGACAGTAAATGCCTGTTGTCTGCAAGTATTACTAGTTTTTAATAATTTTTTCATTGTATCAGTGATAGAAACCTTGCTCTCACTGGCTGAAGTCTTCAATCCTTCCCCCATCCACATCCATCTACCCAATAGAACTCCTGAAATTTTCCTTGGGGTGCAAAAGCGATTGCATTTGCTTTGTGCCTTTGTGGAGCTGACAAGAATTTAAAAGGTTTAAGCAAAGTTACAAGGGAAAATGTAATGGTTTTTGGAACTTTTAAAACAATTTACCTTTCATGCTTCATTCTGAGCTCAGCTCAGAGACTACCCTTTCACAATCAATCTGCCCCAGCCATCTCTCAATACACTGCAAACAAGATTAAGCTTTTGTTAGTGTCTCAAAGTCAATCAGGGTCATCTGCAGCAGGCAAGGATTGAAGGTGTTTTTTAACTTGCTCCTTATCCTTTGGTGATAAGGTTCTTTCCTTTTCAACTACATTCCAAACTGGCGGAAATATTTTTCTCTCACACACCTTTGCAAACTTTAGAGACTTCTTCCCTACCTTTAGAGCCATTGACTTTGAAAAATATTTTGTCTGTGGAACCTAACTCTGAAATATTTTCAGTCTTTTAACTGTAGCAATGTATACAGATCACTTTTAGCTATTTTACCACACATATCTATCCAGCTCTCAACTTTCAGGAGATTGCTTTTGTTTCTTGATACTTTATCAGTTTTACTCATATTGCTGGTTTTTGTTGGCTTGTTTCCTTAGGTTGGTTGGGGTTTTTATTTTAAAGGATTGTGGTTTGCTTTTTAGATCTAGAGCTCATCCACTGTGTTTGGTACATTCCTTGAGAAGAATTGTTATAGAGTCAGGCTCATAAAGGAGATAACTGAAGCCTGCAAAGATAATGGTTTGCATTTCAAAGGGATGTCAGCTGAAAAATATTTATTCCCCTTCTCTGAACAAATGTTCCAGGGATGAGTCTTCATTGCACAAGCACTTCACCATCTGTCAAGTCTTGAGAAGTCAGACAAAATGCTGATCACTAGTGTGCACCTACGAGCTCTAGCTAGAGACTCATTTGTCTCATCACACACACTTGTGCCATAGTGGCTTTTGTTCACTGCTCAGTATCTCAGCTTATTTGCACTGCTGTCAACACTTGGCATCAGTGGTCCAGGGCCAGTGAGACGCTACCACACCAAACTGAACAAGGAATATATCTCCTAGCATAGCATCAAGCTCAAAGTGGGCCAGCTAAAAGATTCGTTTCCAAGCTGCAAGTTATCTTGAAGTTTCCTCCCTTGCTGACTCTTCTTGCATGGAAATTAGTAAAGTGGTCATCCCACACCAAAGTGCAGGAACTTCCACACTGGCATCACGACAGAAAGGTTCAGCAAAAGAAATGAGTATTACATCTAGAGTCCTTCGTGAGAGAAATCAAACTTAGGTGATCAAAAGTCTGATAAAAGATCTGGTGTGCTCTCTGACCCTGCTAGGAGCTGCTCACTTGACACTCTCTGACTTACTCTATTGGCTTTGGTTGGCCATAAAGTACAAAAAGCTTTCAGTGTATAAAGTTAAATATTTTTACTGTGATATTGCAACCTTAAGCTGATAGATGTAAAAAGCAAGAAAGGACCAAAGAAGTGTGACAGCAGAAAAACATTCTGTCTGCAAGAAAGGAAGGATGTTAAGCTTTATATCTTGGAAAAGAGTGAATGCTGGATTTGCTTTTCTGCTCATACACTGCAATTCTCAATCTTGAGAAGATGAAAGCCATAAAAATTAGCTCTTTCATGGTTTGTGAGAGCACTTATTCATCTGGAGACAACAAAAACTAAGCATAAAATATACTGACCTTAAACATACCCTGTTCTCCTTTCAGGTGCAGTCCCAACATAATGTAATTAACATAACTCATCACAGACACTCAGAACCTGTGGGGTGAAATCCACTTATAAACGGGACCATAACTACATTCATGAAATTCAATGCCTGCCCAAGTTGTTCGGAATGCCAGCACTAAAAGTTTAAATGTATAACCATGCCTTACCTGACAACAAACCGCCAAGCCAGATTTGACTCTTGCCACCTCTTTCTTAGGGCTAACTTCTGTCTTCAAATTGATTTTAACAGGACTGTAGGGTATAGCTGAGCAAAAATGTATGAACCCACATTGTTTCAGATAGATTTACAGATTACTGCTAACAAACAGATAGGCATTTTTCTGCTAGGCCTGACCAGGTGCTGAGTAGTGAAAGAAGGCTGTTTGTACCTTCCCATGTCTCATAAGAGTTTCCTGGAGCTTGTTTATCTGTTATCTTCTTCCTCTTGATGCTTCTGTTTCCTCTGGCATTTTCAGCCATAAATTTTGCAACATCACATCTCAAGTTGTAGTGAGTGAAGCAACATATATAGATAAAATGCATGTATACATGCCCACACACAAGCATGCATAAATACAAGAAGTATATAAAGCTGTACAGGATAAACTATGTTTTAAATAAGCACGTACCAAAGACTGTATCTGGCATTCTCACTGTGTCATGCTCTTCATTCCACCTCCCGGAGATTTCTTCATTCTGTGATTCTTTCCTGAGCATATGCATACGCATTCATGTGTGTATAAAATAAGGTATTTCTAGCATGTAGGAAAACTTGTGTCTGTAGGAGCAAAAACTATCTGCTTTCAGTTCTGCTTTGATGCAAAGCAAAGGCTGTGCATCTTGTGCACTATTGCCAAATAGGAGCTTCTGGAGACTAATTGTGAATCCTGGCAGTAAGATTTGTCAGCTTTTGCAATGTAGGAAACTGCTGACAGAACTGCCTGAATTTCTGCACTGCTGCGTCAGATCTCTGTTACTCCCTCCAAGGTCAGCTGTCCACTTTGAAAGAATGAAAAGACCCAAACAAGTTCAGAGACAGGCAGAGGTTTGAGCTATCTCTCCTCCACTCATGCCAGTGGGACAATAGGACTATTGCATGTATAAGGAGGAATACAGAGTGGAAAGATAGAAGATCTGAGAAGACATTTCAGAACAGAGATGTTCTGAAATGAAGAATACAACTAGTGAGAATTTTATCTTATGGTTACCTTTAGCTTGCATTTTTTCCAGCTAGCAGCTAGCAGTTGTACCTGGTCTACAACCAACTCTGCATGAGCAGAAGCCATTGGCAAACATCCTTCTGGTGAAGCTGGAAACGATTCCTATTAAGAGAATGTACTTCAGAAGTCCACTTCTTCTTTGTGTCTCTATTACTATCACCAAGTTTTATATCATCTGGCACAAGGGGAGTCCACGGCTATGATCCTCCTTCACATGGAATCTGAAATAATTAAAATGACAGCCTCAAATATTGACAAAGAGTGTTGCCAAAAAGAAATTTGATTAACTGCTCAGGGACATCCATCTTTACCCATTACTTGCTGAAATTGCCCTGTCAGTCAGAGCAACACAAGCTTTTCGCATGGAGGATTTAGAAAAATCAAACTGAGCTGCAATCAAGGGACCTTCTCTGCTCAATTTACACTTGATATTATTTGCAAATCACTTCCTTCAAGTAACAAAACTACTGTCAGAGAAAAGGACAATGACAGGTTGCCAAATCTTTTTACTTCTCTTAATCACTTTAGTACGAAATAGGAATCTTGAGTTATCTTTAAGTCATTTCACAGCTAAAAAATGCTGCTAACCAAGAATAAAACAAAAGAAAACTCCAAACTAACCAAAAAAACACAAACCAAAACAAAAAAACACGTCAAACCAAAACTCTCCTCATCTGTGACCTCTGATAGAAACAGTTATACCAAACAATAATACCACTAAGTGGTTATCTTGCCTCAGCATGTACTCATACCTGCCATAACACAAAGAATTAAAAAATTCTGGAAAGAAATCCTTACACCCAATTAAGTTCTTCTATGATTCTTCTGAATTGAATATAATTAATATAATTAATACAATAAAATAATTCATATAATACAATAAGACAGCCATTGCAATTACACCATTTTAAAAATGAGGGGGCAAAAAAAAGAAAAAAGAAAGGTAGAGATAAAAAAACTTTTTATTATCTTCTCTTTCTTACAGTTTCTTGAGCGTATGGCTGGACTAAGCCACTGCCTTTGCAAATTGTTTTGTGCTATATCCATTGCCTGCAGAGCTGATGAACACAGCACAGGCCCTCCATAGGAGAGTACTACTAATGCACTTCTTTACACAATTCCCAGAGCACAGGAAATGTCACACACTATATGTAGGCTTTTTATTTGAGCTGCAGAAAGTTGGCAGGGGTGGTTGGATTAAGGTTTTAGAAGGAGTTTCAGCAGTTGTTCTTTTTTAATCTCTGGAAGTTCCTGTTTAAATTCTCTGTGTCTGGCTACAGACACCTGCAAGGACAGTGCTCTGAGGGAGAATCGAGTCTCACAGCTGTACACACAGGCACAGCTGGAGATGACTTTCCAAAATGCACTTCTATAAAAGCCAGCCATGAGCGTGAACCTTCTGAGAGGCAGAAAATTTATCTTAGTGGTTCTCTGCTCTATGCCTCATAGCATGCTGCAGACACACTGATAGTGGTTCAAACACTGCTAGACAGCACAGTTTAAGACATCAGAAACTTCTTTAGGCTGGTTGGTTACTAATGAAACCAGTAGCAGAGTTTTAGTGATGTCATATAATAATGTTTTAGGAGGTTTCCTAAAATATTCATAAAAGGAGCAGTCAAAGTGAGGGCTGCGTATGCTTTGGATATACTAATACTCAGCACAGCCTGCATAAGAGCATTCAGCAATGGCATAATGACATTTTTTACCGATAAACTTTAAAAAAATTAAATCTAGATAATTCTTCACTTGACTTTCTTTGGATAGGTCTAAGTGCTTAAAATATCAAATGAGGCTAATTCTTAATTATGATTTTACAGAGAACAATCAAACACTGTCTGATATTTAGGCTTCTGTTCTCTCAGAAATGAATCCTAAATGAGCACTTTAAAATATTTAAAGGCTTACTTTTTCCCTTGACATTGGCTCTTTGCACAAAGACATGAGACAAATAGATACTGAAGAGCACATAAGGCTTTGAAACGTTGCAAACCTCACCTTGCTACTACACTGTTGTAACAGTCAAAAAATGTCAAAAGGATCTTCTTGCCTTCCCGTGTTACACTGCTGCCTTTGAAGAAAATAAATGTTAGTTCAAGGATGCTGTCTGAAAGAGAAAACAGTCTGTTATTTTTGGTTTCTCCATTAGTAAAATAGTTACTTGCTGTGAAAGTCTACTTGACAGATATTTACAAGACATAAAGACATACCTTTCTTATCAAAGCTCTAAGTTCATAATAGTCTGGGATGCTCCACCACCCACCCCATTCCCTTGCTCCTACAAAGTGAATCAGAATGTGCATTATTGTAATTAAAGACAGCACCCATTAGGGCTTATATTCTTGTGATAAGGGTTCAACCTTTGCCTGTCCTGGGAAAAAGACTGTATCTAAAGATGCAGTGCAGCCCTTTTTCCCTTTTTTTCCCCTTTTTCTACACAATGGCTGAGTAGAAGTCTGCAAAAAGAAGAGGGGTGTGGCTTTGTCAGAGAAATCTACTGCAGCTCACCAAGAGTAATAGCTCACAGTCAGACACACAGTACTTGCCTTACAGAAATACCTTGAGTCTCCCTAGTCCGATTATTTGACCAAACATATTCATTTGAATCCAATTTAATTGACTGGGACTGATCCATATCACATTTTAAAAGTGGCAAAAAACACACTTCACCTAATGTCTAGAGTCAGCCTCAGCCTATGTGTAGTCCACAGACTACTTTACCTTTCATTTGAGGTAGAGAGAACCTTCATCAGCTGTAAAACAATGATCCTTGCATGAGCAAATACAGACTATTTGACATCACAATGTTTCTGGAAAAAAAACTAAGCAAGGTATTTTTGAGAATTGTTGCATTTAGATACCAAACAGCAAAGCTATTCCAAAGAAGAATAATAAGCTCTCCCACATCTGGCACCAACTTTTGTGTCTAGATGTGTGAAGGGAACATTACAGCTGGTTGTAGGTTGTGGCAGACTCTGACAAACATAATCCCTGGGGACAGCAGCCTGAATGTGGGAAGTTAGCAGAAGAGTACCAGAGTGGGAGGAAAGATATTGAACTCTGTCCTCCTCCTTACCACAGCCGAACTTCTCCGGTGTGGAGCACGGCTTTAAGGTGCAATGAATTTTGAGGTAATTACAACACTACCAAAAGACATCCTGAGGGAGGGTGCCCAGTGCTTCTGCTTCTCCTAAAAGCTCCACAGGCTTAATGCCCAAAGACTCCTTCCTTAAGTGTGAGAAGCTTCTCCATACACCTTTCTACAACTCTACTGCAGTTCACAGCTAGAAATTAAGACAAAGCAAGACTGAGATCTCTGAGGGCAGTATAGATTAGAACTGCATAATGAGGAAAGAGTCATTACTTTCCATTTCAAGAAACTGTGTGTACCTCTTAACAACTTGTTAAGCAAAAATGGATGGAAGAAGTGACCTTTCAGCTGAGCTAGCTAACATTTAAACAAGAAAAAAATACTCATATTAGTTCTTACTCTCAGCTTATTTGCTTAATATGCATTAAGTTAGTATCTCTCCATCTGAATGAGCAAGATCTGGGCTTTTCACTACAAATATTTCACATGAAGGTGAATGAAAGAAAAGCCAGCTCATTTCTCTCTTCTCTAAGAACACCAAGTCTCTCATTTAAGAAACCAGCTTGTGCAGGTCACCAGTGTTCCGGTTTGGCCAAATTTAGAAATATATATATACTCTGAGAGAAGGCACAACCACCCCTCCCCCCACCAGGTTCGGGAAAAAAATAAATTTTCCTCGAAGGAAAGTGAAGAAGATAAAACTATTTATTTAACAAGCACACGGGAAAGGAAAATAATGTTAAGTGGTAAAATCTTTCGCTGTAGAGGAAAAACCTGGGAAAGTGTTCGAGTCCTCCCTTTGGTCTCCTCGGAGCTGGGGCTTGGCCCAGGGCCAGGCCCTCTGTGCCCGGTGGAAAGTCCTCCCAATGTGCTCTGATGTTACAGCAATCAGGCAGTCCAGTAGAAAAGGGAGAAAATCCGAAATTCCAGAGAAGGAAAAGTTCAGCTCTCAGCCTCTCTCCAGAGAACAAGGAACTGGAAAAAAACTGGCCAAAAGCTGACTGGAAAAACTGCCAGCCGGGTGCTTCCTCGCTCCCCTGCCGCAGCTGGAAAAAAACCTGCTATCTTTATGTGACCTTGAACAAGTTTCAAACTGCTTTGAGAAAGTTTTGCTCAGTTTTTTTCTTCCCCCTCTCAGGCTCAGTTCAGAGGCATAGAAAGGCCAATAATTAATTTCTGGACATAGGCAGCGATATGGGATACACATCATAAGGTCACCCCAAGACACCAGCAATAGCAAACATTTATGAAAGCAGCAGCACACTGGGCTGCCACTGGACTAATGTGGCAGAGAGGGGAAATGAGAGTCCTGCATGGAGTATGCAGGGCAGCAGGGCCCATGGCATATTCACTGACATCCTTCAGCAATGGCACTAGAAGGAGAATGAAATAGAACCTTCGAGTGACTTGGTCAGCTATGGGGACAGCTTGAAACCACCTGTGTCTCCATGAGGAATTTGAGAAGATCTAGAGCAAACTGTAAAGCTTCTGTCTCTTAACTGCTCTGTCTCCCTGCAAGGTACCTTAACAGTGCAAGAATTCTTGACTGACCATATCTAGCCAGTGAAATTAAAATTTCTGTAGTACTTTGAGTGATGACAAATTTCCCACAGGAGAAAAAGAAAACACATCTTAATTGACAAAGTTGGAGGTTTTTTTCATAAAAATACAAGTTTAGTCATAAGGAAAACTCATAAAAATCCAATAGCTGATGAGAGGCCCTGAAAGAGAAACCAGCATTCCAAAATACTTTTGATTACATTGATAACTAATTTTCCTTTGTTCAGGTAATGCCTGGGAGCTCCCAAAACTTTAAGGATCTAATAAAGTTTCAGTACCTTCACCATCCAGTCCAGTTTTCAGCTCTGTGAGTCCTGACACCAAAGTCAGAATCAAGAAACCCCCGAGGTCATGGTTCAAACCCATCAGTCCTCTTAGCCTACTTCCTGCACAGTTCAGAAATCCTGCAGTGGCCACAGAGCTCTTGGGTCACACCTTTCTCACAAAGAACTCATACAGGGAGTATGTTCTTGCCTTACATACTGGCAACTGGCTTCTCAGGTAGACCTATACCATGAGACAATTGCTGATTTGTTGGTGTTTCCAAAATAAAAGTTTTGAAATATGAATTTCTGGAAAGTAATCCATTTGGATTGACTCAGAGTGAAAAACAACCCTACGAGTTCTGATATGTCAAAATTCCATTTCTTTAACAACATGCAGTAGCCTTGAAACCTGGCAGGAACAGTATAGTTCATCATATCTCTACTTGATGGTGTCTGAAAAGAAACAACAAATTTACTGAGAGAGGTATTTCTCTTAAATTGATGGCTGATCTCTCATTTTTGGACACAGCTGGACATTTGTATATAAGTTTGTGACCATTTTCTTTGTGCACTGTCAAGACAAGTTATTTACACTGTACATAACTTTCATTGCTTGATGATGTCATCTCTAGAAAAAAATCGTTCTCCATTTCATAATTTCACTGGCAGGTCCCATTAGGACATTCCCCACAGTCAGATCAGGTTCTCTTTCCCAAGAAGGTGTATCAAAAAGGCAAAATGATCAACACAAAAGGCACCCAGGAATCTGCTCACAGAAAACCTCAGAGGATGTCAAGCAATCACCAAAAGCGTGGTGGATGTCTTAAAGTAATGATATTTTTGGTCTTGTATAATCATACAGAGCTGATAAAGGCAGTCTTGGGACTTTTTCACAACAAGGAGATTGTAAAGGGAACTTTAATTTAATTTACTGCTGGAGGAGTTTTATATATCAGGGAAAATTTATCCCAGAGAGACCTTTAGAAGTTTAAAAAAAAAAAAAAAAAAGTGTATATGAGTAAACCTGAATTTTCAGGTAAGAACAACAGGATTTAGATCCATGACTATCAGATGCAGCAAAGCAACCCATAAAACTTGATTCTATTGCTTCTGCCACCACAGGTAGGTGCACAGGATAGAGATTAGGTGCAAACATGCGGGAAAGGCATGTCTTACCCTACATGCACATCCCAAATAAGGGTCTGTTCAGAGTGTACACTAGCTTGGCTTCCTGTAAACTTTGGGAGAACTAAAGCAGTTAAGTGTCTTAGTCAGCGATGCAATATTGTTCTCTTTTTCCCCCTTGGTTTTTGCTTCTGACATTTCCTGGCTCACATTTAACATGTCCACAACTAATCAAAACTTCATTAAGATGTCAAGGGGACAGGTACAGCCAGAAATTTCAAGTGAGCACATTTTTTGCCCATAAATTATTTAAAACCCACTCATTATGAAGAAGTGAGCACAGTGCTGTCACAATGAATCCATCTCTCTTAACACGGGACGATTACCCATTGTATTTGCAAACAACTCAGTAGCACTGAAGAGGAGATCCAAGAGGACTAAGACTAGAGCATGACCTAATGCTTTGTTGCTGAGGCAACAAAGGCTAAATACCTTTGCATTCCTACCAGGAAAAAATGGTGTAGTAAGCCAGTCACAGAAGAAGAAGTAAAACAAAGCATAACTACAGAGAAATTGGAAAATCACAGGTACTTTTTGCTACCAAAAGTGGAGAAAACAAAACTTATTAAACCGTAAAAAAAAAAAAAATGCACTTTGCAATAAGCGAAGCAAAGTAGTTTAAGAAATAAGCTGGGACACCAGAAACTAGGATTCTCATTTATCATTATTTAACTTTCCTGTAAGTTTCCAGAGCTTAAGAGCTAAGTTTTCACAAGCAGATATCCATCTGAACAGTGTAAAAAGTGGGGTCTGTGACTCTGGACTTACAAGTGCCCTGTCCTGTGTATCTGTGGGCCTAAAATTCTGAGCACAAATGGTGTGTAGGTGTGCACATACATGAACACACACAATCATGTACCCCACAGGACCATTTGTGTATCTGCTTTGAGATTGGGGCCTGTAGACACTGGTGAAGAAGACAGTTTTGAAGGCAGTTGTCTGCTGGAGGTGACAAAAGGAAAAGCAGCAAAGCAGGTCTGACTGCCTATTTTTGGCTTTGGAAGTTGCATACAGCCAGTGCTGCTGACAAGTGGCTAATGCAGTTTTCTTTAAACCAAGTATTATACAAAAATAATATTTAGAAACATACACTAGACAGTCTGCTGGTAAATCATAGGCCTGCACCAGTTTACCTGAGTTCCTTCAAGAGAGAACCACTTTCTTTATCCCTTTTTCCCTTCGCAATCACATACTAATGAGATCAGAGTCCCTTCCAATCAGAAAACTTGTCAAATAAAAAAATACGGCCTACAAATACATTTCATCACACTGCTATTACAAAATACCATTTCAGAGGTGAACAGACTCAGAATAAGCTCAGCATGGCTTCTAAAGGTAACAACTTCCACATGCTGGTTTTGGCTGGGGTAGAGTTAATTTTCTTCAGAGTGGCTGGTATGGTGTTGTGTTTGGGATTTGTGCTGAACGCAGGGCTGATAACAGAGATGATTTTGTTATTGCTGAGCAGGGCTTACACAGAGCCCTGCTTTTCAGGCCTTTCTGCTTTTTATATTGCCATGCCAGCAAGGGGGTGCATGGGAGGCTGGGAGGCTATCAAGTTCTAGACTTGTCCTTAAGAGACAGAATAACTAGTGAGGAAAAAAGAGGGAAGTGAGATTTTATCTATTTTGCTGCCATAGGCAAAGAGCTCTCCATACACTAACTGAACCACTGCAGTTATGCCAGTTCCTTTCTGATAAGGAATTTCAAAGCCATGGAACAAAACACACATGAATGAGTGAAAAGATCAGAGCCTGACCAGTTCTGGAGAGCTGTAGCTGGGAAAATTTTGAACTGGTCAGGGAACTCATGCTCAGAGGCAGCCAGCCCAGCTGGCCTCAGGGAACCACTGAAGCTCCCACCTTTGAAGGTCAAGCCTATTTACAAAAATAACATTTTAGTACTCGCTGCCTTCTTAAAATAGTACAAAATGGACACATGTCCCATGAAGTTCCTTCAAAGAAAAGACCAGCATTCACTGTAGCTTTCTGTAAGAGTCTGCTTATTCTCCACCTTATGTTAATTTAAGCATGATATAAAAACATTGATGTTTATGTAGGTACTTGTGATAAAACCCCAAGGAAACAAGTTCAAAATCAGACCAAAATTATTTTTTATAACCTATAGGGAACCTGTAACATACCTTTAAAAAAATTTACATGCTTTTCAATTTTGATGTGACATGATAAATGATGTCTGCTGTGCTAAGTCACCTCAGTTTATATGCAAAGTGCAAGCCAAACCCCAAAGCAAAGCAAGAGTAAACCTCTTCAGATGCATGACAAACACCAGTTAGGAGTTTTTCTTACTGCCTATTTTAAAGTAACCAAACATGATGGAAGAATAATCTGCTCCATCTGCAAGGTCTAACCCCATAGTTGCACATACCAAACTGAACAGGAATTTAGTTCTCCACTATGCCCCCCCAGTCAACGACACCTTAAAATTTAAACAATTTTTTGCTGAGCTTTATGAAGAGTAAGTTGCCAAGAAAAAAAAAGAAAAATATGACCTGCTACTATCATTCTGCAGAGCTGTGTTAAAAAAAAAAAATCTTCATCCTTACCATCCTAATGTTTCCCAAGCTTAAGGGGCCAGAATTGCTATTGGGGATTTCGAGGCAGCACAAAGGAGAGAAATGATCCCCATGGGCCCATTCTTGCTAACAGAAGGAAGGAAGGAGCACAAGCTGGGCTCCAGGGAACAGCCAGGAAAGCTCCCCAGGTCCAGAGTGGTGAAAGAGCTGAAGAGCATGACATGAAGGGTGAGCCTAAGGGTGCTGAGAAGAGGCAGGGAGCAAAACTGGAGAAGAAGAGGAGCAATGTTTATATTCAGTGAGCAACACAGGGATGTGCACAGAAGGATGAGGACATTTTTCAAATATCCTCTTCCAACTTCCACTGCATTTCTTAAAAATGTACTTGTCCCAGGTGATTCCAGCTTCAGCCTTAGCCAGGAAACCCTCGATAAAAAAAACCACACGCTTGTTTTGGATTAGTACCAGAAACATATGATGGCAACATACTAATCCAATAGGTTGCTATTAAAATCAGTACTTCAAGCAGAAAAACCTATATTACTGATTTTTTCCACTCCTTCAGGAACTAATTGTCCATTGTTCTCTAAGTCTCTGTGGCCATTTTTTCAAACTAAGTCACTTTATTTATCCAAAAACTACATATTCTAGAAAAAATGAAGGGTGCTTCTGGTCCAGTTTTCTCCCTCAGTCTTCCTCTACAGTCATGACTGCTCTCTGTATTATTGCCATCAGTTTTAAAACTGAATCTAGCTCTAGAATGCATTCAGAGACAATATTTCTACCACTTCTTTTATTCATTAAGTAAATCTCACTGCTAGCAATGCCATGTACTTTTGACTACAGTCCTGTAAATTGCACATGAATCTCACATTAGTACTTGCATATCTTGAACAACTGCAAGAGGAGGCTTTCCCATTCTGCCCTATTCCTCCTCTAATGAAATGAAGTCTTCCTTGCATAGAAAAATACCTGGCTCACAGTATTGATCTCCCTCACAACTACATTTTGGATTACATGCAGAACATAATGAATTGAATCTAACATAGGCCTTGCAGGGCACATCTGCCCTTTCTGCTCTGTGAGAACTCACCTGGAGGAGGTACATGAAATATACCCCTTATCCTATCAGTAGTTTGACTTCTGTTAACAGCACAAAACTATTTGCATATTGCAGTCATAAGCTGCATCTGAGCTATCTGAAAGACTGCTTGAGCCTTTCTCAGAACCTTGAGCTTTGAAAGCACCTCTTACCAAAGTATCTTCCTAGTTAGTACTATTAATTACTCTTAGCATTGTTTTGATTCATTGTGCCAATTTTTTTTCTGCCACTTCTACTTGAAATACAATTGGTCATATTTATAATGTGTTTTCATTGTTTTAGCAGGAAGTGCTTCTTCCACTTCTAACTGTGGTTGTTCCATTTGCATAACATTCCAAATTACAAATTCAGCTCTCCTGGTGTTTTATTTCTCTAAGCTTTAGTATTGAGCTGAAAGAGATAATAAGCATACAGAATTTTCATTTTTTCTAACTATTGACAATAAGACTATATATTTTTTTCCACAGACATAATTGTATAGCTCTAGGGAATACCTCAGGGTAACAATTACACAAAATTTAAAGTATCTATTTAAATCTGTCTTGAGATCAGTCAAATGTAAATGACAATTTATTCCTTTTAATATTAACTTTATCAGAATAGTAATACCTGGTAGTCTAACCAACTTTAATTAACAGCTCATTATGATGGAAGCTTGTTACTTATGGAGAGACACTGTGTGTATAAATATGCCCATTTGTTTCCATAATTAGTATGGGTGAAAGACAGTTTGGGGAATCTATCTTTGTACGATACATGAATTTCAATTTGATTTCATAAACAGTTTCTTTTCTTAAACCTTTCACTGTATTCTGCGTTCTACTCAAAATATTTTGGAGAAGTGTGTAGGAAGATTGGTCTCAAAACAGGCTGATTATTAAAGATTATCTCTACCTGAACCAACGCTACCTGGGGAGAACAAAGAGCAGCAATATCCTTGATAAAGCTGTTTTTCCCTAACTTATCTGGAGGAAGCTGAAAGAATCATATTTCCACAGAAGCAGAACAAAGGCTCAGGTGTCAGACTTGGAGACCACAGAGCTTAAAAGAGTTGGGGTTGGCGAGAGGGGGAGTGGGGGGAGGCCAATACTTGAACAAAGGATGGAAAGTTGAACACCATAGGAAAAAATGGAGAGGTGACTGTTTGCCTACGCCATCAGGTAAGAAAAAAGCTGTCAGCAGACATTCAAAGGTGCGATTCAGACAAGAAGCCACACAAAAGGGAATCTGAATCCTTTAAAATTTGTGCCTAATGTCAATTACTGTTCCCCAAGGAAAGGGAAGCTGAGGCAGCATTTTTTATTGCTTTATGCACAACTGCACAGTTCTTGTAGTAGCTCTGGAAAGCTACACGGTTTGGGAACTTTCACAAAGTTTCTTTTTGTCTTGTTTTCCACATTGTACTGAATTCTGGAGCTGTGGGATTCACTGCTGTCTGCACTGGGCTGGGGAGGCACCAAGGCAGCTGCATCATGAATGATTGGCACATATAGACAGTGAGCAGAGGGCACTGTGCATAAACAGCATGCCAGGAAACCTGGAAAAAGAGAATGGTAGGGTATATCCAGGCTTGAAGCAGTGAAAAAGTCCATCTGTTGTGCTGAGGCCCACCAGGACTTGCCTGGCCCCTGCACGCCTGGGAAATTTCAGCTGGAACCTTCTCCTCTGGGAAATGGTTGAACAGCAAAGGTATTCAGCAGAGACTAGGATATAACACCAGTAAATGTATTTAATAGTAAAGTAAAAAATTCTCCTCTAGCAGTTCAATTTCTGAACTTTTAATTGCCTGACTATGTCATTAAACTACTTTGTTATAAAGGCAGTATTTAGGAGGAAAAAGTGAAGGAATAGAAAGCCACTTGAAGATTTCATTTTTTTACAAATATATATGAAGTAATTACCAGTGAGATCCACGTGCTTAAACCCAGGCATGAATCTCAGGAACCAGTGGAGAACACACCTCAGCAAGAGCTGAACTTCAGCCCTCTACCTGCAGCTCAGATTGGTCAGGACTGTTCTTCCAGGACTCATACTGAACCCACAGCACTGAAACATGAGGAGCACCACGGTGAGCATCCCCACCTGTGGGCTATGGGCACCACGGCTGCCAACAGCTGTGGCACAAAGAATCTTCCTTGAGGATTTCACACTTAACAGTTCTGACAGGCAGTAGAAACACTTAATTCCAGTGATTTTTCCAATAAGCATCTGGGCAATGTGGAGCATAGACTGTATCTCATGCTGGGTGGGAAGCAGTAAATGTTTCTCAGTGTCACATGTGGGACACTTAGAGGCAACCCATAACCTCAACCACAGTGTAGCACAGTGTTGGGGTTTTAGGAGCTCTCCTGTTTTTTTTCTGTTAAATGAATTTTGCCCATACATGTTGCCAGGGGGACAAATGGCTGGGTAGTTAAGAAAAACAAAAGAGCTGGCTTCTCTTTTTGTTTCACCTGGGTGTGTGGGCAGTTTGGTCTCCAGCGTTCGGACAGAGAGGGAGTCTGCTTTCTTCGGCTGCTTTTCCTTCTGCTGGAGAAACCCCGGGATCCCAGGCCCGCCTTCCCTGCCCCGCTCAGAGCCGGGCTGTGGCCGCCCTGCCCCGCCGCTGCTTCGAGCCTTCGCTGCGCTGTAGCCGTGCTCGCCCTGCCTGCCCAGACCTCCGGGGGGCTCCCCGCTTGGATACATCGCGTCTGCCACCCAGGATTTGTGCTCGTCCCTGCCGTTCCAGCCTGCTGTTCCCAAGGGTCCAGCTGGACACCGGGATCGGCTGCCCAGGGGTTTGTGAAGCTCCTTTGTTCCATCCCTTCCCGGGATCCCAGGGCACCAGGGCCGCGTGCTCCCCGAGCTCGCTCCGGAGCGCCCCCTGCAGCCGCGGGGGAACCATCGCACCTGCCCTGCTCACCGGGAGCCGCCAGCGCCCCTGCCGGCTGCGAGCGGAACTGCACCCGAGGGGAAAGGGCCCGACAGCCGAGAAGGCTGGGACTGGGTTTGTGTTTGCTGTTACTGCCATGGTTATTGTTGCTTGTTTGACTGGTTATATATATAATAGTAAAGAACTGTTATTCCTATTTCCCATATCTTTGCCTAAAAAGCCCCTTGATTTCAAAATTATAATAACTCGGAGGGAAGGGGGTTACATCTGCCATTCCAAGGGAGGCTTCTGCCTTCCTTAGCAGACACCTGTCTTTCAAACCAAGACACACAACCAGCGGGAAAGCAATGGTAATGAAGATCAAGCCAATTGGTCTCTTCATTCCCAACAATCAGGATGAGGTGTTCAGAGCTCTGACCTTAAAGGTCCCCAAATAGTTATTTTCATTAACTTAACTTTGCCCATTTCGTCATATTCCCAAAACGTAGGGTATCCTACATCTTGTTGCCTCTTGTGAAGCTTCTAGGAGAATTGCAGGGGGTCAAAAGATATGTCCACATGACACAAACCTAAAACTCCCCAAACTGGGCAGGTATCAGGTGGCATATCAACTGCTTAGGCACTGTCCCACCACCACTGGCTGCTGACTCCAGTGCCAGCTTACTCAGGTCAGCCTGCACAAAGTTCCACAGCACAGGAACGTCGTCTCCTGTTCCAACCACACAAATATTTAATTACTACTATAGACAGGTAAGTGCAGTGACAGCAGGAAGGCCAATCTCACCAAAACAACAAAAACAAAAAATGTGTGCTAGTTTTACACTGTATCAAAACTTAAGCGTCCGCCAAACCTACAGGGCAGTGCACTAAAATAAGCATTTCAAAGGAAAAATAGCAATCAGACTTAGTGCCCAGTTAAGACAGATAACTCCCAGGGAGTCAAAATCTCTACCTTTTCACAGCCCAAGCAAAAAGCACAGTGACAGTTCACAGGGTGCAAGTTACAAGCAGAAGGCTGATTGTTCTCAGCTCAAGTTCTGCCAGAAAAACACAGCATCATCCCAACAGTTCTGGTGCCATTCACAGCTGGATCAAATACAGTGGAACCACCTTTGATGTGAACAAAACAGGCCACTTACCCCTCCCTCTCCAAAGACTTTTTATAGCATGAGAAACAAAGAATTTGCTGGAAGGACCTGTAGCCCACTCCCATAATAGGCTGTCGGTGTAGCAATTCTGGCTGAAGAATACCATGTAACTCTTCCAGGACATGAGTTGTGGCAGGTTTTTGCACAAGAATAGGCATCTGAAAAGCTAAGGAAAAGGAAACTGAACATCTTAAAACTCCATCCCAAATTTCATTATGGCCAGGAAGATGTATTCCAATGCAGAACTAATTTTCTGGCTTGTAGTGCACTTAAAGAAGATATAGCCCAGCTTTTTTAACCACAACAGATTTATTTTCTTCACACTTTTATTAACTTGGCATTTTATTTCATTGAAATGCTATAGGTCCTCCACATAAAAATGTGTCTCACAAATGCAATTCTCAACTAAAAAGCCTTCTAAGTGCTTCTTGCCTTGGAGTTTATCCCTGTGGGGACACTGAAGAAGGTGCATTGAGGAGCGATTCATATTGAAATTAATTGGGTAATCCCAGATCTTTTGGTATACAGTTTCAGAGTTTCCTAGAGCTTGACTGTCTGTCAGGATTTATTAAATCTGGGTACCACATTAGAATAAACGTATCTCCACTTTTCATAACATGTTCATCTATACCATAACTACCACACAAGTACTCAAAAATCCCAGGTTGCAGTCCACAAACAGAAATATTCAACACATAATGCTAATCTCTCTCCAGTCTGTTCTTCTGTCCCTCTGTGAGAATAGCAGGATGCCCATCCTCAGGATGCAACAACAAATTGGCCAAGGAACAACAGGTCTTCAGGATCTCTCTGGAAAAGCCCTGCCCCTTTATAGCAGTCCCTACACTCATTGCTTTACCCTTGAGTGAACTTATACCAATATTTGGATTTTAAATTAAAAGTTGCTGGTGAAGTCACAGCCCTGGGATACACACAGACAGCTGGCTTGGCGTTGTGGGGGCAGCAGGGATCATTCTTCAACTATTAAAAAAGCATCACCAGAGCAGCATCTCAAATGGCACCTGTTGGTACTTTGTGTGCCACAGAACAACACAAGTAAAAGATGACAAATATCCCGTATAATTTGGGTTGTCTCCAAAGATTTTACTATGACATTTGTCAGGGAAATGCTAGTGCTGCTTGAATGCTGCACTAAAACAGAGAAATGTGGCAAGAAGAAACCTTAAGCAAACAAGACCAGTGCCACCAGCAGACAGGCAGAACTACAAATAAACTATAAAGTATTGCTTAGAAGAGGATGGGCACAGATAGGTACCAAACCTGAGCTCTAGCTATGTCTACTGAAGTCACTGAAAACCATTTCAGGCAACAGATGCCCCTCTCTATCTTGCAAAACAAAAATGCACTTCCCCATTTGGAATCACCATGTTCTGCTCTCCTGGTTTGTTCCAGCATTTACCGAGGCACAGCAGAGCCATAGACAATGCAATGGGCCAATGTTCCTCTATTCCTTCAAAAGGAGTAGGTATATAAGTCTCTCACTGCTATCATGTTTTGTTGAAGATAATTTAATCACACATTCCCCCCCCCCACCAAGTTTCTCTAAAAGCCATTTCACCTTTCCTAAAATTTTCTCTAAGCATTAAGAAAGCATGTCCTCGGGAAGACTGGAGAGCAGCTGCTACTGGGTTGCAGCAAGGCATCCACCATAGAACTTCACCATGCAGAAACAAACCTGGGAATCTAACTTGTGAGCTTCTTTAAAAAGAAAGTTCTAAAAGAAAAGGCTGGGTGGGATCTATTTGATTCTCAGTACCATAAGACACTGACATTTATAATACTTATTCCCAAATTCCTTGGTATGCTGAACTTACAAAGAATAATAATTTTTTAACATCTTTTAGCCAAGTTCTGTTAGCAGCATGAGGGGCCAATTTCAGCTATCTAGGAGTTCTTATTATTATTTGAGCAGTCATAGCTTGAGTCCCATGCAGACATCTGGAGAGACTTAACTACTTCCATTAAGAGTCTTAACTCACAATAGTCCTTCAATTACAAGGGAATAAAGCAAAAACATGTTTCAGGTGGAGGAGAAAGGACTCAGTGGGAAACAAAAAAACTTGGAAAAGTGATAAATCAACTATATCTTTTAGGTAAGGCACTCCCATCCCCAGGATTTCTTGGCAATGCATCTAACTTCAGCCTTTTCTCACAGCTGTGAGTGGCTGTTGAACCAATGTTTCAGAGCCAGCATGAGCTGTATCCCTCATTCTCTGCTGTCACAGTTGCAGTTTGCTGTTCAGGTGCAGCTCTGGGCACAAAGAGATGAATGGCGCTGAAGGTGCTACTTAAGGCTCTCTCAGCTGCAGTGCACATGCTTTTGTTTGCTGATAACTAGAAAAGGAGTCCCTCACTGGAGGCCACTTCTTAATCCAGTCACTGCCTTCCTGAGCTTCAGCACAAGCAATGTATGTATTCCCTGCCAACCTCCTCAAAGCCACAGAGGCTCAGTACTGAATCTCCAAGGTGGAAAAAACAGTGCATGAACACTAAAACAGTACTTTCAAATAGCTATAGAGAACCAGATGGGGAAAAAAAAGCAGTAGCTGCTATTTTTTCTTCACTTAACCTGTCTTGCTATGGAAATGAGGCTGAGGTAATATTTGACTACGTCTACTTTTTCTTCTAAGCTTCTTTCTCCTTCTGTTACTCTTGTCTCTACCACCACTAACTTTAGAACCCAAAACAATTATTTCAGCACAGAAGAGGTCCCTGAGGTTTCTACAGAGATTTCTTAACAAAAATCACCCAAGTAGAAGAGATATCCTGTAGGTCCCACAAGTAAAGGAATCAGTGTGATGGAAACTTGTACTGTTTAAGACACTAAAAAACCCACAAATGAAGGAGCTCTTATCCATGCTGGCTAGAATTTATAGTCACAGAACTGAAAACAAAAAACTCTTGTTTCTGGTGTTACGAGTGTGTTGTGTTCTGCTTTTCAGCGGCTTATTCTGTGCACACACAGCACAGCACTGCTTCCTCAACGAGGAGGAACACACACCTGCAGCCTTGACAGTGTAACCATGTCTGAACCAGCTACACCAGTCTGACATACAGTTTCTGTCCCTTGCACACATTCAGAGCAGCCAGGGTGTACTACCTTCCTCCGTCTCCTTAGACTCACTGGAGCCACAAAGCTGCTCTGGGTCCTTCCCCTCCCTGCTCAGCAACAAATGCAAGCAGTGAGCTCCCATCTGTTGGACTTCAGGCCACAAATCACATTCTGAAGCAAAATACATGAAAGAAAGCACAAAAAAAAAAAAATATAGTTTCTGCTTTTTAATTAGCTACTTCCCTGAACAAACAAGGCACAGAGGCTCCAAAGCAGAAAGGAATGTGCAAACTGGGAAAATACAAACTTATAAAGAGAGGAGCTCACACTAAGGGGAGAACCAGACACAGGCAAGGGGACTGCTGGTTCAGCTCAGTGACTAATATTCATAAACTGTAATGATGCAGGTGAGCCAAAGTACATGACTCCTCCCCTTGTCCTGTATAGGATAAAGAAGCCACAGGCAGACAGAATTAGTCACTGTGAGAGCATGGAGAGTACAGGTTGATGGTGCTGGTCACAAATTTTAAGAGCCAGACTGTGGACAGGCATCTCAGCAGAACAGCAGAGGACAACCTATTAAGAAGAAATATGACATCTTCAGGTGATAGGTCACCACAGAATTTTTATTTTGGGCCCCATAGTCGGCTGTGTGATAGATCATGATTACCACCTGACTTGTAACAGCATCTTGTGTGAGGGAATGTGGTTTGGCTAAACCTCAGGAAAGGGACATTGTGATATGCAGCGCTGAACAGAGGTCTGAATCAGGTCTATGCTTTGTCAAGGGGCTACAGACATAAAACAAGTCTATCTGTTATGATTTGGGTTGGGTATATTTTTTCCCAGGAACAGAGCCATTTGATATACTTTTTCAGCAGTCATAAGTCAGAAGAACTCCATCAGAATTTTTGTGGTGAAACCTTACTAAAAACGTGCCAAAAAAACCTCACAAAAACCCCAAACTGAAGACAGACAGCATTCTCAGACCTTTTTAAAAAACAAAACAACAAAAAAATTCTCTCTCAACATTTGCTTTGGCATTCTTACAGTGTAGCATGCCAGACCTGTACCTCCTAGTAATCTGTTAAAATATTTATGTGATTGCAATATTTTAAGTGCATTGGTATTCTGGAAGTTTTGGTAAGGCTGGAAAGACCAAGACGAATAAAGGAACCGATGGGGAATTTTAAGAGAGAATTGTGTTGTGAGCTGTAAAACCTGCCTGCAGAGGCACATGGCAGCACAAAGGAGCACATGGTGGCACACAGAGACTTGTCTCCACTGGATCCTGGGGGAAGGATGTGTCATGTGGCAGATCCCCAAAGAGAGGAACCTGCCGGGAGCTGACAGATGAGTGAACAGCGAGTGACCACCCCATAAAAGGACATTGAGAAAGTGTGTTGCAGATGTGGCAACACGGGATAGGTCACGTCATATAAGGAAATACCATGCATTGGAAAAGTGTATAAAACCAGCTCATTCCTTTGAATAAAGGATTCAGATTCCCTGCCGGTCTGGGTCCAAGATTCAATTGCCAACAGGAACCCATGTTTCAACACCAGCCTGAGGCATGATGATGCGATGAGGAGCTCTGGGCTAGCAGCAGACGTTATGGGCTGCCAGAATCCATGCATCAGAACAGCTAGACTTGTTCAGGCTACTTTGATTGAGACAAATGGGAACTGTGTGTCCTGGAAGTCAGCACTGAGGTGTTGTCTCCACTGTTGCTGTGGGTTCCACTTTGGCTTTACATCCCACACCCTACTGGAATTTTTGATCCTTCCCCAAAAGCACCAAAACTCAAACAATAAATCACCATTTTACAACCAGCAGTAACTCAGTCTGGGCAGAGCCACCAGAAGCAGCAGTTTCCCCAAGCAAAATTGTTTTGCTGTCCTCATTATGAACTAAAAAGAAACTTTTCTCATCATCTGTACCAGGGCAACACAGTCTTGCCAGAATAGTAGAGACTGACTTCACACCCAAGGAGCTCTCCTTCAAAGACTGATGCTGAAATCCTAGGAAGATGTGCCAATGTGTGTTTTCTAGCTCTCCTATGAAGGGATTGGGGGTCCCTGGCTGGCTGACAGTTGAAAAGATCCTGATGCCTGCTTTCCAGCCAGATGACAGATGTATAAGAAAGGCTGTCAACTCATTTCTCATAGAGCAATTTTAAAAAGTCTGGCATCTTTCATCTCACACTGAGTATGAACAACACACTGAACCCTCAAATCCTTTTAAAAAAACTATATGGTGATTTCACGAGTATGAGCCTGCCAGGTCTAGACTAAATGTAGACTACCCAGCTATTCTATGTGAGGTCAAATGTATGAACTGTTCTATTTAGTGAAATATCCCACCACAATATTTCACTGCATCAGTCCATTAAATTTTATGCCTCTGCATTTAGGAATGATAGCTACCTATGGAAAGTAACTACCACTGTACCTTAACCCCATGAAATGCTGCACAGAGCTGAGAACATTTCACTTGATAAAAAACAAACAGAAACAAGCAAAGAAACAAAAAAGAGTTTAAAATTGTCCTACAAGGGAAAATAAAACATTTGTACTCCCGTTGGTCAAAGCATAAGCTCACCATTTGATAGAAACTTGTTTGATAGCAATCTGTTAATACTTGTATAAGGGTCCTTGAGGAATCAGAGGAAAAACAGAATAGAGAAAAGAGCAACATAAAGCAAACTTCAAGACATCTGATGAATACCCAAGCAGTGGAAGAAGTGAAAATGATTAATGGTATAGTATCAGCACACAGCAGCACAGTGGAAGTAAAATAGCTGGGGCTTAGCAAGCAGGGCCATTAACACACAAGGTGAAATGACCATGCAAACACTGGTGGCTGAAGGACAAGGTGGCAGGAGACAAAACAAAGTTACTGTTGCCTGTAATACCAGGTAGTAAAAAGCCAGGGCAGCAGGCCAACGTACTGATGAGAAAGAGCAAAGCACAGTAATTATTCCTCCTCTCTCATGAAAAAGCAGCAGGGTTAATTTTATCCTGGAACAAAAACCATATGCCATTGAAGGAGCATTACAGGATCAGCTCAATATCCTAACCTAGCTGTCTAATAGGAACTTTTTTTTTTTTCCCTAAGAAGTTGGCAGTGGAAAAAAACATCACATGGCACCTTGCAAATTATTGCTTTCTCAAAAGGACATTAAAAAAGGAAAAAGGTTTTAAAATAAGACCCTACTGAAAAAAAAAAGGCTTGTTCCTTTTAAAAATTCTAGAATCTATATGAATTGCCACAAACCCAGGGAAATTCTGAACCTGGACTCATATTCTGAGCAAAATTCAGATGACCAATATGAAATGTGAGTCCAGCCTCTGTTGTGTCATTTCAAAGGCACACTTTCTGAGTTTTCCATGAAGTTCAAACAGCTGCTCTTCTTTTGCATAGCTAGACAAAAAAATCGAATACAGTTAAAATTATACAGCGTCCTTTTACCTCTCATTTAGAAGAAAACCTTCTAGATGTAAAACAAATGGAAGGGATGTAGCTACATGTTGCTATGCTGGAAGTCAGACCCAATATGATTCACAATGGACTTCAACCTCTTTTAGGTACTGGAGACAGCTAATTGAGACTCAGAGAAGCATACGGGAAATGGCACTTCTTATCAGTGCAGAGTAGAGAAACTGCCCTTTTACACATTAGTTTTATCTCTTTTCCAGTACAATCCTCCGTTTAATGTTTTATCTGATGATGCCATACATTTTCCAGACTGCTGCTGAGCTCCTGTGGGATATTACAGATATTATGGTCACTGCACTCAAGGGAAGCTTCCTACAGAATATGCAGGACTTTCACAGAGGTGACATCAAACCAAGCTAAACTATCTCCTCTGACACTATTTAAATCATACTTTTCTTGTTACAGGTATACATACAGCTATCTGCCATAAGGTCCATTTTCAACAAGCAGTTCTGTCTCTCACTATTTTCTGTGCTGCCTTAAAAAAAAAAAAGGTATTACAGATTCTTTAAAAATGTAGATTATTGACCATCAACAGCATCCAAACATTTCTGGAACTGTCATAGTGCTTTGATATATGAAAAGGTTTTTAATTACTGTTGTGAGAGAGGCATTATAGAATGAGTTGCTTTCGAAGTGGAACCCAGTAGTTTATCTTTTCCTTTCACATTATTCTGTTTGGCCAGAAGACTCAGCAGGCCTCTCTGCCATTGCAGCCAGTGCAGTGCACAGCAGCATTCCTGCTCAGTGTCTGGAACAGCCAGTGGCTGATTACATTGTCTGTTCTTATGCTGTCCTACTGCCTTGTTAGACCCCTTAATGGTGAAGGACTTGGCCTTCCTTATGACCTCTTCCTCCCTGACCTTCATTCAGCCATTGCCAACTGAGACCACGAGATCCACCATTAAAGGAAAGAATCTTTAAAGTTTTTGCTGAGACCTACACTGAAGTTATTCCCTGTTTAGATATCTGTCCCAAACTATTCAAAATATTTTTCCCTCTATTGCATGTTCATTTCACATTAATTCATGGAACAAAGTAAGGTTGCAATTGTATGTCCCTCATTTTTGCACTAGATCTATTGTAATACCAATAAAGTATGCAAAAAAAAAAAAAAAATTGAAGCCTTTAAACCATATGTTAATTAGCCTCAGACACTCTTGCCTTAAAAACATGAATTAAAGAGCTCTTCATAAAAATAATCTTTTTTGCAGCTCCTCATGATTCAGATCCTGAGATCTCAGCCTTTTACATAGAATATAAAAGAGAGGGAAGTTGAAAGGCAAGGTCCAGAGCAGTTAGTTTGGTAAGCATCTCACTTTACTTTGCCTCCTACTCCATGTAGTCCAAATGCTAAGGTGATAGTCACTGCTATTTCTAAAAGGCAATTTTTAGCCTTGGCTAGGGATCCTAACACACCACTTTTCCAGAGAAGAGCGTGATCTGTATCTGAGCAGGTAAGAACTCTCTGGGATCATGAGGCAGTGGAGAGATCAAGCACGTTGTGGGTGAGATCTGGCCGGCAGAGGCCTCCAGCAGGATGCCCACGGACAGGCCCCCTGCATTTTGGCAACCTGCCCTCAGGCAGCACCCTGGGGCCTGCTGCAGAGGAAAGGTGCTAAAATACCCCTCTATACTCATGTTTTCTGGCAACTGTCTTGTTGATCCAGTGATATCACTTACCAT
The DNA here is from genome assembly GCF_017639235.1 of Corvus kubaryi. Classification (NCBI taxonomy): domain Eukaryota; kingdom Metazoa; phylum Chordata; class Aves; order Passeriformes; family Corvidae; genus Corvus; species Corvus kubaryi. The sequence goes on from NW_024582056.1 coordinate 16,060,219, forward strand.
TAACAGACTGAGTCTCTCACATACAGAGTGCCTACACTAATTTTGTTCTGTTTATATAACCACTTGATCAGAAAAATTCTTTCCTGTTTATATTTTATATATTTTAATAATAAACTGATGTTTCTTCAATACTGGCAGTTTCTTGCAGTCAGAGACTGTTCAGAGGTTACAGATTACTGTGACTGCTCCTTGTCAAGGGGGATGATTTTCACTTGGGCCTAATTTAACCATAATCCTACCTAAACCTCATGTTGCTTCATAATTTTTATAGCTGTAACTTATCTAGATTAGATATTTTGAATCACAAAGTTATGATTATAGTGAAGTTAACTGCATTTATGTTGATGACAGAAATTATATATAATTTCCTTTTTTGTTTATCTTCTTAAACACTGAGATTTGAAGGAGAATTTTTCAAAGGCACAAAACCAAGAGAATTCTCTCCTGCATAAGGAGTTATTTGAAATATGGCACTGCACTTTAAATTTGGCCTGTACCCTAGCTCTGCCAGCCTTTGAATGGTCTTGGGCTTCTGATCAATGGTTTTGCTTTTAAACGCCTGTTCATTACCATTTTAGGAAGTTACTTGCCTGAGAGCTAAGGAGAATAGTTCAATGCTTAGTGTTTGCTTGTCATTTCAACGAATGGGAGTCAGCACCTGCCTCCTCCTCCCTATCATAAGCCTATAGCTTGGGCCCTTCCTGTGAGGGTGACATTTTTGAAACAGCGCTGCTAGGGGTGTGAGTTGCCAGGGAGGCTTCCCAGTTACCTCGATGAACATGCAAGCATGGATACAGTTCTATTAGAGCTTATGGTTGTATACAGCTTATATCTGCTCCTGAATTAAGGTTGACCTTAAGTCTGCTGACACTAAATTGTGTTAAAGCAGTTGTATTCACCAAGAAAAAACCTGGTATAGAGGAATCCTTAGCCCCACTTTATTTCAGTTGCCACCTGCAAAATAATGCTTCCTTTGCTATAACAAGAGTTGCAATATTCCATTACAAATTTTCTCATAACAATCCTGACTCAAGGTATTATCAGAATCCCTCCCCCAGTCTACCCCTTGCTGTTCACTCCCACGGCTAAGATAGCTGTGTTTGGATAACATTTGTGTGTAGCTCTGTTGTGAGCTGATCTGGCTTTAAAACACCTCTGTACTCTTGACACATTACCTTTTAGAGTGGCCAGTTTCCAGAGCAGGCTCACAACACAGCCATACTCTAAACTTCAAGGATTTAAGACAGAGAGGTAAGATTATTTGCCCTGAGGGAAGGCAACATTCATGCCAGTCTGCCATCCTAAACGACATATTGTGGAGGTACAATCCCAAGTGCTGCAGAAATGAGGGCTATACCAAGTAATCTGTTGAGATACACCATATTGAGAAGACTGAACTGCTGTAACACTATACCTTTATTCCAATTGCAATGTAAGGCATGCTGTTAGCTTTTAAAATGAGATACTTGGGAGAGAATATCCCAGATTTCCCCTCCCATCCTGTTTTTCTGCCCGGTGTTACCCATGACACCATTTCAAAGTCACCTCTTGGCAGGTGTTGCTGACAGTCTGCAAGTGCCCCATCCTCCTGTGCAAAACTACCCTTCAGTTAAAAGCCTTCCTCCCGTCTCCCTTGCCTCATGGAGGTCACCCACTGTCCTGCAACAGTCCTTTGCTCCATGGGCACATCACACCAGCAGTAACACACACTCAGCTCTGGAACTTCCTAAAATGGCCACATTCTGTAGTTTTGGTTTAAACCACCCCTTCTCAAGCAAACTCTGTTCTGGTTACCCCCTAAATACTAGATTCTCAAAAGAGATGTGGACAGGCTGGAGAGAGTCCTGAGAAAGGCCACAGAGCTGATCAGAGGGGTGGGAAGCCTGTCATATGAGAAAAGTCTGAGAGAATTGGGCTTGTTCAGCCTTGAGAAAAGAAGTTTTACGGGACACCTCCTTATCATGTTCCAGTGCTTAAAGAGTGGCAGCAAAGAAGATGGAGGCTCCCTTTTTACAAGGCATTATATGGGAAAAATGAGGGGTAATGGATACAAGTTATTTGTGAGATTCCGATTGGATGCAAAAGCAAAATTTTTCATAACAAGAACAATTAGCCATTGGAATAATCTCCCCAGGGAAGTGGTGAATTTCCCAGCATTAGACACTTTTAAGATTCAGATGGACATGGTGAAGGGACACCTTTTCTAGACCATGCTTTGGCCAAGAAAGTTTGGATCAAATGCTGCTTGAGTTCCCTACCAGCATGGTATGCTACAATCCTATGATTATGATGATTATTTTTTAATGAAACTAAGCATCATGTTCAGATAAGTATTTAATGTGTATCTTTGGTAGTTCCCAACATGCATTCCAGAATAACAGCTGAATGCCAAAAACCAGACCTGTTACTCAGATGTTAGGAGCCCTTAGAGTTAAAACCAGGTCAGTCTTGACATACTCATCATGAAGTGACGAACACTTAGGCTCTTCATTGTTCACAGTATGTACACGTTTTCCATTTGTATGAAAATCCTCCATGCAGGAAAGCGTTTTGTTGCTTCCCTTTTAATCATTGCACTCTCTTGTCACCAAGATAATCTGAGGTTTAGACAGGTATCAAGGCAGAGTCTGTCTCTTCTCCATGAACCCATTTACCCACATACAGACTTTTTTTTTTTTTTAATGGACAAAGACAGCTCTGCAGGAGGGAAGGAAATGCTTGCTATGAATAAAAGAACATAAAATCGTCATTCTCCACTTTGCACCCTATAAGAGAACTATATAAAGAGAATCTGATCTGGCACCTATTCCAGCTGTGCTTTTTCTGCAGTCTAGGGAAAAATCCCTACAGTGCGGTAACCTCTGTCTCTGCCTCACTTACTCTTACAGAAAGTTAAAAACCACATACATTTTTCATTTCACAAGCCTGTCACGATGAAAAGATACTTTGCAACTTTTATCAGAGACAATGTTATTTGCTGAATAGAAACATAGCTTTTAGAGGTAAAGTTCCTGCTTATAAATACAGTTTGCCAAATAGAATAATTAAACTAAAATTTTAGATGTGAAACAATTAGAAGGCAAGATAACCGTGCCAAAAACAATGCCAAACAAGGAAAACCAAAATATATCGATTCCCCTAGTGCTTTCACAGCTGCACTCTAGATTGGTCAGACAACACTGGTCTTCATTAAAAGCATCAAATCACTGCAAAACCAACTAAGGATGAAAACAGTGAATTCACTACTGTGAATACCAGTGTTGCAAGCTGAAACTGCAACACAAAGCCCTGCAGAAGCATCCTTTCCAAGAACCACTGGATGTCAGAATGAAAGAAAAAAAATTAGAAGTCACCACTTCAGACAATCATCAGATCACCTTAACCCTAAGGAACTATTTGTATATTTCAACAGGTCAGAGCATTGCTGTTTACGCTCTACTTAAATCCCTTCACAAATAGGGACACTATACTTCCTTTTTTAATACCTCAGGGAATAGTCATCTTTTATACAAAGTTTGAGTTGTCCTATCAACAGTCTAATGCTGTATCTGTGAAAAAACATTCCCCAATTCCTCCTACATCATTCTCTTGCAGCTGTCTTTGCACTGACTCACCTTTGTTAGCAGAGATTCCAAAAGACTTCTTATCTCAAAAAAAACCCCTCCCTTCTTTCAGTCTTGCTAGCTGTCATCCTTGCCTCTTGTGCAAAATTTTCCTAAAAACTACTGCTCCAATCCTTTGTCTTCCTGTTTTGATGCTTACCTGCTGTACTCATTTTTGCCTCATCAAAGGAGAGTTTCAAATCCACTCTCTGGTAGTTAGACTCTATGCTGAATAGGAGTCAAAGATATAGAGATTAGAAATAAAAATTTTATCCCAGCTTTCCTTAAAAGTTCAGTTTCAAATAACTTGCAAGTGTCCCAGGTTTTTGTACTGCTCATTTTAAACCCAGTCATATTTTCAAAACTATTTATAAAAATAATATTCCTGAGCAGATTCTCCCTATGATAGATGGCAGTGATTCTGCTTGCTTTGCAAGAGATGTCTGATGAATGAAGGCCTGTCTTTGAAAAAAAGCATTATGATGATCCATAGATACAAGAAGTACATGCCCAGAAAATCTGATTTCCACTGCCAGCAATGCTAGGCTGCCTCAGAAACTGACCTCCACATCACTGTGTCTGGGAACATGTACCACCTTGGATGTCGGAAAGATGAACTAGTCCTGCAGAAAGCAGGTCTGCATAAGCAACCCATAAAACACCTCAGGAAGGGCTTTACTATCCTGCAAAATCTGGAAGACGCTGCTTCTCACAGCTTCCAACATTAAGTCACTGCAATTTCACTGCAGTTAAGAGATCTCCTTTCCATGTCCTGGTGCCAGGAAGCACAAGCTAAGCCTGTGCCTGACCTAGGCTCACTATTGCAAGGGATAAATGTCTACTGCACTGCCTAAACAAGAAGAGACTGTAGTAGGACTTGTCCCTTTTCTGTCGGATAAGAAGATAACTCCAGTGCTTTCTAACCACTGTGCAGGCACTGACAAGAGGGAAAACACAGCTGTACTAAATGAACCCATTTTTAGAAATACAGAACTAAATAAAAAAATAATAATCCAAAATCCATGTACCAATAAACCTCACTCAAAAAACCTCAGTTTCTAAACAAGAGCACAATCTGATTTGCCTTGCAATAGGAGACGGAAGAGAGACACATTTCCCTCAACTAAAAAGCACCTCACAAAAGAAAAAACACACCCACAAAACCTCAGATCAAATAAACGATGGCTCACCAAACAACTATATTGAAATTCATAGCCTTGAGACTGGTAATGCTATATACCTAGCAAAAAAGAATCTGGAGCAATTTAGGCATAGCTCTTTGTAACTGGTGAAAGTCTTCTAAACAGTCCAGAAAATTTTTTTGGTAAAGAGTAGTAGAGAAAGGAAAAAACCAGTACCAGTATATGCACATCCCAAACACTGTTATGTAATATGGCATTGCTAATTAGGCATACAGTCTGTGATTCTGTGATATGGAAACACACACATTCAGACCCAAGAGGAATAGTAATAGGAGCTTACCAAGAGAATCTTGTTATTAACTCAAATCTTTTACACGATTTCTAATGTACATTAATTCGAGAGGCTCACTTGAATTTGATTGTATTTACCAATGTTTTCTCAGGAGTGCACACAATTCCCCAGGCCCAAGACACACAGAAGGACTTAGGTAAAGGTTCCTCCAGAGTTCCTAAAATTCTCCAGGCTTCTTTGTGCTAACAGTGTGCTATGGTGGTTTTGTTGAATCTTTGTTCTTCCTTCCTCCCATAAAAACAATTTTTATGCTAGCGATACATAATCCACCATTACCTGTTATTTCACAGGAACAGCCAGACTCCCTGGCATTAAAAAACTACTGAAGGTATCCCACTAAGAACTTTTTCTTTCTGGCAACCTCACTACTTCATGTACATACACAGACATTGTTTAATGAGTACATTTTTAGTGTAATGTCTCATTATTTCTGCTCAAAAACTGGATGAACTATAGTCATATTTAAAATTTAACCTTTTCTATAACTGCATATCTCTGTTCATCAATTTATTTTTATTAATTATAATATTCTGATGCCATTGGTACTGTATCTGCTGCAACACAGACAACTGTCAATATATATGGCCCAAAAATTTGCCCTTCACTTTCTCAGCTTGTCCTCTAGGCCCACATTCCTGTACACATGGTTTCAAGTCATGTTAGTAATATATTTATTTGCATATTTCATTGATTTTTCATACCTGAGGAAAATGTGCCATGGTCACACATTGATTTTCCCTTTGGTTACAGTTATGAGAAAACTGATCTTATTATCATCTCTGAATACCTAGACAACTTCAATGATCCAGCAAAAATGTGTCCATACTCATCTATCTCCAGATTAAAATGGAGCCAGTAAGCAACAGTTACAGTGAAACCAGACATCAGGAAAAACAACTTTTTAACTACTATTTTAAAAGAAAGTCAAATAGACTACTCAAAAGGAAAGCTGATGTTATAGAAAGCCTTTACAAATACACAAATTCTGGAAAATACAGAAATGCTCTTATAGGATTCTGCACAGCTTCTTATTTTTACCATTTACCTTTGGTCATCTTCCAGCAAAGACTGCAAAGAAACATGATCAGTAAATGATATATATTTTCATGACAAAAATGCATTTTCTAGATATTTCAACTGACAAGCTCTGTCTCAAGCTTATTCTGATCTAGAAAACTGGCAACCTAAACATGCAGACAGGGTAGGACTTATTAGCAATATTTATTTACTTACAGGTAGAGAATCCAACAGATGAATGTAAACAAAGCAGAACTTCAATGGGAAGCTTGTAAGGGAGAAGACAACAGAAAATGGGACAACATTAACCAATATTTCAACTGCAGCAGGCAAGCCAGCATCTCTAAGTTCTTTGTCCACAGCCACAAATTCAGTACGTTTCTCAGAGCTGTAGAGGCAAACAGCAAGTACCCCCTGTGCTTCAGATCAATATTGCTCAGACTAGGGAAAGACCAATGTTTTAGAAAGGTCTGTGCTCTTGCTACTGAAGAATACACCATTTCTGGGAAAACTGTAGTCTTCTGGGGACATTGCCTCACCTCTGAGGCTAGATGGAGACATTCTCTACCTGCAATCCCTGGTTCTTCCTGAGAAGTAAAATTTGAAGTTTCAAGAGCCCCTTGTATGTTACCTTGGCTGCACTTATCACTCGGATGCCGCCCAGCCTTCTCGCAGCCTCTCAAGTATTGCAGCTCCCCGTAACAGTCAGTGGCACAAAGGACTTTACTGGAACCTCCTACAAAGTGCAGGAACCTCTCCTAATTGCTTTCCTTCTGCCCAGGCCAGATCTCCTTAACCAAGTCAGAGTAAGTTCTACTCCAGAGATAAACTGGGCACTTTTCTCTCCACTCCTCATTGGCAAATAGGAATTGAACTGTGGTTATTGTCCGGGAAAGTTCAAGGAATGAGACCACACATGACAGCAAAGAGAGTAAACAGAAACACTTCTATTAGAGTTTAATGGGTAAATGAGGATGACAGGGAGGAAAAACACACTAGAAAATTCACTAGCCATTGCTAGCTTTATGACCATAACAACTGTTTATTGCTTATGATGAACCCTTGTGACTGAAGCTTCTGCCTGAAGCACTTTAGGATTCCAACATCTACTCAGCCAAAGATACAATTAAACCCAGCTATCAGAGAATAACCACAAAACTTCAAATATTCAGGTCTTTTGGTATTGACAAGCTTTTTTATCTGAAAGATACAACAGCTTCTCATATTTGCCACAGACCTACTACTATTTTTGCACATTTTAATAAGACCAAATAATCAAAAAGACATATGATATCATGTGACTCTGTTCACTCCCTCTTTCTACATTCACTAAGATTTGTGACATTGGAACTCTAACCACAATGTGGGCATTTTTATGGTCAACATCATATCTTTCACACTGCCATTTGTTTCACAAAATTACTTCCATTGTCATGGAGTTGAGATTTACAGCTGAAGCTGGTAGAACCATTTCTGAGCACAATATATCAAGGGGAGAAAAAGGAAAAATAGTTCATAAAGAAAAGCTGACTACTACCTTAATTATTGAGAGACCGCTACATCACAAAAGCAGTGAGGAGATTTCAGAAATTGTCAGAAAGTCACAAAACTCATAATTTCAGAAGCACCATCCATTTTAAAACTCACCAAAAGTTGCTTTTGACAGTGGGAATTGGAGGTCTTTACATGCACTGACATTTTTACTCTGCATTTCTCAGTCAGGCCAATCATTCCATCATTTTCCTTTGTTGCTCACCTCCAGCTGATGTGAGGCCATCAGCCAGATGTCTTCATTTCTTTAGCTTTTGACACTCAGGATGTCATTGTTTATGCTTCACCTGCCTTTTCCTGTGGATGAAGAAGGAAATATTTGTGAGTTTTTTATTTTGCTGCATTACCTATTTCATTATCCAATCAGGTTACAAATCAAAGTACACTTCAAAATCACGACTAAACAATCCACATACCCTATACTACTGCCATCAGGCATGAATTTCACATACTTATCACTTAATTTATTCATTGATGACAACAGCCTGTGCTATCGGTCAGCCTGGTTATATGGTGAGAATAACATTCAAAGATTTTTATTTTCCATGTCACTTGAGGGATTGACATAACCCCATGTGTATCACGTACCCAGCTAAACAAAGGTTTGAAAGCACACACACAAACACATGCTTATTTATATGCTCAATATAAAAATGATTTCTGTATCTCACTGGTATCACAAAATATTTCTCTAAATAGCTTCAATGTTATTTCATGGGAGGGCTCATTATTGCAATAAATTACAAAGTATAGAATTTAAAAGAAGAAAAAAATAAATCAAACTTCGTGTGTGAATGTGTTGTTGCAAACCAGCCACAGCACAGCAATATGCTCAGTGCTGCACATGCACAGACAGAAACAAGTCTGAATTTGTGATTACTGAGCCTCAGCATCAACAAACCTGCCATCATTCTGCCATGATTCTGCTATGCAAAGTGGGGATGAACAGATTTGCAAGCACTGTAAATATTCTTGCTAGGGTTGTGCTTAGCTCTACAGGAGCATGTGGTGTGGTGTTAAGCAGGACAAATGAAGCCAGATGAATATGAAAGGCAGCACCTAAGTAATTACAGTTCTCCTTTTCACCACAGGGCACATGAGAAGGACTCAACCTGAGTGGTGGGGTTTGCTTTCTAGGCTGGTCACCTGTCACAGGGCAGGTGACAATAATCCTCCATTCATACAGCCATTTCAGTACCTTTGGTGAGAAGCTGGCAAGCACAGGGTAAGCTCTAGTTCTGCATGGAAAGCTCTGTACTATCACTTGTGAAATCAGACATCTGCACAGAGCCAGCCATATCCACACATTTTGCAGGTGGTCTTTACCTGCTGTCTTTGTAAAGAGCAGCCTCTACATTGTGCCTCTGCTATTAAATAGAGCAAGTATTGCAAGAGTGATATTTTTTATATAACCAAATTCTTTGCAAAGTTAAAAGTATTATTAGATGGAGCAAATATACTTCTGTTAGCCACAGAGCAGTTCTCCTTTGAATGCTGTGTTGTATTATACGATAGAATATATTCCCTCCCCCTCACCCATTTGCTTAAGCTTCAAAATGAAGAACACTTTTATAACAGGTGAATGCAAATAGATGGAGAAAATATTGTTCCAGGAAATTCACCTTTGCATGAGTTCATCCATCTGTAACATGTGAAAGTTTCCCAATAAAATACAATCAAGCCTCATCTTGCTTTTTGAAATAATGTTGAAGTCAGGTGCAGCAAAATAAAAATACATCAAGGTTTACTTATGTCTTGAGTAGAACTAGAAGCTAGTTAGAAGTTAACAAATTATTACAAAATAGTAATTTATAATGATAAAAAGAAATAACATGGACTCTTAAGAAAAAACCAAATAATTTCAGGGACTGCACTATTCCAAAGGGGCCTGTATTTTTGCAATAAATTGACAAAACCAGAAGATGCAGTACGATTATTTGAATACTGACATTTAAGTTCAGCCACTAAGAAGGACTTTTCCTGCTCTGGTGGTGAGTGCTGTAAAGGCAGACTCCACTTCAGAAAGGCAAGAAAATTAACAAGGAGATCAGGAGAACTAATTGGAGCTATGCCAAGGATCCTTATGGAGAGTTCGAAAGGACAGATAGATCCCTGGGAGAAACAAACGCAAAAAACCTAACACAGGTTTTTCATCTTCTGGCAAGTACCACAATAGTTAGTCAGTTAGCATGCCCTTGCTGCCTCTTTCGAATATTTATTACTGTCAACACAAACTTCCTTAGATTAATCAAGGTCAATGAAGGATGTAAAGGGAATTCACCATAATTAGAGCCTCTTAAAACGTTTAGACACACAGGATGCACTCTGTGGAAGTTTAGCATACACAGAGTGGTGTACAGCCCTTACTTACCCTCAGTGCTGGTTGCTACACATAGACAAACGATTTGTTTTCTGCACACCAAGCAGTGTGCTGCTGCAGTTCCTCTGCCAGCAGCATCAGTTAGAGCCACTTCAAAGCCAGCCTTCTGTTTTGCTGGGCATGAAGCAGTTTTGAAAATACCACTGCTTGCTAAATACCAAGGGAAAGGGCAGGACCCTCCTTGGTGGCACTTGGGATTCTCAGTATCTCTCAGGAAGTTTGAGGGATCTTTGACCTTCCAATAAAAGGTTGTCTGCTTAATTTATAAACTTCACAGCCTTGCTACATGTTCCTTTCATAAACATAAAATCATCAACTCTTGCTGTTATAACCTTTTGTTGTTTGTTCACAGGACTCGAGTACTGATACTTTGTAATTCTCATGGTAGTGTCTGCTTTGTTGCTGGACAAAGCTTTCTGTTCTAAGGCAGAACAGAGCTAAGTCCAGATATGTCTAGCACAGGAAAAAAAAAAAGGTTGGTAGGAATTTTAAGGGTTTGCATCATCTTACCAGAAAAAGAAGACAGACAAAACTCTTTGTGTGCCAGTATTCCCTACACTGATCTATGGGCAATTTGGAGCCTTGAGTTCTAAAGCAACCACTATTTTAAACAGTTACTATGCATCTACTGTAAATAAAGCTGACTTAAAACTTTGAGAAAACCAGCATTCTGCCAGCTGCCTACCAAGCTGGAAACCAGGTTCCTGCAGGGCCCATAACCTTGAGCACCCTGATGGCCTAGGAAGCCAGCTGCCTAGGGAATGGCATTAAACAAAAGAATCTTTCTTTCTTCCTTCCTTCCAGTTGACTAGTTCACTGGGTTTCTCCTCACAAATATTTAAACTACAGTAAAAATACTCTTTTTTAAAGCATTTGATCTGATTTGGTACCAAAATAATTTCTTGTTCCAACCTTTCCCACCCCACAAGCTAGAAAGAATATTTTCCTCCCTATGAAAATTGCATAGGAGAGAAATTCCTTTTTGTAGCCAGCACCATCTGGATGTAAAGCTTAAAATGTCAAGAGGGCATGAAGGGAACTGCAGCAGGCCAGCTTCCTACACAGGGAAGGCTAATGTTAATTTACATACTCATTAAAATTCAGCATGCTTCAAAAAGATAGAAGAAAATTGAAGGAGATAATATACAAATGCAGTAAAAAGTAACAAAAAGCAGAGATAACCTAAAAGCAGGAAAGAGAGAAAAAAAATACTGCAGACGTTGATTAATTTGAGAAAAGAGACTGTTGAAAAGTCAGAACTTGATACAAAACTTAAGAGAAAAAAATCACTTTATAGGCAAAACTAGTAAATATATCTATACCAGCAGATCTCAAGCTTGTTGTAACTGGGGTTTCATCTAACAGCAGGAGCTATTTCCAGAGGCCAACCCCACTTCAATTACACAGAAGAAGAAAGACGCTGAATGTGCAAGACTCTCGGTGGACCATCACTGCTCCCAGTGCTCTGGAAGATCTTTCCCACTTTGACTTTATATATTGAGACAACAAAGCATGGTAAGTGCAGAAGAGGCATTTTTAGAGGAAAGGTGCCCTGAAGCTACTATAACTGGTCCAAGCAGGATTTCCTCAGTTCAGAGGACAGCATGCAGCAGTCACATCCATTTTATTACCACAGAGAGCTAAATGGCCCAGGGTGTCCTCCCCCTCACACAAACATACAGACAGCCTTACAACATGACAGTCCCAGGTTCACAAAGGCAATTTATATAGGTTTCTCAGCATCTTTCAGTGGTGTTTACACCAACCTCCTTCACGGGACTCCAGAAACATGGGAAATATTTTTGTGGTTGTTCTCCATACCACTGCATTGCTCTGTGCTCTAGGAGGAAAGAGATCTCTGTGACATGCATCATGGGATGTCAGAACCATAACAAAGCCTCTGGAGCTCATTAGCATCAATTTTATCCTTCTTACTCTCCTCATTGGAATCAGTCCAGAACACAAAATTTACATTGTACAAAAGTTGTACAATATCCAACAAGAAAAGGTGAATTAATTTAATCTCGAAAGTTTTGTGTAAACTTTGCACATGTAGCTAAATAATCACCAGAACTTTGAAAAAGAATGTATAGACTAGTTGGAAGGAGTCTAATTTTATATGCATTCCACCATCAGTGTCCAAAAGCCAAGCATACGTAAGTATAAAAGCCATCTTTTACAGATGTAGAAATCCTAATTGCAGAGGGACAAAGCAAAAAAGTCCAGCAGAGTGTGCTAATATCAATGTTTCACGCACTGAAGCATAGGAAGCAGCAATATTCCACCTGCTCTTCTCACCATTATCAACAACACATTCACTCTAAATCAGAAAAGGTTGTGCTGCATCTTGAAGGTATTAAGATGCAGGATAGTGTAATTGAGAGTGGTTTACCAGCTTCACAATAGGTAGCTTGTGCAGTGCTACCTTGCAACCCAAGGTAATTGTATTGGATACCTGTTGTAAATTCAGTAATTTTTTCTACTGTGAAAGTATCATACACAGCAAACCCTCCAGAAACACATTTTGATGCCAAAGCAAAGTTAAAAGAAACTGCGGAACATGTGGCAGGAATATCCTCAGGTAGACATATAGGAAAAGCAGCTGGCACAAGAATAAGGTTGATTGGATCTTTAGCAATCATTTGTTCATCAAGATACACACCATCAGCATCTCCACCATGAACTGTGGCCTTATGACATTCCCAAATGCAGCCAGAATGATGCAGCTGCTCTCATGTTTCTCTTCAGGAAAGGATCATGTTCTACAACTAACCTGAGTATGAAAACATGAGTATGAAGAAATGTGGGATTATGTCTGGGAACAGTTGAAGCTTCAGCACTTCCCAGACCTTCCCTTTGCCATTTTCTTTCTCAAATCTTCCTTCTTGTTTACCCTGTTGCCCTTCTTAGCTTACCTTCCTTCTCTTTGTTAGATGCAAAGTTAACATTTCACAGTTCTGTTATTAGCTTTAAATTAATATTTTATTCTTATAGTCAATATTAATGCTACCCAGCATAAGAAAATTACCATTGATCTGTGTACCACACAGCTTGTGAAAATAGCAAGTTCAGAATCACTGAGGTTTTGTTCTGTGCTGTGACCTTTGCTATGAAAATGAAAAAAAAAAATAAACCCATTCCATGAAATTGCTTCTCCTGGCAAAGATTTGCCACACAGTGGTTTTCATTTACTGCTCTGACCCAGCACCTTGCAAAATCATGGGATCGATGGGCCCCAAGCAGATAGAAAAGCACGTATACCTGGTCACTGACAATACAGGACTGGATCAGCCCAAGGAGGTGCCTGCATTTCACAGCAAGGTGCCCAGTGCCAGCTCGGAACACCAGGCCAGCAAAAGTGAAAATTGCTGCAGAGATTACAGATGTCACCACTTTTCATCTCTACGCATTAGAGAATTTTCAAGGTAAAATAAATTCCAAATTCAACCCTCAGGTCAGCAAAAAAAATCCTTTAAAGCAAAGATTCTTCTTGAGGATCATCAAAGAAATTTAAGAATAGCAGATTCATTTGCTCATTGCAGCTTTCAGAGTAACTATTTTAATTTAAATTTAATTTAAAGTTAATTCATTAACTTTAATTTAAAGTTAATACCATCTTTATTTAACAAAGAGCTTAAGCACAAAGGGCTGAAACTTAAAGCACCAGCATTTAAGGATGAAGCCACAGTGAAAACTTAAAACATGTCAGCTCTCAACTCTGTATCTAGATACCAAATCAACAAGATTCAGATCAAGTCTTTACAAGCTACTTCTTAATTTGGCACCTTGTATGACTTCAGTCTCATATTCCTAAGAAAGTAATATCCTCATGTCCTCATTCTGTCACTCTAGATTTCAATGGTACGCAGAGTTTTGTCAGCTGGATTCCTGACACACACTCAAAACAGGCAAATGGTTTAAAAAAGACAAAAATATACATCTGTCTCTTCTGCTCCCCCCTCTGTTATTAAACAAGAGCCCAACAAGTCAACTCCTAGGGGTTTTATTTTTTCATCTCACTAGAAATCATGATCTCTCCAGAATCAATTACAACATCAGAAAGAAGATGCTTTGTTTCACAGAAACATGTACTTAAAGACTGTGAAGCTGCATTGATTCAATGATTATCTGGGAAGACGTTCATGCAATTAAGATCAGCAATGCAAACAACTCTCAGAGTCCTTGGCTCCCAAACACTACAGTCAGTGGTTTGACTGTGTTGGGTGACCTGTGATCCAGCAGATATATGACAAACTCCGAAGTGTCTTAGGGGAAGACACAGCACTGCACTCTCAGCACCCTAAGCCAGATGCAGAACTGACTCATTGAACTTCCAGAACATAATTCAGTAGTCTCAACAGCATGTAGCAAATTATAAAAACAGCCAGCCAGCCAGCCAAGCTTACAGCACTTTCCGTATATACAAACCGAACCTGGTGCTGTTCAAAAAAAATTGAAAGCAGTTTCCATTTATTTTTCTATGTCAATAGAAAGATTTTAGCCAACCAGTGTATTATTATAACCTAAAGTTCTTTCACAAAGAACACTTATAAAACAACAGTCAATAATTTTTCAAAAGTGTGTTTTAAAAGGTTTAATTAAGGAAAGCAAGTGAATTTCAGGATATTCAACACTAGAGCTACAAAACAAATTGGCTTATTTTTTCCGTAGTTGAAATCCAAGAGTGTTGTGCATGGAAATCAGTTTCAGGATTACCCAAATGAAATATTTTTCACTTTCAACTGACATAAAAAATTGAAAATATTTTGGTTTGGTCGAAATATGACATTTTATTTCCTTCAGGAATGTTTTTCCTGTTCTTTAAATTATGTTTACTAGAGCTTCCTGTAAAAAAATATCACTTAGAAAAATCACAGATTCACAGAATGGTTTGTTTTGAATGGGCAGAGTTCAAGAAGTGTTTGGACAACACTCTCAGGCACATGGTGTAACTCTTGGGGATAGTCCTGTGCAGGGCCAGGAGCTGGGCTCAGTGGCCATTGTGAATCCCTTCCAGCTCAGCATATTCTGTGATTCTCTGGTTCTGTGAACCCCTAGAGATCATCTTGGCCAACTCCCCCTTGAATATCTCCGGAGATGGAGATTTCACAACCTCATTTCCTCACTGTTCTTGTCATTTTTACTGAAGATGAGACTGTTTCCAAGTTTCACCAAAATCTGTAGGTGGTTTTGCTGACTTGCAGATGCATCTTTTGGCAACAAAGCTCCATACTAATTTTTTTGTTTGACTTTACTGGTCAGCTTGTGCTACCAAGTCATAAATGTCCAGTGACAACCTGCCAACCAAACTGAGTGCAAACAATATACACACAGGTAACATCAGCAGCGGGCTAATTTATATCAGCTATGGACTGAATCTGACGAGGTATAAACCAGTACAAGGAAGGCAGCAGGATTTTTTTTTCTCTCCCTCAGACTGAATTAAAATTTCTTAGTGCAACAAGGAGGAAAGGGGAAAGTAGGAAGGGGAGATCCCCAATATTATTTTAGCCAGAGATGATGTAAATCTGAATTCAATGCTGTATTCTGGCAGGGAGATAAGGATGAGAAAGAGAATGCATATGGTACATAGTCCCAAGACTGTGCAGTTCAGGAATAGCTAGAGCATGTTATTCATTGCCTTCCACTTCCTCTGAAAAGACTTCTTTCCACTTCTCATTAAACATATAGTAAATAAAAAGAAATACAAACCCTAACAATCTTCTGCCCCTAGCAGAAAACAAATAATGTCAGGACTAAGATTTCATACTACAGAGAGCAAGCTTGCTTTCTTTTTCTTGTCATGGTTTTGTAGTCCAGGTGGGAATGGTTAGATAAGTAACTTAAAGGGGGCGAGAAGCCCTGATACACAAGGTAATTTACCTGTAGTGTAAAAACACTAGTGAGACAAGTAAGTAACTGTGAGAAGCAGCAGGAGGTAGAAAATAGACAACAGAGGAACTCTGCAAGGAAGAGAAAGAATGCAAAGAAATAAATTGAAAAGAAGGAGCAACTGCATGGGTAAAGATCCTGAGTGCTAGAAGACCCTGCTGAACATAAGATAATTCAGTGGGGCAAGATTGCACTGTAGTGTGAGAACCTCTCGATCTAAGATCACAGCCAGTGCCCTTTGGGACAGAAAAGCAACCAGGTCACTAACAAGAGAAACATCCTTTCAAAATGCTGCACAGTGCCTTCTGAATTTCTGCCAAATATCACAAGCTAGGGAGGGTCTGTTGTGTCTTCTATGAGTCACTAGCAAACTTCCTTCAGGTACTGGATGCTGAGGGAGTCGTCTTTCACAATGGAGTACAAATGATATTTGGTTTACCTGAGCTTGAAAAGTCCATGTGTTTTACAGAACCTTTAATATTGTTTCCTTAGTGAATTTTCGCTTTTGATCAAGTTCTCATTGATTTTTCAACCACCTGCTCTTGAATCCTTTGTACCAGTTGATACAAATATAACTGGTGACAGATTTTCCATGATTTCTTCTAGAATTCACTGTGGCTCACAGCCCTTTCTCCATCCTCAAAGAAGGTTAATTCTATACAATTAAGATGGTGTGTGTGGATAAAGGTGACATCTGTTTGTCACATCTCTTTCTCTGGAATATTCATTGCTCCCAGGAGTTAACTCATACACCCCATTTACAAGATGAAACACCTTCTCTCATTTTTTTCAATAAATATCATGAAAATATATTAGATTGCTGGGATTTATACAGAGATGTTTGGCAGGATTTTCAGGTCTATCAAGGATAAATTGAATATGTGGTTCTTCTACACAGAATTATCTGAATAAATAATGTATTAGGAGAATTTCACTTCTTATCTATGTCTGATTCATTCTCAGATAAGCATATATACATTTGCACTGGTGTCAATCACGTTGCAGAACACATGAACAGAAGCAAATGTGTTCTTAGTCAGTATCTTTAATATTCAGGGTAGAAAACAGACCAGTAACACTGATATAGTAAAACAAACAAAAAATATCCAGCTCTTCAGGTACAGGAAAGGGAGTAATTTATTTTCTTTGTTTCAGCTTTTCATTATGTTTGGTTTTACTTTTAGCTTGTAAAGTTTTAAGACAGGAAACACATAAAACCAGCTATAAAGCCTTTATCAATTGCTTCTCACACAGCACTGCAAAGCACTTTCCAATAGCTCTTAATTACAGAAAGCCAGCACTGGAAGCACCAGGTTCAGAAGAGCTATTGGCTTACTACTGGTTTTGGACATAGATCTGTCCACCAGGCCACTTGCCTGCACACATGGACACTGTTGCAGCACTTACAAACCTGATGGGTGCATAGAATCAGGCTTGACATACACTTGTCTCCATAAGACAAAACAACAGAGGTGATTATCTGTATAACTCTGAAGAAGAACTTCATGACACTCTACAAATTTTCTCACTTGCTGGCACAGGGAAATACAACCTTTTGTTACTGGTATCGCAGTAAAGTGTTCAGTCTCACGAGGAAGACATACTGTCCCTCACACTGGATCTACTGTGAAGTCAATGACAGCTGACTGATCATAGTTTGAGAGGAAAAAAAAAAAAAAGTTGTAGTTGAGAGGACTGTTCCTGCTCCAAAACAAAAGGGAGAAAAAGCACCTTAATTCCAGCACAGATGAAAATGGCAGGAGATGCTTTGCTTCTCCAAAAAACATCTCAAACCTTTGAAAAGTATGCACGGTCGCCCATATACATGAAGTGATATAAGCATGCAACTTTGAACTAGTACTGAATTCTTCTCTGCTTCATCTAAAAGATATTTCATGCAATTACTATAGTAACTCACACATTTTTCAGTGAAAGACATCTCTCTTCAGCCTTTCTTTTAATATTTGAATTGAAAGAGACATGAGATTTTTATGCCTTAGATCTATAAGAAAGACAAGTGTGGAAGTGATGTTGGTTTTAAAGACAATCACTACTAGGGAGCAAAAGGCAATTTTTTTTTTGCTGGATAACACAGTAATACTTTTTATGTTCAGTGGTTGCTTCAAAGAGCAAGGGAATCCTCTGTTCCCCATATCCACTTGGTTATATCCATGGCATGAATGATCGGATTAAATTGCAAATTCAGATTTGATACAAAGTTTTGAATGAGTAAAGATAGCAAAGCACTAGACAGATCATCTGTCTTTAGACTGTGAGACTATCTTCATATTTCCTGATCAGAAATACATGTTTTCACAGAATATGCTGAGCTGGAAGGGACCCACAAAGATTGTTGAGTCCAATTCCTGATGCTTCAAGGGACTGATCCCAAGAATCACACCATGTGCGTGAGTGCATTATCCAAACACTTCTTGAGCTCTGTCAGGCTGGTGCTGGGACCACTTCTCTGGGGAGCCTGTTCCAGTGCCCAACCACCCTCTGGGTAATGAACCTTTCCCTGATATCCAAACTAAACCTCTCCTGACACAACTGCAGGCCATTCCCTTAGGTCCTGTCACTGGTACCACAGAGAATACAGTAAAAGAGACTAGGCAACAACAACAGCATTCAAGCATGCAGGTGCTCTGGCCAGGCTTCATCTGCGTCAGTGAAATATCTACGGTCCACAACACCTGAGCAAAATGTGTTGGCAGAAAAATTGAGAGGTAGCTGGAAAAACTTGGACACAGACTATCCCAAATCTCCATGTTTCAGAAGCCAAGAGAGCTTTGAGCAAGTAACTCTCCAGCCAAGACTCATCTGTCTTGTCCTTATAGTCCACTGAGAAGACTAAGGCAAACAGAGCTGAACAGAAAATGAGATCTCCAACTCTAGATCTGCTCATCCAGCATTAAGACAAAGCCCAAACATCTGCCTGCATCTTCCATACAACAATCATGAATGCTTATAACCGCAAAAAAAGTCAAAAGCTAGAGCTCCAAAATTTATTTGAATTTCAATTGCACACAAAACTTATCCAGGTATTCACTCATTGACTTTCTATTCCTTTTGCAATTGGAAAGATGAAGTGTATTCCATCTGCCTGCTGCAGCACTGTCTGGCAAAAACAGTGGCAGTCAAGTACAGGCCACTACAGGTGACAGAACCCTAGAGGGAATAACCTTCAGTCCTTACTGCACGTGCCAGACATACAACAGATTTGTTACAGGTACCTTATATTGAGCATGCAACAACAGATAAATCATGCAGATGTCAAATGGCTGTTTTTCTCATATTCTGTAATTTCCTGTATTCTTAAAACTTTCATTATATCTCAAAAGAGTAGGACTGTCCTGGATTAAAGCAGCAGAGATAAACAGCAGCATCTTGCACAGGCTGTTTGCCAAGAAGTGGCCTGAATACACCCCAGAAAATGAAAACAAACAAACAAAACTAGAAATAAACAACACAACAACCCCCCCCACCCACTCCAAAATACCCAACTAAAGTCCCAAGAGACATGGGTTCTCTACCTGTGAGACTGAGAAAATCTTTGATGTTCAGCTTTTTCTTCTCACATCTGTGAAATAACAATTATCTGACTGTATCAAAGGAATGACCATGAGATTTAGCCATAGATGGAAAAACACACTAAATCTGCTGTAGATCACATTCAGAAAACTAGCATTATTAAACTGATAAAACAACAAAGCATTTAGCATCACAATAATTTGGCTTCAGATTAAAAAACTAATAAAAAAATGACACTACTGAATATTCTCTTTCAAAACAATTCCCACCACAAGTTCACTTGAAAATTTCAAACAAGGCCTCAACATTTCCTGCATTCAATATAGATTTAGAAAAAGCCGTACAGAAGAAAAAGATTCAGTATTTCCTTTTCTCCTGTGGGAGGATTTTAAAAACAGCTGGAGGAGCCACTAGGTGATTTCTGGTGCAAGTTTCCCAGAATAGTACTTGAAACGAGACCTTGGGCAATACCTCTTCTTTCACGGCAAACAATAGTCAGATGCCTATACATGTGCTCCACCACTTTAAGGAAAACTGTACTTTTGTTCAGAAATATCTTTTAGTTTTTATACTTGGAAAAAAAATAAAATAACAGTACCAACGGGAGAATACAAGAAAGTGCTGCCATCTTCAGCAAAATTTCCCTGAAGCAGCCAGGGCATACCTGCTTTGGGCACAGAAGTTTTGAAACTCAGCCAGCACAATAAGGTGGACTTGTAATCTGAGAAACCCATCCACCTCACCTACCCACTTTTAGCCATCACTAACCTCCAGCTAAATAGCTGCCAGCATGAGAGTGGACCAGATAGGGCTTTTGAGCCAGGAAGTCACATGATGTGGTGGTTTGCCAATGAGAAAACCTGGAGAAGTCCCATATTCTGCCATTACTCCTGCATTGCTATCAGAAGAGGGAGAACAATATCATTATAATAAAGGAATGACCAATAGCAACCTGGGGATAAATTTTGATGGGCCAGCACTGATTGGGATTGTTCCCTCACATACAATTATAAGATTTTAGTATAAGCTACCATGAGAAAATTATGAGAACTTGCAGGTTTGTTAAGACATTTCAGTCTTGCTTAGAGCATTGTTTTGTCCATACAGAGCAATCATCATTATCTCTATTTACTGACCGTGAGGAAATATGGTGCCTGAAGAGCAGCTGTCTCTCAGTTTTCAGTTTTTATGCTCTTTCTGTGAAGGATGCTATTGATCAAACACATTTACATTTGAAAACACATAACATATGGTAAGAATGACATCTAACAGAACTCTTGGTTTCCTTGTGACCACGCAAGCCAGGCATCTGCAGATAAGGCATCTGCATTCCTGCACTACCAACCTGCCTTCAGCCCAATAAACCATGAAACCACAGGCCAGTTTTGAGCCAACATGAAAGGAAATTGAACCTGTGGCATCGAGGAGAGAACAGACCTAGGGCAGTGAGGCTATAAGCCTGTCCCTTGCTGACAGAGCTAGAATCTTTCCAAGTGGCAGAGTGTGAGCAACAGAGATGGAAACAGCAAATGGCTGGGTGCCACAGGAACCTGAGTTGGGACTGGGTATTAAATGCCTGATCCCAGAAGGGAGGCAACCTGCAGTCACTACAGGAGAGACTCAAAAGAGATATTCAGGAACACCTAAGAAGCATCAGGTGAGACCCCCAACACAGTCAGGGCTGTGAACCTTGTACCTGGACCTACTATGCTGACATGCTGGAGTCATTTCCAGGACTGATTCTCTCTCCCACAAGACACAGAAGTCATACTTATCATTCCTCTCACTAACAACAGTTACAGAATAACTGGTTCCAAGAAAATGGAATGAGCCTGCCTGTGATGTAAATGACACTCCCACTACAGCTGAATCTGTCAACAGGTCTTAGCTCTCTAGACTGATCGAGACTGAATAGCTTTTTCAAACTCTGAACAGCTATCTAAACTGAATTTCCATGTTGCTTTTTTTCTTCCAAGATAAAACAGGAAAATATGATTCTTGCAAAGTAAATTAGACCAGCCACTGGGGAAGCAAAACTTGTACACTGAGTGATTGCTTTGGCTCCAAGCAAATTTAATCTTTTCCCGTCTATTCCTTTTCTCTTTGTTTTCCGGCATTAGGCAAAAACTTCATATCTGACCATGTTTTTTCAATAGGCTTTGATCTAAGTTATGTTTTGACAATACAGGATTAAAATACCTGTCATGTAAAAGAGCATGGTCCACACATATTCATGCCTGCAAACTATCTAGGGAATTCATTCAATTAAATACCCATCAGTTTTGACATAGGAAAGAGTACTACCATTAAATCTCTATCAAAAAAGGATAAATCAATAAAAAACTTTGTAAGAGAATCTAAGTAGCTAAGATTTACTCTCTTTCAGTAATTTAATGCTTTGCTTTCCCTCCTCAAATGACAGATGTCAGATAATTCAGGTTTTTCTTTGAGACTAAGAACCTTAATTTAATTTTATGTTTAAATGGTCATTAATTCCAGATTTTTCCATTCACATGAGAGAAGTTATCACAGTAAAAGGGACCCTGACAAAACTGAGACAGAAAACATAGGTGTACAGACACATTTTTAAAGATGACTAGTGCTGTTTTTTTTCTTGCTGATTATTTCCAAAGGTCTTTCCTTGCTCTGTTTCCCTTCCCACACAAGTCATTGATTTTTATCTGGTTTTACATTACCACATCCTAAAATATGCTGTGAAATCTCTGAATGCCTGTTTCCTCCTAAAGCCATTCAGATTCTCAAGGAACACGGAGAGGATACTCAAAGAAGGCTATATTACCAGCAAAACTGTTGGCAACTTGGTGATATCTTACTATCACTTAACAGGAAAAGTGACAAGACATACATTAAACCTTCATGCTTGTTGATTTTTAAGTATTCACCCATGTGCTTCTACTCCACTGCAGCTAGTACATCCTGCAACTCTAAATAAAAACACCGTGAACTTCCATCTCCTTCTGGAAACATACTCTCCAGAGCTTACTGCTTCTCCTGCTGTGAGAATGGTAAACTGTTCCAAGGATCAGTATCCAAGGTTTCCAGTTTGGCAGATCACATTGCTCTGTTCCCATCACAAAACCCACAATGTATGTGCTATTAGTCTATACCGCTGCAGTAGGGCAGACTTTTTCCTGAAGTGCCGTTTATGAACTGCAAAAAATACCTTTGGTAAAATTGTACCTTTGAAGACACTGTGTCTCAGTTTGAGAGAAATTGGAAGGAAATATCTGAAATGAACGTAACCTCTAATAGAAGGCAGGTTTCAGCAGCCCCTCCCCCACAGGTTCAGAAAGAAATTTCTTGGAGGAAAGTGAAAAAAAACCCCAAACTGTTTATTTAACAAGCAGGGTGCACACAGGCAAGAGAATGAATAATGTTAAATAATAAAACCTCTTGCTGTGGAGAAGACCTAGTAGATTCAGAGTCCTTTCTGTAGGTATGGCTCTGCTCTCTCCAGAGATGGGGTGCGGTGTGGGCACCTCTTGGCTGTGCTGTGGGGCCTCCCGGTGATGGTGTTCCAGACTGGAGCAAGGCTGAACAGTTCCAGGGAAAAAAAGAAGCCACAGTCCCAGGAAAACTCCTGCCTCAGCTAATGAACAAGAAGCTAGTTAAAAAGCAAGAGAATGCAACCCTCTTCCCTGCGGCAGAGCCAAGTGCTGAGGAGTGAGTGAGAAAGTTACCTGTGTTTTCGAACACAGCTGCTGAAGGAATTCCAGCAGCTTCCCCTCCCTCTCCTGGACCTAGCTTTAAAGGCACAGAACTCACGTCTGGCATAGGGCAGACGATAGGGGATACAGCATCAGAAAGTCACCCCAAGACACTGTGGTAGCCAGGAATAAACCATGAGGATAGTTCTGACAGAGGATGAATAGCCCAAGAAGAATAGGCTGACCCTAACTATTGCAAGGCCATTCTTTGGCAAGTGACACCCATGTCATTTTGCAGGTGTGTAACTATTGGCTAGTGCTTTCTTCTTGCACTTCGCTACCATTATTTTTATTATTTTAAAATACGGCTGCTTCTGTATTTTTAAGACTGAGGAAGCTAGCAGTGCTAAGAGACTTGGGCATGACTCTGACTCTTTACTGCTTGGAAGGAAAATGCTATGTGCCTCAGAGGCAGAAAGACAATCTGATAGCTGTCCATCATTAAGCTTTTCTAACCCTGAGTTGTCACAGGTAACAGATACACATACAATACCTATGATCAGCCCATTTCCTTTAGAAATTTACTTTCACCAAATGCAAGAAACCTGACTGCAGGATTTGCAGTAATGATGTCTGTATTTGTCCCTGGTGGAGAAAGGGGGCAAGGTGTGGGAAAAATAGCACCCATTTTTCAGACCTCCTTCTAGGGGTTTTCAACCCCAATACACCATTCAACAAGTACAAGAGTCTTCTGTTCATTCCAGGAAGTGCAGATAGGGGAATCTTGGGGGATTACTACAGATAGGGGAATCTGTCAGGCAAAAAGCAAGTACTAAAAAATCGTGTTTGAGTAACAAATATAGAAGAAGTTTCTGAGGTATTTTATTATGTCGTGAAAAAAAAAAATCAAGGTTAAATTTTCATTCCATACATTCCCCACCTGTTGTAAATACAGGATAACTAATGGGATTTGGGAGGCAATTCTATTTTATTGTTTCAGAATAAGAAGTTTTAAGCCCAGTACCCACTCCTTTATCTACTCCAATGCACATCCCACAATCTATCTGTGCTCTTTCAATTGAATCATAAGTAGTATTTCCACATCCTTAGCAATGTTTTGTTTCTAAAACAGACAGTTCCAAACATTTGATAAAAAAAGAAATCAAACCCTTGCTACTTTTTCATTCACACAGAGAAATGTCTATAAAATGAATTCTGGAAACTACCACACCGACATCCAGACTATCCTGCGTCCTTGAGTCATGGACTCTTGCTGGAGTGCAGACAGCCACCCTCACATCTGCATGCAGGGCAAACAAGCACACTGTAATTGGACATGCCCAGGTGAAAGGTCTGCCCCCTCCCCTCTAACCACCCCTCACACCATCTATGCAGGGTGATGAAGCAGAGGATTTACAGGAAACGACTCCTTTTGAGGGGCGACATATTTGCAGTGAAGGGTTCCACTTTTCTGCGAAGCAGCTTTGTCACTGTTTCCAAGTTCTTCAGAAACAACCAGGAGCTATGCAATGCTTGACAGTTATGTATCAACAGCCCTGAGGATTTTTCCCATCCACTATTTTGGGAGAAATATGACTTCCTCATGCTGTAAGGAACAAACATAAGGATCTAAAATGCCACGTACTAAACAGACATACCACCTTACTGCAGGGCACACACAATTCAAACGAGCAAAGAGAGTTGCAAGCATTGGCTTACCATAATGTTTCCTTCATTTGGCTAGAATACAGTCATTCTGTTAATTGATACTCTTACCACAGTGTCAAACAAACAAATTGGATAAAACACAGTTTGTCAGTACTTTGTCACATTCTGGGTTTTCTGGCAGTATGTCCTGGGGCACCAACAGATGTAAGGTCTGATAAAAGCTGCTTCCCCAATTTCATGTCCAAGAAAAATTCAGGCTTTATTCTGTAATGTGTACACACATGGCAGATTAAAAAAAGACCACAATTAACCCTCTGCCCCCTGGCCCACACTGGATTTCAAATTCTGAACAGGTTTTTAAGATTTTCCAGCCCACTCCCTGTCTCTCACAGGCTACATGATCCTAGAAGAGGGGCTGAAAGTGTCATTTTTTTTTTCTGGAAAAGATGTCAGAAGAATCCATCCATTCATTAGCTCCTCAAGAAAATAACATGGAAAGAATTTTAGCTGAGGTGGACTCAGATGGCTGGTGCTTAATCAATCAGTACTCAAAGCTGCTGTCATTGAGCACTACTCCAAAATAAGCCACACTTGGCATACACAGACACTTCAGACACTGAAGAGTATCTGAATGGGCTACAACAAACAGCACCTGACCAGGTTTCTTTAAAAACTGTTCATTGAAACTGAGGAGGTTTACAAAATCCCACCAAATAGCAACAGCGGCCAACAAAACTTGGACTTGCTAGTCACCACACAAAGTCAGAACCAGACCCAAACTACTCTTTAGTTTGATACTTGATTTCCTCAAGAACACCTGGAGATGGTATGCATTCATGATAAGAATCCAACAGTGTTTACTTCTCCTAACAAGGTTAGGTCCTGATATATCTTGTGAAGGAAGGGGTCAGTCTACTCACACCAGCTGCATTACTTTCTCCAGAAAGACTGATCTATTCTGCCTCTGAAGCCAATGTGTGTTTTTTACTCTCAACATTTCTGTTTAAAATAGTGTTCTCTTCTGTGTATGCACTAAGTGGTAGACATGTCAGTTTTTAAGTAACACAGCAGAGAAAAACAACTCAGTTGGAAAGTAAAACAACTGAAGGCTAACTTGATGCCTCCATTTGGTCAACAGCTATTCTGCTTAAAAAACAGCTTTGATTCTGTCACAGCTCTCTTCTCACACAGATCCTGATCCAAGTCATTTAAATTTCTTTTTACCATAGAATATCAGGGGTTTCAACTTTGCTTCGTATGTTCTCAGTTGTGACACTGGGGAAGTCAGGGTTCATCACTGCAGATAAAATCTAGAAGGCTCCATCAAAAAGTCAGGATTTGGACACTTAAGGATTCTTCATATATTCTGACCCTAAGTTTTATTACAGAGCCATCACTGTTGACCTGTTGAAGCACAAAAGACTCCAGTTTTACCAGGTGGTGTTTTGAAACTAAAGAGAATGAAAGACAGGTTTGATGTGTCAACTTGATGTCCAAGACTTACACAAAATTAATCTGAAATACTTTTCAATCCTCTGTTCTCAGATTTTCTCTGCTTCCCAGCTCCCAGGGATTCATCTCTCCTTGTATGCTGTGAACATAACTGCAGTGAGCCATTTTGTTATAACAAGCTCATTTTGCAACCCACCACAACAGTAACAGCTGTTCATTCCAGAGCCAGCACAGACATGCTGCACACAAATGGCACACTGAGCACTGGCACTTTAGCTACCCAAATCAAAGGCAACAATAACAAAAGTATGTGTTGGGCAGATGCCAAAAAGGGTCTCGCTTGATTCTGAGCAGTCCAGAATTGCAACAAACCTTATTGTCCATGACTCTAACGATAAACAAGAGATTTTTGTAGGGCATAATTTCAAATTAAGGTACAATGTAAAAAAATACAAAGTCTGTCCAAACTAGAAGAACAGAAGAGTCCATGAAATACCATAGAAAGCAGAAGAACAGAAAAAGAATTTAAGGAGTGCCTTCCATATAGTCAATACTAGCCACTGAAACATATCTTAGCTACCCTGGAAGGCCAGCAAGGCAGCTGGAAGGACTTCTTGATGACTGTGTTACAAAACAGGCACTCAGGAATAATGAGGCCAAGAAGCTCAATGCATTCTTGGTCAGTTGCTACTACAGAAGGTATTGGAGAGATCCCACACCTTATGCATTCATCGCAGCAGAGAGCTTGGAGAAGCTGTAACATTTTAAAGCAAGGAGTATTAGACTAAATAACATAGGCAGTATTAGACCAAACAGACAATTTGGAGGTTATTGCATCACCAGGAATGGATGGCATTCACCTGAGAGCTCTGGGGAAACTCAAGTGTGGAACTGTGGAACTTCTGGCTAAGGTTTGTAGATGATAAACACAAAAAGCTGCTTTGCTACCAGACTGTAAAAAGAGTCCAAAAAGGGCTCTAAAGAGACATGGGGACAGCTGAAGAGTGATTTCCAGAAAGAGTATGACTGGATAATACAGGGTCTTTCATAAATGATTCTGTAAGACTTCAAGCCTAGCAACCACTTCTCAGGATGAAAAAGAGTAAGCAGTGGGGTCTTTGGGGAATCAGAGTTGAGACATTTTCTACTCCATATCTTCACCAGTGACCTGGAGAGGGGAATGAACAGCTAAGCATCAGTTTGTGAATGCTACTAAACACTTGCAAGCAGTCGAATGCTATGCTGATGGTAAGGAACTTCAAAGGGAGTTCAGAGAACCAACTGAGCACACAGAAAACCTGGCAGGAGAGAAAACTGCAGTGAAAAGAAGGCATAAGAGATTATTCTTCCACCATGTAACATCCCTGTATGCTCACTTCTCTTGTACTGCATGCAGTTCTCATCTCAAGGATGCAGTTGAGTCAGAAACAGAATCACAGAGGGAACATCGGAAGGAACCTCAGGGTCATCGAGTACAACTTCGCTGCTCAAGCAGGTTCAGCTAGAGAAGATTGTCCAGGAACACGTCTGGCTGGGTTTTAAATGTCTCCACAAATGGAGACACCACAAATTCTCTGGGCAACCTGTTCCAATTTTCACCACCCTCACAGCAAAAAATTATTTTCTTGCATCAGATGGAATCTCATCTGTATTAATTTATGCCCATTGCCTACCAGCAATTAAACGATCGATGAGGGTATCCAGAGGATAAGTGCTTTACACAGAGTCACTACAGGCTGAGAGAGTAGAAGGCGAATGGGAGTAGTTTCCCTGACGTTTACTGTCATGAACATGATGAATGACCTTAATGGAAAACTGCTGTTATCATCTCTGGCTAGCCAAAAGCCCACACTGCCATCTAAGGATATGCTTCCATAGCTCTAATGTCAATTCACATGTTACCTATGAACCATGGAACAATGATGACACAAGGTGACAGCAAATTTTGTTGTTTCCCACTCGTCAAAGACAACATATTGCTCCAACTACCTGCTCTCTCCACTGGTTCCATACCAAATAAATAAGTAAAATATTTTGTGTCTTTGACAGTAACCCACTGGAGTAACTTCTGGGATGCCGGGGCAAATTTTCAGATGATTGACACTACACCCTGTCCTATCCACACACAAAAAGTTTCTCCCACAGAAGGAGGGACAGGCTACCTAAACTGATTTCTGTCTCTTCAAAAGACAATAAAGAGCTTAGTTAACAGAAACTCATTTAAAATAAAAATTAGGAAAGCAAGTCAGGGGAAAATAAAAATCATATCTAGATTATAGAGCAATGAATTTTATTTAAAGAAAACCTTAGAGTTCTTGGTAGCACTAGTATTGTGAATCTTGTAAATTTTCCACTTCTTCATTTTCAGTGCTGAAGAAAGATACTGAATTACATTTGTTTAATTCTCTGGATTAACGTTTACTTTTCTACTTACTTCATCAGTTGCATTAGCAAAGGTGTAAGCACCTCTGGAACTGGGACACTCCAGTAATTCCTATAAATATTACTACTACTTATTTAGGCCAGCCTGATATTGATATTGATAGCACTTCAGTATTAAAGCTATACAAGTCTACAAAGTAATACACCCCAGCTGGGTCACTTTCAATGTCAGTGCTACCAGCCTTTGCATGCTGTAACAAAATTCTGGATGTACTGCCTCCATACATTCAGCCACGCCAGTATTGGATCATGGGCTAATAGATGGTAATTCAGCAAAGCTTTTCCATGGAGGTCATTAACACCATTAATAACACCATTTGATACTTCAGTCACATCTATCCCTTCGGAAGGGCTGCAGCAATCTATTCTTTTCCCACATGCAAGAAAGATTGAGGGACTACAAGCCAGTTCTGTGCTCTTCTAACCCTTGGTTTTTTTGAAACTGAGAAGCTTCCTGATAAGTGAATTCTTGGACTTGCCTCCACATATTATCACTTAATAAAAGACCCCAAGAACTGTCATTAGAGCAAGAACAAAATGGCAGAATATTTAGGCTGGATCCATATAGTCTTTCTAATTGCACAATCTTTTCTAGTAAAATGTAACACTGTTAGAGATTAAAATGAAACATATTAGAACTTCTACAATACAAATTTTGTAGAAGTTTGTACTTAGTCACCAACTTCAGCCTCTCTTTTCTGCTCCTGCAATTCCTCACAAATTGCTAATTCTAGCCACAAGTCAGCGCTTGCTCTCATTTCATATCAGGAAAACAAGAAGAGAAGTAGGCCTATGTATCTCCTAGGAGACAAGTGTTAATGAACTTGTCTCCTAACTACTTCACTTATGACACCCAGGGTCAATCACCCAGTTTTGAAGCACCGAATAGCACAGGTCTATTGCTCTTAAACAGCTAACCAAAAGTAAAACTGCTCAGATTTTATGGATAGTTCTGAACAAGAATGAACTTGTGATCTGTCCAAGACCACATAGAAAGTCAGTTGCAGAATTGGAAATACAACCCATCTTTCAGATTCCTGTTCCAATATTATAACCAGAAGATTTTTTCTTTCTGAAAAACCTTTCCCCTTTCACAGAACTTTTTTTTATTTTTGACATTTCACTTAGTAATGAAGGAACTTTCCTGACAAAGCTCCTTCTCAAAGATCTCTTAATTGCTGAGAGTAAGCTTAAATGAACTTGCATTTCCCAAACCAATCTGCTTCCAGCATAAAACAGCTCCACTGTCAAATACGCTCTGCTGCTAGTTTATCAAATTACCATTTATCTGAAAAAATTCAAAGAGCTTCAGCCTAGTCAAAGAGACATCTTGAACACAGAAAATGCAGAATTACTTGGCTGAGCTTGAAATCATACAGTTGGCTTGGAGAACTTGTATTTTACTCCATTTTGACAGGCACATAGTATTTCGTGAAGGATTTAAAAAATATTATTTTAATAAACTTTTAACTGTTTTGTACTCAGAGTTGATTTTTTGGTTTTTTTCCCCTAAACAACAAAAGCTGAGACATTTTGATTGACCCTAGCCAGTCATGCAGCATGAGTCAGACTGCAGCGTTTGGACCCCTTTAGCTACTCCATGTCTTGGCAGACTGTGGCACTTGTCTTCTTTATATTGGGGAGGCAGAAAGTGAAGCCAAACAGCCTTGACCCTGCAAGACAAGTGCTGCCTCTCCAATCTAGCTGTTGTTATACTTTATTATCTAGGTATGCTCCACAGCAATTAAAGCCTAGAATTATGTCTTAAGTATTTACTCAAGCTGACTCTACTCATTAGTTCCATAACTAAGACTACTTTTTAGTTAACATGAGAAATACAGGTCAAGAAGAAAGAAAATACACTCCTTGTGTATTCTCTTCTCTCATTTTTTGGGCCACTTGGAACTAAATTTGATCTTGTGTCAATTCCCTTTTGATGGTAGCCCAGGATTCTGTAACAAGATTACAGTCTCCTGAACGCTTTCCACCTCATTCATGTACAGACCCACCAGGTCAGAGGGTAAAGTGAAGCAGCCATGCTGCTTTGTCAATTTGCTTGTCTCTTCCTGTTGGCCTGCCCCAGACTTTCCAGGCAAGGTCAACCTTTTTATTCTCTCTCAGTTATTTTTTGTACTCTTATCACCTCTATTCTTTTGTTCTCCTTGAAAAATATGCATTTCCCCCTACATTCCTCTCACTGAAAATAGAGGGCAAAACAGAATTGCCCCAGTTCTATTCACCATTTTTTTTCTCAAAGATAATTGCAAAAGTTCAGTGCTCCCCGTTGTCTCTGGTTTGGTGCCTGTGTGTTAATGAACTCATCAGCCACGCAGCATAAGAGAAATATTTCAGATTAACAGATTCACATATATCCACCCCATTTTAAGTTGTACACACCCAGAGTCGCCAGGGTGTCACAATATTTTCTGACAACATTCCTTGGCTTTCACTCCCATTCATGCATAACCCTGACTTCGCACAAGAGCTCAGTCAAGCAGGGCCTTGGAGAACCAACATCCAGTAACAGGTGACAGTACCAAACTACTCTGCTCTTTCATCTTGATCAAAAAACATCTACATGATTACAATTTCCATACTTAGTTCTCAAATATTTCAGCACCGTCATTTCACAGCATGAGGTTAGCTCCATTAAAACCCAATCATGGGCTCAAAATTCAGGATGAGCAGTAACAACAGCCTAGGGCCCTCACTGGCTACTACGTAAAAGTCTGTGTCCAACATAGTTCTCTCATACAATGTCACTTGCCTTTAAGCCAGTCTAGCAGAGATATTATATTAACTGCCTTCAAGATCGGTGTTATTGCAGCAAGTAAGTAACACTTACTTTCATTTGGTTCTCTGTTCACAGAGACCAAGAACTGAATATGAAGAGAAAAAAAAGGGCAATTTTTCTTCTTTGAGAAGACCTTTGTAGACCAGGGCTGCACAGAAGTGCAGCAGTGAGGGTGAGAGACAGATAAAGATCAATCACTCTATAACTACTTGAAGGTACTAAAAATACTATGATGAGAAGAATGAGGAGGGAGAGGATAAAAGTCTTCCTATTCCCCTTAGTGCAGAGCAGCTAAGCAGCACCATGGGAAAGGTTAGCAGCCATTGTCTTCCCAGACAAGAGAACAAAATGTCCAAGCACTGCCAGTCCTGACAGCAAAAGCGTGTCACTCCCCTATTCTCTTTGCAGGTTAAAAAAAAATCAACAGCAGCTTACAAGATACCAAGGTCACAAAAGATCCTGAGACATAACTTTAGAGTGGCTGGGACATTCCATCAGAGCCAGAAACGGTGATTGTCACAGCTGCTTCCTGCAACACAGCACTTCCCCCTCCCCCCCGGTCAAACTGTTTTGGGTTTGGGTTTTTTTCTAGCCAATTCACCCAAAGGCCAAGAATGCACTGGCATGTTTGTCTGAGTGTAAGGCCTGCCTCTTCTGCCAGGTCTTTTCTGAGAGAGAGGAAACAAGGCAAAACAGATGAGCTTCAGCTTAGTCTCATCAACTGTTAATCAATGCTTACATAAATGTTAAAGCGAAAACATTTTATGAAGTAATTTCTCAATACACTTTCAAACATCTTCAAAAGATATTCCTCTTACTGGTAGCTACTAAAATAAGCATTTCATTTTATTCTCATTTAAGCAGATCTTAAGGGCATGAGTTCACCTAATTAAGCTTTCTGGTATTCATACAGTTTGCTTTGCCTACACAGAGGCAAGAATTATCTACAAAAATTCAAAATATTCCTTCTCCAGGCTGTCTCACACTGGGGGCTATGAGGTATTCCTCCATCCAATTGGGGACATCATGAGGACAGATAGAATACTTTGTACAGCTGCAAATCCCTGTAGCTCTCCCAACAGCAGCTATCAGGAAGCAGACTATCATTCCTGTTTGACTGCTGTAGAGAAGCAAGGAAAGCAGAATGCAGTTTACAACCTATTCAAATTGCATCCATTTATTTCAAAATGGAATTTAACCCCAGGGAACCAGAAGGGCCTCAGAAAGAAGGATAGCAGGTCAACCTATAAGACACAGTTTCACCTGGCTCCCAGACACATCCATGGGGTATGACTGATTTCCAAGCTGTCCTTTCTCAGAAATACAAGTGATCTAAAGAGAGCACAAAGAAGGGAATACTATCAAATACCTAAACATCTTTCCAAAATGTTAGAGCATTCCAGGTTTGGTTTGGTTTTTGGGGTTTTTTTAATGTTTTGTTTGTTTTTTTGGTTATTGGTGAGTTTTTATTTTGTTGGGGTTTTAGAGTCTTGTTTTGTTTTTTTTTTTTTTTTTTGTCAGATGCATCAAATCCCTTCAAAGAACTCTTGGCTGAAAAGGTCATTTAATTCTAAATTCTACAGCCTTTCCAGGTTAGTCTCTTTCTTCCTTCCTTCTCAGCATATCAGAGAGACCACTCTAGTCATCATGACAGAGCTGCACATTGTTTAAACACGTATTTATGGCAAGAAGCAGGTTCTCTCTTGGCGGGCACAGTGAACTATGAAACAATTACTGGGAAGTGATAAATTGTTATCAAAATAATAGTCTATTGGTGCTGCAGCTGTACTTGTTATTTCAGGGTATCTCAACAACCCCAGCAGGTTTCAAAGGACAGTAACAGAAGAGGCTTTGCAGTGGTGGGTACAGGACAAAATGCACTCTACGTAGCTGTTCAATGAAAAAAGGTTTGGTAGCTGGAAAAGACAACCTGTACTTTTGGCTCTCCAGCATTTGCGTCAATTTTTGCTCCCAGCAAATGAAGGGACTCTTGTAACTTGTATCCCATAGTGCCTTATCAGATGTGGCCTGGGATGCAAGCACAGGGAATTGAGGCCACAATCTCAACTCCACTTTCTGGGGCTGCAAGCAACACAATCTAAAGGCCACCTCCTCAGTAACAGTACAGGACTCTCAGTGGCTGAAAAGTAAGGGCTTCTAAAACTGTGATGCTGCTCATAAACTGACCCCCAGTGTCCTCAGCTCAACAATCAAACATCCTTTATTACACTCCAAAATATATCCAGAGTCTGAAAACCTTACATGTTTTTGGGGCTGCCAATAATTTTAAAAAATTACAGAGCTGGTCAAATATCCAGGCAGGAGTCAACATAATGTTTCGTTCTATCAGTGGTCTTGCAACTACAGAAATGCTCCTAAACAGCTGGCACAGCTGTGACCCAGGGCACAACATCAGAACAAGCCCTGGGAAAGGGCTTCATAGGCGGTGAAGGTGACTAATTATGCTTTCTGGCTTTAGGTTAGCTTTTCTATGCCAGGTTAGCAATACCTAGCAATATATCCATGTTAATCTATTTTAGATTAGCAATTACCAACCACAGAGGGAACACGAGGGATGCCTACAGAACTGGAATTATTTTTAGTCCTCTTTCTAAAAGCTGTTACAAATGATTTCTACGTTCTCTGAAAAACACACTTCTCACAGCAATAAGAAAACTATCACAAAACTATAGGATAAAATACCTCAGCCTTATGGACTGAATTACATTTTGAGCAGGTTGGGGTTTTGGTTCTTTTTTTAGAAAGAAACACAACACTGAGTCAAACCAAAGTTATACTGCAGGGTCTATAATGAGATTTTCTTTGCTATCAGAAGCAAAGGTCATCATGTTGATATTCCACGAAAGTCTGTAGCTTTCAAGGCATTTTGAATAATGTAAGAATATGGCTGCATTTGCAGAAGTCTCCTCAAAATACCTGATGACATTGCCAGCACGAGGAGGTTAGTCAACATTTCTAACATTTACACAAAGGTCAAAGCAAATAAAATAACTTGGAGTGCTGAGCCCAAGGGCACTCTCTGAAATATGGTTTGAACACAATCCATCAATACATACTTTTTCTTTTCTATTACCCACATAATCACCAGCCCTGTTTCACCATAAATCTGTTGTTCAGAAGTGTTCAAAAATGTCACAGTATTGGTCATCTGTGTCAATTGCCCAAGAATGATTTATTAAAATATTTGGCTAAACAGGTCATCATCCCAATGGCACATAATAAATCGGGAAGTACTTGACAATATTGCTGTTACAATAGGTGTGACTGACGGTGCTGCCAGCTATTAAAGTTGCCAGGCATTTCCATGAGAAAGCCCTGTTTTCAGTTACTTGCAGCTTTGACAAACTGTTCAAGCTGAAGTTTTCCATGCCAGAGTTCAGCATTTTTATTTTGTTTAATGGAAATTTTAGCCAAAACAGGTCATTTTTATGCAAGCAGGCCAGGGTACAGTATGTTTTATTTCAGTTAAGAAAAAACAAGAATGTAGTATGCTAGAAGATCCAGCACTCTGATGTTTCCAAGAAGCCATCTTGACATTCAACAAAGATGGTCAGCTTTTATGGCTGTGATCCCAGCTACTCAAAAATCACCCTAGATAAGGTCAAGCTGACAGGTGGAGAAAAAAATGTTTCCACTACAGTTTGTTAGGTGTTACAAGCACCATGATAGTACCATCTGCATCCCACATGTGCCTGCTGATCAAGCAGTTCTGTTGCCTTACAGGTGTAGTTCCCGGCTGCTTTGGGCCAGCCTGAGCCGAGGGACTGATTAAAGACCGAGCTTGGAAGGCGGAAGCTGCTTCTGTCAGATTTTAAAGAAACAGAGCTACTGACAGAAAGAAAGCAAGAAGCAGGTCTGTAATGCTGCCAGCAGCAACACCCAATCAGAAGGATCTGTAGGCTAGAAAGGCACTGACCCAGGACTGTTCCAGGTGACCTTGCAAGGAGGCTCAGAAGCCATTGCAGTCTTTAAGGAACAATTTTTTGCTGGCACTTCTGAAGTAAGCTCATCAGGATTGCAGATGCATGATTTAGAGATTACGTTTTTGTTATAAATTCAAACAGAAATTTGATTTGCTGGCCCCTCTGTACAGGGATCAACATAATCTACTCCCTGGATCTCACACTCAGAATGCCAAAGGATTCACAAGCAGCACCTTTATGGAATATGCAGTTATTGATTAAAATAAAATGATATGGAATCCTTCAGAAAGCTTGGGTATCAAATCAGAGACTGAGAATTAAAATGTCCACTTAATAATCAACAATTAAAACAAAAAGTGCATTTTGACTGACCATGTTAACAATCCTACACATATTAATCCCAAAGCACCTGGACAAACTAACAATCAGCTACAGTCCAAGAGCAATGTACTAATTCATTAGCACAGCCATCAGAAAATGCCCTCTGAAAAATAAAGTCTGTCTGTCATGGGTTAGCAAGCATAGTCCCGGAAGGGATGTCCTTGCAAAGGGGTGCTTACAGCTTCCTCTGTGACCTAACAGAACCTATCAGCTGGCCAGTTTGATTATGGACAATTCTTTGAGCCACTTAAAATTGTAACCGCCTCTGTGATCCACACTTAAGAATAGACTAACCCCCTCACACACAGCTCTCTCTCATTTCCGGCACTGGGACAGGTGGCTGCAGGCCCCATGCGGGGGCCAGCGGGCCCGGCCCAGGCCCTGCTTGGGCCAGGCTGGGCTGGGCCACGGCCATCCTGGAGCCGATGGGCCCTGTTCCACCTGTGGAACCCCACCACAGCCCTGCTGTGGGCAGACGGGCAGCTCCCCCTCTCCAGTGCAGCCAAGATTCAGCTAAAGCGGCACCGCTGTCCAGCAGAGATCATGTGACCAACAGCGATAAGCATCATTCCAGCTGCAAGGCCTAGGTGAGATTAACCCTTTTAGTGCTGTGAAGAGCTGAAAACTTGAGGGAAAAGAAAGAGAAGATGCTTAGAGCTGAAATTCTGTTGTAAAGCTATGATGCATCAGAGTACCTGTTGTAATTTCATGAAAGCATGGGGGGTGGAGAGTTCAACTTGTACTTGTTAACAAAAGCACCTGCGCTGAGATAGGCAGATGCTGACGCAGCTGTAATTTCATGAGAAGTTTGAACAGGGAGAGATGGAAGCAATGAGGACTTTTGCTCCAAATGGAAAAGGAGAAAACCTCAGTTCCTAGAGATGCTCCCAGAGATAGTCCTAGAGATGAAGATGAGGAGGACTCTTTGCTGCAAGGGAAGGAGAAGGGCCTCTGTTCTTAGAGATGAAATGCTCCCAGAGATGGGTGAAGAGAACTGTTTCTGAAGGGCTCAACCTTAAAATTACACCCCAGTAGCTCAAGATTGGACCCTTGAAAGCAGTCGTGGGAAGGGACTCACATGCGAGCAGAGAACCAACCCGGGCAGCTGGCTTGTTGTGATAATGTTTTCATAGCATGGGCAAGAGAGACTCCTCTTCCTAAATGGACTGAACAAGGTTATTATGGAAGTGGTAAACAGAGTGAACATCTCAAGGGTTGTCTTTTTACATTGTCAGTGGGAGAAGGGAGAAAGGTGGGGGGGGAGGAGAAGAGTTCTGAAGGCGTGGTATGATTTTTTTTTTTCTGCTTTTAGGTCTGTTAATAAACTTCTTTATATTCTTTCAAGGTTGGTGCCTGCTTTGCGTTTCTCCTAATTCTTATCCCACAGAAGGTAAACAGTAATGAGTACTGTGGACCAAACCACTACACTAAATTGGTGTTTCCGCCCGGTTACACACCAAACCCACTACACTGTCCTCAACCAGATCTACTCCAGTAGAGGACATAGCATCTCCCAAAGCTTGGAAAGTTGTTCCTGAAGTGTCTCAGTCTCTGCTGGTGGAAGTAGTAAAAGCCCACTAGTGGCACTGCTCAAATACACATAGGCAGCTCCAAACTTCACTGACATGATGGCTGCCTTCCCACAACCAACCACCCAGCTATGAGGCGTGATAAAGGCCTCAGCCTTTGTTTAAAAATCCTAAGAGGAACCAACTGCATTCTCCAGAAAAAGCTATTGCTTACATGTTTAAAAATACTAATTAGAACCGTCTTAACCCAAATGCTGAATAGCCTTGAATAACTTGCACATGAACTCCTCACGAGGATCCAGTGATCTATGGCAGATCTGAACTGATGCCTTGAAGTGGCTACCGAAAAACAGAGGCTAGACAAGAATAAGAGAATAAAAGCAGGTATTTATTTGAAGGGCCTTCAAAGGTACACCCCAGGCAGTCAAAAGGCTCCACACCCAAGATGGATGCTGGGTCACAGGTTCTTCACATTTATAAGTTTTGTCCATTTGCATATCAGGGTTAATTCTCCAATTATACCTTCAGTTAATGATGTAATTACCTCAAGTTTGCCCCTCCCCTTCAAAGGCTTTTAGTTTACACATTTTAGGGCCTGGGACAATCAAGATGTCCTTGAAGAGCAAACCTAGCGAGAGTCTGTTATATTTAACCAGCATGAGACAACAGAAGTTAACAGGCACACAAAACTTCAGAGTTACACACTAGGCAGTACAGGATTTGAAACATATAAAAGTTAAAGCCTAAGGCATCAGAATGACTCATGCCTGAGGATAGACCTCTCCAATGCTACAGTGCAGCGACAGCACTGTGGTTCTCTCATGCTTCTAGAGCTGGTTGCAAAAACCTTCATTGCTTGCAAGCAAAACATTTCACAACAGAGAAAACCCACACTCCAAATATATAGGAAGAAAATATTCTATTACACTTAAGGGACATACAGAATAAATTTGCAATGAAACAGTTTAAACTTGTCAAATATTGAGAGGCTGAGGAGCTGCTAAAATTCAGAAAGTAATTATGAAAGTACATTCAACTTCAACAGAAATGCACAGATTCCAAAAATCAAAGTAAAGGAAAAAATCTTCAGAGTATCTCTGATGATACCAGTTCTCAAACTGGTCTTTAAATTAGGATTTTGAACAAAAGACTTCCCTTTCCCTTCCTGTTACAGAAAAGAGTGAACTCATGTTTTGTGCGTTCTAGGTACTGGTACGCAATTTCATGGAAGTTAGAATTTCATCTGCACTGAAAATGAAAAGACTGACTTGTCTTCTACTTGCAGTGATGTATTTCTAAGCGTCAGATGACAAGCTATTGATAGTCAGGTATCAAATAAAGAGATGCACAATTAAACAAACAAACATCTCAAGTACTTACTAAAAACCACATTTCAACATCCCAAAAACCTGTGGACTTGCCTTCATTTTCCTCTCCCAAGGCTAACCAAATATAGTCTAGACTTTTCCCTTTAATCACCAAGTCAAGCCAAATCTTCAGCTGTGAGTTTTTGGCAATCAATCCAGTCCTGATATCATGCCCTTCTGTGGAATCCAGTCAGTCAATTTATTCAACAAAGGATACATTATCAGGCTTCTCTGGATCGAAATACTAAGGCACTTCAGTTCTCTAATTTGGTTAGGTTAAACTACAAACAATCAAAATTCATTTCATGCTACACTCTATTTGAAATAGCATCTCACTGCATATGTGTCCAGGAATCTGTCATTAAAACATCCTGGTTGTTAGGAGTCAGACACAACATGTTAATGAAAAACTGTGTGAAAAGATAACACTGTGAACAAGGCCCACTTCACACTACACTAGAAAGGGCAAATTAATCAAGTTCCAGATGGGATTTAAACTGAAAAAGTAATTGCAGGCACTTATCAG
This sequence comes from Corvus kubaryi, assembly GCF_017639235.1. NCBI lineage: Eukaryota > Metazoa > Chordata > Aves > Passeriformes > Corvidae > Corvus > Corvus kubaryi. The sequence goes on from NW_024582056.1 coordinate 16,099,457, forward strand.
CATTGCTCACAACCTTCCTCCTTCTCCTCTTGTGTTAGATTAAAAGTTGCAGAGAACACACCATGGCAGAGCATAGAAAACAGGACAAGAACTTCAGCCTAATTGCAAGTTTTTGGTCACCACCACTGGCCCAAACAGAGCACACCCAGAGCTGGCCATGCATCTCTTGTTCACTGAAACAGGAAGAAAATGAACTTCCATTCTCAGCTTTTTCTAACTTACCCTGGCCTTTAGAGGAACACTGCTACCTGCCAGACCCTTCCTTTCTAGCATGGGTTGCCTGCACAACTGAAAAATTCACACGACTCAAAAGGGATCAGTTTAAGACAATAAAACCTCCCTTTTGGGAGCTTCTCTAACATCCTCAAGGGAATAACTCTGTTCTGAAAAATAACTGATACACTAAAACAGACATTAAATTACATTATCTGATATCACACATTTACATGCATGAAGCACTAACAACATTAAAGGCAAGAGCATGAAACACTTTTAAAGTCTTTCATTTAAGCAAAGTGACCCTGCTGCAATGATGTATCCATGAAAACCGATGAGTTTTCCCTTTCTTTTCCTCAGGGTCTGAGGCTGGCATCTTGACAGGGTCCTATCAACATACAAGCACTGCTGCTGAAATGTTACACCTCCCTTTTCCATAGAGGATATACTGCCCTTTGCTCTTGTTCTTGGATAAATGTGGACTATTTCCCTCTCTGGAGGGCCCATTCTGCATCCTTTACACATGTTGCAAAGACATTCTTTCTTTGTTTCACACACAGATACCCATCACCCACCTTTCTGAAGGCATGAATGACCATGCACTGTACACAAGTTTTTCTCAGGTAGCCACAGAAATATGCTGATTTCCTACTGAATGGCAAAAATAACTCAATTTCAGAAGAAAGGCTAGTTCTTTCTAAATATCCTGTTTGTATTTCCTTCCTTGTGTCTGTCAGAAGCTGACTACCCAGTATACTGTACAGACCTGCAATAACACTTTACTTTTCTTAAAATTCATGTCAAGTCATGCACAAGTATATGAATGAAAAATACCCTCATTTGTGCTACTGATGCAAAGGATTTCTCAGGGATTTGAAGACAGGAAAACTGCATTGGTACCTAAAATGTTTTCTTTAGAGCCACATAAGTTTTATAATCATCATCAGTAAGTTAAAATAGTAATTAGAAATTATTAGTGCTTTTGTTTTCTTATGGACATTAAAACAGATGAGTTTGTTAAATGCTATTTAGCATTAATATTGCTATCAGGACTGCTTAATATTCAAGGAGATCCCACTTGATTTCAAACCTTGTTGATGTTCAAATAAGAAGCTATTTAGAAAATGATGCTTCAGTTACAATTAAAAAACCCCAAATCTGTCAAGGTTGCAGTTCATATTTGAATAGCTACCTGGAGGCATCAACCTATTTGCCAGTGGCTGTTGTGTTACTGACACACTACCCAGAAACTTAGTTAGTGTTCAGCAAATCACCCTTTACAATTTAATGTGCATATGAATAAAGCAATAATAAAGGATTATCTGGTTTTGCTTCTTTTTACTTTTGCCATCAAGCCTCCACCTTTATTTGAATTTCAGAGACTAAGAAAGAATCCACCACACTATACACTGCTATGCGTTGTGTAGCTGCCCCATTTTCACACAGACACACAGAGAAAAGACCACCTTACAGCAGAGTCCAGAACTCAGGTCAGTAAAATACTAGCATCATCTCAAGTATCACACAAGCATCAATAATAACATTTTTTCCAATGAATTACCCCTTATTACAGAATGTTTAGGAAAAGATGGCTGCACACTACCTTCGCTGTGCCAAACTGCCCATGAAATTTCTCTGCAGGACCCATTCTCTCTATAGACAAGGCTTAGAAGGTGCACCTGGTTCTCATCACAAGCTGCCTTGACCAATCCAATACTAGTTCCTATTAGCTTTTATTCCAAGAGTACTTATTCTTAGATAGCATGGATGATCACGGGACAGACAACAACTTGTACTTGGTTTCTTTTCCCTCGTCCTTCCCATCCACCGTTTCCACTACCGTATTTCCATTTGTTTTGCTCAGGAATCCATGGGGAGTGATGATCCTTCTGCCCTAACGCATTTTCTGTGGCCTCCAAATAAACTGTACTTTTATTTGCACTTCTTCTGATTGCCAGAAGAATTACTCTTGTTCTTCCTTGTCACACACTCTGAGGAAGTTGTGACTGTACAAGATTGACACCATATAATTGCTCCAGTGATCTGCTGCTTTAGTGACTTGGATTCCATGACTTTCATTTTTACCCCTCAGTTTTAGGAAAGCAACAGAGAACAGCTATCTGACAAGGACCATCCCTGTTTCACAGTTTTTCAATTATTTAATGTCAGGCTCCCTCCCCATTCTGCCAGAAACATGCTGCTAGGTTAGCTACAGAATACACGTGAACTGTTTCCAACTGGAGAGATAAACAGGGAGTGATACTACTCAGTAGGACCTTTTTCCCCTGTGCAGTTACAGTGTTTGGAGACTATTCAAATGTCTGAGAGGATACTGGACTATCTCAGATAGTGATAGACAGACTTATCTATAGTTCCAGCCAAGAATTATTTGGGGAATTTTTTTTAAAATTTGTTTTTAAGAACTGAAGACATGAATATTAATTAGCCCTAAGAAACCACCAGCCTCATATATCAGGGGAAAACAGCATAATATGGTTTTCTCAAGCATCTGGAGGGATCATATTCTTTTCTTTTACTGTGTTTCTTATGGCAAAGATTTTTGACCTTCTATGAAAGAGACAAACAGCTTTTACAGAATGCCCCATGCAACAGGGCAAACTCTTTTTGTATGTCTCTATCATGAAATAATAAAATGTATGAGGCTTCTGAAAAAAAAAGTACAAGACAGCATCCCCCCTTAATTATCATCTCCTGCCCTAGGGTATCTTTCACCATAACTACTTTTTCCAAATTCATCCAGTAAAAGGAAAACTCTATCCTGCTAGGATGACAAAAGTCTCACAACAAAAGCATCTTTATTAAACTCCAGGGCAGAGGTAGAGCACCTCTCTGTAAAAATGAAATACTGATTAAGCAAAGTGTCAGCAACCTGATTACATAACAGAACAGATTACCCACACAAGAGCAGAAAATCTTGCATTCCTGTATTTTTGCTCAGGCTTTCCCACATAGCTGTCTGCACAAAACATTCATTACAAACCCACTGTAAAACAGCTAATCTGTATTAGCTGAACATGAAGCCAGCACTGCAAAACTCAAAAGGTGCAAAACCAAGGCTGAAAACTTAACCCTGCTTCTTTGGATGCACACTTTACAAGGCAGAATGACCATATGAAAGTGTGTTAAAATGCAGTCAGAGCAGTAGGCCTGTCACACATCTCCTTTCTTGGTTCTGTAGAATCATAGAACAGCTCCCACTCAGATCTATGATCCAATTCATCCTGTGTGCACTCAGCAGTAAGGAACCACAGATGTCCATCAACTCCCGTCACTCTGCCATGCCTCAGTTAACAATGGACAAAGGAATTCATCTCTTCTCCCTTTCTAGCTTCTCACACAGGTGTACAGAAAATGGCAGTCATTTTCTTTTAGATTCTTGTCTGACACACTCATTTTACCTTTGTGCTCTGACATTTTAACTCTGGGATTTCCATCTGTTCCTCTTCTTTGTTACTAGGCTAAAAAGCATCTCTGCTTTATTAATGTATGTGTCTGATCTAAATTCTCCCCAACACCTGTCTTCCTTTCTCAGCTCCAAATTTAAAGAACTCCCAATTACTAGTCTGTTTTTTCTGCCAAAAGTTGCACCCTGGCTAAATGAGAAGTCACCCAAGTTTGACAGGCAACAGAGAGAAGCAAAATCTTACAGATCTGTCACTTAAAACAAATGCAATTCTACTTTTTCAAAATTAAAGTGTGTTTGATGAATACATTTGTATTTCTTCCACTGTTCACCTCCTCAACCCCAAACAGCGTTTTAAAATATTTGCTCAAGAAAAAGCTGCAGAGGTCAGCAGAAAATAAGCAGGGTGACTTTACAGCTGAGTTCATAACATGAAGAATAATTGTCAATTAAAGCTAAATAGTTTAGCAAACCATCAGTCCAAAAGAAAATATTTTGACTTCATTAATTTAGGTAATTTCTATGTTGGCATTAGGTCCACTCTTCCTTGATCAGCTTTTCACCCTTGGAAAAGTCACATGAGTGACCCTACCCCTTCAGTTCCCTTCATCTGCAGGTGCTGTATTCTTTTTCCTCCCTCCCTATCTGGTAGCAGTGCAGACTGGAACTTCAAGCTGTCAAAGGCTCTGCTTACAGACAGTTACCCTAAGTAACACAGCTGTGACTGGCTTGTTTCCTGAAACATAAAAAAAAAAGTAGTCTCAAGTTTTCTTTGATGGAGAATCAGCTAACACGAAGAATAAGAAAATTTCAAGCCAGAGATACTACATATAATAGCAGCACAAAGAGCCTGATTCTGTAAGCACAAAACACTTCCCAACACACTGCTAAATATAACATCAAAGCAATAAAAAATTGTGCTGAAGTGCTAAGCACTGAGGCAGCAAACACCTCCCTAGTGATCAGTACTCAAGCTCTGTATCATCATTTGACAAAGTCTCAAAACTCAGCACATGTTAATGGGTCATAAATACCCAGCTGCTCAGGGACGGCTACTTTGCCTTGTGTGCAAGCTGTTTCTACAAATGTCCACAAAATGTATGAAGGCCTACTAAAATTTCTGGGAAATAACAGTGCACAAAGCTATTTGCCATCTACACAGAGGACAGAAGGAGGACAAATTCAAACCATCACAGGAGAGAAGCAGTAGAGAAGTGCTTCACAGTACATTGAGGGAGAAGGGAAAAGTTGTCTTGCAAAGATGAACAAGCAGCAAGGAAAAATGCAGAGGGGAGGTTAAAGATCCTGTTGATCTGTTAAGTGACTAGCAGCAAGGCAGGGAGAAAAGAAAACAGAAAGTTATCTGGGTCTCTTCAGGTTCTCTCCAAGATTAGGATCACAGTTCTGCACACACAGCTCCAGAGGCTATTGGTTGCTCTCTCCTCACAATGCTCATTTCAGTCGTATTCTGGGGCCTTAAATGCTTTTCTTTGAAAGATATCACACAAAGATATACAAAGAAATGACAACTTTGATATTCTTAAAGCACTCAGAACACAGCAATGTGACAGAACTGATATTGAAATCTAATGGGTACTTTTAAGCATACTATCTGTATGCAGTCCTCCACTTTGATTTAAGAATATTTGAAAGTCAGTGTGAGAGGTGCTGATTCACAGGTTTTTTTCATATAATTGATAGTGAATTGTTTTAAATAAATGTAATAATGAGCTTCAAAGTAGGACTTCCTACTCCCCTTGCTTTCATAAAACAATCTTTGTCGGTAGCAGAGGCTGCTACAAGTCATACCTTTAATAGGAAAGACATAAATACTAACACAGAAAGCTTTTTAAAAACCCACTGTTTCCTCAAGTGTCACAGAGAAAAAAAAAAAAAAAACCAATCCATGAAGATTCATGAACAATTGTTTCTTGTGAAACTACAAATGTCAGAGTAAGGAAATTAATTTTGCCTTACTATCTAAGTCAAAATTTGAATATCACAGCAAATAGTGGATATAACTCTTCCACTGTTAATATCTTTCTGGATCCCCTATAATGGATCATGAAGACATATCAGCTTTGAAAAAAATTCAAGAAACATATTCTTCTTTTTTCTCTATTAGACAAAACAAGCCTGCTTACTAAAACCTTATACTTTAACTCCACTCAGCAAGTAGCCAGAAGAGCAGAAACTGACTTAACATATGTCTTAAGTCTAGGAATTAAACACTGGTAATTAAAAGTAGAAAAATAATTCACATAAATAATTCCTGAAAAATGGGCTTTTTTTTTAAAAAAAAACAACCTCTGAGTTTTTCTACTTAAGCATCTTCCTCTCACACTGACTTTCCTAGAAGATAAACACCTCACTCCAAAACACCAGGTTATGCCTCTCATACCAATACCTTCTGCAACATTAGCACTACCACACTTTAGATTACACTAAGATGGGACACAACCAAGACCAACCTCTAACAAGGACAATTCTGCTTGATCAGTCTAAAATAGCTGTATAAGTTCATCAATAAAATAGTGACTAGATGACATTTGGTGATGCAAGATGAATTGAATTTACCCCTGGCCATTGCAGCTGGCAAAATAAAATAAAATAAAAATAAAAATAGTAGGCTATGTGGAGATGGGATAACATGAATATGGTTATCCCTATCACAGTTTGGTTGTTATGCCTGAGGTATGATAGTCAATTTAGATAAAATAATGGCTTAAAATGCTGCCCATTGACAAAGATTGGGACTTCACTGTTGGCTGAATCAAAGAATTGTGAAATTTACTTGCTAACACATTCAATGAATGATGAATGTGTTGGAAAAGGGGACTCATCCCATAGAAAACAAAGGGACCATTAAAATCAGAAGATTCCTCAGTCATTCTCAACATTATGAAGAAGCCATGGAAGTGATAAACACTGAAGGCAGCAAGTCAGATATTTCATACTGATGGTTACAATGACCAGAATCATAAGTCCTCAGAGAGCAACACAAGGTACAGAAGGAGCTGACAGTAGAGCACCCTACACAACCTGCAGGAGGTACAAGAGTCCTTTAAGCTCTCCTAAGTGTAACTACAAACTAGGTACCATTAAGACCTCTGAGTGTCAGAGCAGATAAGCCAGTGCAAGATGAGACAGCAACAACTACTCTTAGTGCATCCATCTAAAAAGGCCTGGCAAAATAAAACATTGTCATTTTTCTGCATGACAACAGGAGGTAGTCCATGACTAAATATTTGCTTCTAAGTGTGCAATTAAATTAACCTTTTTTATGGCAAACTCTAGCAGTAAAGGTACATTACCTTCAGTTACTAACAAATCAGCGACTCTGGAATAATTTTTTCTCCAAAAGGCTCCTCCACATCTAAACAGACCTATAGATATAGATAAATATCTTAGTCTGTAAAGCACCTCTATATATTCAGTAGGTTCAGTCTGACATTTCTCACCTTGCATTTTGGAGCAAGAAAACAGGGCATATTCAAGAATGCTGCTGGGAAGGAAAAAAATACATCTCCTTGACATGAGAGCCAAAGCTTTTCATTTCAGCACTCAAGTGAATTTATTCAGCTGAGAACTAGGGAATGCTAAACATTGTGCCCCTCATAGATGTTATTCCTGTATTAACTGTACTACACTGGAAGTACAGATACTTGCATTAACAGGGACTAGGCTTGCTCAGGCACCAGAGACCATGAAATCTTATCAGTTCGCTGCTTTATCTGAGGCAATTAGCTTTGTTGAGAGGCAAAGTTTATTAGCTCAGAGTAATGCTGTGCTTACAACACCAAATTGCTTCTAAGACTTCATGTGTTACATCTGCAGAGAACTGATGAGCTGCATGAATATAAATCTACTCAGGAAGCACAATGCTACAAGATTTAGACTGACCTCAGAGGATACTCACAATCATAACTATCTTCAAAGTAACCACACACAAAGAATGCAAAGAAGCTGACAGCAAGCCAAAAAAATTGAGTTGGCTTTAGACTAAAGAAATGGCAAGCAGCTACCCACAGACATCCTCTACAGAAAAAAATCTTTTTTTTCAGTCTTATTTTTCTGGCAGCAAAGTCATTATATGCATATACACATGTACAACCCAATAGGCACAGATTAAGACAGCTAAATATTCAAACCTGATATATAGGTAATGTTTGCATGTTTTTAAAGAGTTTGCAGGTTTTTCTGTCCTCTGAAAGTTAAGAGAAATGCATGAATTTTTCCTCCTCTACTCCATGATTTTTACTAATCAGTGGCATTTTAAGGTGAGCTGAACAGACTTGATGTATTTCTTGTAAGTATAAATGCTAGACTGTATTAATGATGAGGCCTTTCATTGATTTACTGTAACTTACTAAATAACACAGAATGAATGTATTGCATATGAGGCTTTGCCCACAACAGCAGCAAACAGGATTCAAAATGTCTACAAGAGCAGTTTTTAAGGGACAGAAAGAATGAAAAGGAGTCAAGAGTCCTCACTCCCTTGTCAGCTAGTTGCCAATTTTTACTTCAAATAAATATATTTTGCATACTTACAAAGGAATAACACATAACAGATTATCTCCTTTTAATTATTTTTTTTTTTTTTACTAAGTAAGAATTGTAACTAAAGAACATTTTTTTTTATTTCTCATACTGCATTCTACAGACAGGAGTGTGAGCTGCAACTACCTATGAGGTCAGCAGAGGAGAGCTACAAGCATTTCTTCAGCTTTAGTAAGCTATACATGATTTAATGCCATATGTTGCTCACAAAACAGTTTTCAAATTACTGCAATGAGCACCTTTTTATAGCCCCAGATTTAGATGAGAAAAGTGTTGGGTGGCTCAGTGTTAAATAAATAAATAAATCTTTTTTACTGCTTCTGCACATATGTGACCATCTTGTCACACCACTCTTCTTGCTTCTTTTCCTTGACCTTCAGCTGCTCTGTGACATTCTTCTGAGCTTCGGGCATCCTCCTGCTCCTGAAGGTGGAACAAGTAACCTTGGAAATAAAACCTAAGGTCAAAGGAGCCCTACATCTTAGTGTATTTCTGCAGTTTTCTTTAAAATATATGTAAATCAGGAAGGAAAACCAGCCACCTTTGTATTTTGAAAAGCATCGCACCTGACCCAAATCATCAAGTAGGAATCATTTTCCCTCTGATTAAAGTCAAGGATCTGAAAGTCAAGAAAATAAAAATGGAAAACTTCTTCCATGCAAGAGCCCTGAAAGCATTTTTGCTACTATTCTGATTATTCTCTGATTTTAAAAAATGCTGCTGTTGGCCACTCCATATTTAAATTTCAATTCATAGCCTCTTGTCTCCTAAAATTTTTGTTACACATCTGTACGAGTTCAAAAATATCAGATCTGGAAACAAGGCATGCAATACGTGATTTGTGCTACAGCAGACATAGGACAGCTGCCACAATTCCAGTCTGCTGTAGAGGGCTTTGTCTGCATTTATATTGCATTATTACCTTCTGTCGTGAGAATCTGGTTGAATATCTTATCCAGGCTCTAACACATCTTCAGTTGCTCCCCAAAGAACAGCCTTAACAACCCATTCCACAACATCTGTCAGCCTCATAGACTGGAACGACCATGTTTTCAACGCTCAGCCTTGCAATCACATCTGCTGGAAACAACTGTCTGAACTGAAAGCCATTGCTTGGTTTCTGAAGAGCACCTTAGGACTTTTCAAACCTACTCAAGAGAGCAGAGGACTACTGATGATGATGATGAACATCCATCCTCCTGCCCATTGCAAAGTTTTCCTCCCATAGCCATTATCCTAATGGACAAACTAGGGAAAGATTTTCTAAACAGCCTGCCAGCATAACCTCTGCAACTTAAACCTACACAGGCGCATGTAACAAGCAACAAGAGTTTACATACACAGAAATCTTGAATGCAAGATCACATTCCTGTAATACCAGACAAAAAACCTATCCATCTCCTACCCAAGGAACACCCGTGTAAGTACAGTAATTTCCTGTGCTAGGTTTTTTGCTGCTCTTTAAATGCAATTTGTATTACATAAAGACTTCAGGAATAGACAGAGTGGATGTTCCCACACCCACCCATGCCATGAGTTAAGCTAATAAGGAAAATGAAAAAGCAAGCTGCAGGACTGCAGTCCACCATGGGACACACAGCCCCACCAGGAAGCCCAGTCAATGGCTAATACCAGCATAAGCAAACCTGGCTGATAGGGCAGCATCATGATAGCAATTCCAGCAGAAAAAATCTTTTGGTCTAGCTACTTTCATTTTCACTTCGTTCTCTTCAAAATACAAGACTCTTTCTAGGTATTTTTCCTGATCAAAAATCAGTTCAAAGTTTAATGAAAAACTCCAGGAAAAATTCCAAGAGTGCTGCTATTTTTCACTGACCCCCACTGTTAGCAGTGGATACGTGAATTACCCATTTGCTGAACCTCACGTTCCTGCTAGGACGTTTCAAATTCCAAAGCACTAGCATAAAAGCAGATACTAATGTTACCTTGACAAATGATTCTGAAAAAACAATGTTGTACATGTGCTAATGGCTCATCTGTCAAAGGATAAGGTAGAAAGAAGTAAAACCTGCAATTCACTCTATAAAGCAAGCATTCTTAAATTTGGTAGAGTAGGAATAGGGGTTTTTTTGAACAGTCAGGAGAATTAAAATCTGGGTGAATTTTCCTGACAATATTCAGAGAACACCCAACTCCCAAAGTGAAGAACTTGGTTTTAGCAGGGAACTATAAATATATTCACAAAGGTTATCTCCTTTTGGTGGGGGGAGGGGGAGGGAAGATGGGTGTGAAGGGGTAAATTTACTTATGATTTTTTTTTAGAACTGTTTGTTTTAATCCTTTTGAGAGATGATCACACAATAAAGGGCTCATATGATCTGAGAGCTAAGCCAACACTTTGACTTCCAACAGGACATAAGATCTGTTAAGACTAATAGACAAAGTAAACCAGCCTTCTGATGCCAATAACAGAAGGCTTTAACACAAATCATTCCCTTGAAAAATCAATAAAGATACAAAATATAACAGCTATTCCAGGAAATGGCATGACAGCTATGGATGGTACACCTTCCTCCAGGCTTCGAGAAACATCCCACAGCCTGGGAAGGAGTCAAGGGTACAGCAAGACACTTGGCTATTAAAATGAGGTTATAGATAGTGAGCCAACCAGCATGATAAGGGTATAACTCCTGAGTCCACTGGCATGAAGAACTCCAAATTCAGCCTCACCCACTGGACCTGCATTTCTGTTGCTATAGGATGAACTTCACAGTATGTCTGCTTCTGTTCAGCTCCAAGAACCAAAGGTTAAGGAAAATCCCTCATCTTCAGTTAAAATTCTATGGAGCTGGCGCTATCCACACTCCCAGGAGAGCAATTCTCGACTTTCTGAGCCTCACACTCACTCCACACAAGCTTAGGAAAGCTTGAAAGAAACCATAATGCTGCCTTAGAGACTTGAGAGGGCAGACAGCTAAACGAGGAGGACAGAAACATGGATGCTCTCATCTACAAAAGCTTTAAGCCATTCTTTAATCAACAGACGTGTAATAGCAGTCTTGCTCTTAAGTAGGTCTAACCATTAGGAATGAAAAAAAGCCAGATGCATATTGCTCTTGGAAATTTGCAGGAGCACTAAATTGGAAACATTACCTGCACATGCAACAGCACTCAGCTCCTCTCAAGCACCTTGCAATGCATGTGCATGACACCAACCAGCAACTTCTCATTGACTCTGGGTTTAATTTGCCCAAAATTACAAGCTCTAGATTCACACATTAACAAGAAGCTTTTATTTCCTTCTGTTTGAAATAGTTATGTAAATATCACTGAACTTCATACTGATAAATGAATGTTCAAAGCCATAACCGAGACACATTTCATGATTCAACAGAGAGAACAAAAAGGCAAATAAAAAGAACCTGATGCTATTAAAACCTTGTGATTTCATCCCAGTCCATTCAGCTCAATGTTTTCAAATACTTACAGTCACCAACACTATGTTGACAAAAGTTTCCAGTATAATTGCCATTAAGTTCTTACTGTTTCCAAAGACAAAACCTTACAACAAACTTTCAGTGTTCAAAGATCCCCAGAAATGGCTAAAACCCATCTTCCCACAGTAATCTCCAGAGTGCTAAAACCTGTGTCGACCTCAAAAAAAGACAGCTTGCATCACAGATGCACTTGTTTTAAGATACATTGACAATCATATCATGCCGGTAATAATGCATGGCTTATCTGAGAAAGCTTGAGATGAGCCATTGGCCTAAAGCTCAAAACAATCCTCCAAGACAGTCTCAGAAGGTAGGGAGGGACTGGAGCAGCACACCTGTGCTGCAGCTCATGCACAACTGATTCAGCCATTAAAGTACTCAAGTTAGTCATGTCAGGGGCATCCATCTTGCACTTTTCCATCTTGCACAATTCCCCAGAATTAGCCTCATCCCAGGAAAGTCCAGAGCCTTAGTCACGTTAGGGCACTGAGGACAGTTTACATTAGGCAAAAAACCTGATGAATTATGTCTTCACACATCCATCTGTTTAGGGAACCACTACAATCCCATCTCTATTGTGTTACTCTGCTCTCATGTTCAATCTCTTTGTATTAAAGCCTCACTTCACAGAATTAGGAGTATTTTCTCCCTTACCACAGACTTGCCAAAGATAGTTTGGGGGAGATCTCCTAGTGCATTCAGAGTTTCTTCAACACACCTTAATCCACCTTCACACAAGACACCTTCACCCATTAAACTTTGCCATGCATTTCTGCACGTGAACAAGCTTTAAATAAGCAACTTCTCAGGTTTATCATTACCTTTCCTACCACTTCTCCTCTTCCCCATCAAGTAATAAGAAATTATCAGAGATTTTTTTTTTCAGATGGGCTCAATATCAAGCAGAATAGAGCAGTGGAAAAAGCATTCATATTATGAAACTTTTCAAAGTCTGAAAAATTCCAGTTTATGGAGGAACTTAACAGAAGTTCATCTGAGTAATATAAATTAAGAGGCTTTCACTAGCAAAATCAGTGGAATTAGTGTGTTGTTTATTTGGTTGGGGATTTTTTAATCTTTCAATATATTCCTGAGAGGGAACCATACCAACTGGGGCATGAGGCACAGAGATGGTAAATATTGTAACAATTAGCTTTGCATTTATTTGATTACTTGTGGTGCCTTTTTTCCTGTGGGTACAGAGGAAACAGCAAAGGATAAAGGATAGCTCATTTGCTTCTTGTCATTGCCCTTCATATCCTCCTCTCTCTCTCTGCTAAAGGCTGCTGAGCTCCTGCCCCAGATGCAACAGCAGCATGGTTCAATAGATCGCATAAACAAAGGCAGTGTTCTGCAGCAGCAGCATCAGAGTTCCCTGCTCCCATCTCTCCCACAGGCTAGGAATGCATCAGTCCTCTCACCTACTTTTACTGGTCTGGCAGCTTGTCTGCTGCCTTGCTCCCAGTAGACATTAGAACACAGGACCTCTTGAATATTCAGAGAATCACAAAAAAGGGTTTGGGAGCTTACCCAAGACTAAGCCCCTCAGGGAAGACCACTAGACACAAACCATTCATGGCAGTTTTGTCTCACCTCTTCTTTTCAGCCTCCAGTGACGCAGTCACGCCTTTCCTAGGCAACCTAATCCATCACTAAGCTCACGTAGTGGTTACTTTTCTCACCTAAGCCTAAAGAAATCTCTTGTGCTACAATGTGGTCCCATTATTTCTTGCAGTGCCTAGCACAACCATAGAGAACAAATGTTTCCTGTTATTGTCATTTCGATATTCCAGTTTTCTCCTGATTAAGTTTCCTCTTGAGAGCAAAGTCTCTCAAGTGTCCCATGCTGATTATGCTCTGGATTCTCCACATTTTTCTTTGCCTCAAAGTCCCAAACAAGACACCACAATAAACAGAAGACGTAACAATGCTAACTGTTAGGGTTATTAATGCCTTACATGTATCCCTCCTATCTCTGGTTCTGCTCACCAGTGAGAACATCATGGTTTGGCAGCAGTCAGGAAAATACACACTTTTTAAAAAAAGCCTGTGCTTGCTCCATGGGAAATCTGAGGGAAGAAAAAGCATGTTAGAACATAAGCTATGTGTTTCATCACCAAAGTTCAGAGATTGAAGAAGCAGAGCTTAAACTTACAGGGAGTTATTAACACTATCTTCTTCCTCAACAGCTGGAAACAGTCAGCAGACTGAGCATCTTAACTTGACATTCCAGCCTCCTCCCTCACTATACCAACTGAGCACATTGCTTATGTTTCTCTTGCTACTTCTAGAAACAGACAAAGCAGCCTAGCTGTGTAAACCCAGTGCCAAGTCCCACAGCTCTTCTCAAGCATGGTCAAAATCAGTGAAGTGCCTTGATATGAACAGTTCCCAGTTTCTTCTCCCAGCTTGCTGACAATTGTTGGCAGCAGAGAAGTGGTAAGTGGAATAGGCACCTTAAGTCACAACAGAGAGAACAACAGCAGAGGGAGACCATTTATCACTTCTGGAACACAGATCATCAAGGTTATGTACTAGGGCAAACAAAGAGTCTATTGAATGTTTTGCCTGTTCTGTATCTGCTGATCCACAGCACTGCCTGGCAGTAGTGCCCAAAACCATGTCATCAACACCAAAGTCTTACAGAAAATGAGAAAGAATATCATATGGATAACAATGAAGAATAACTGAATGGCTTTACCAAACTGTAGCACCTCCACTAGCAGTGCCTTCCCTCAGCCAGACAGAAGGGCTTCCACCATGCCTCTTCACTCAATTATGCTTTCAGCCTTCATAAAGTAGAATCATAGAATATGCTGAGTCAGAAAAGATCCATCAAGATCATCAATCCAAATAAGATCCTGTTACCACCCCTGGTAGGCTGGGATGCCAATCCCCTCTTATCTTTTCTCAGGCCTGCTGACAACAAGCACCTGCTTCCTCCAGCTGAGCTCTTGATGGCTCCAGAGACAAGTGATGAGCCTCAGGCAAGGATCTGGCCAGCCCTCTCAGCTACACTCTCAGGGCTAAGGTTCTCAGACACTGACTTATTGGCGACTCTCCTCCAGGTTTCTGCAAATCCAGAAAGTTATTACAAGACCAAGTACATCTAGGGCTAGTTTGGGAATGTTTATCCACACTCTAGAAGAGTTTGTACTGGGATTTAGATTAATTTGTATGCCATATATTGCACTCTAAAGCTCATGCTTATTCCCATATATGTGAGCCCCAAACCACCTTTCCTGTCCATCTCAAAGAATAGCAAAACAAATACTTCTGTTTAGAAACACTGCACTTCCAAAGATCCATTAAGCAAAACTGAAAGTACATGAATAATTTAATAAGGGACTC
The DNA here is from genome assembly GCF_017639235.1 of Corvus kubaryi. Classification (NCBI taxonomy): domain Eukaryota; kingdom Metazoa; phylum Chordata; class Aves; order Passeriformes; family Corvidae; genus Corvus; species Corvus kubaryi. The sequence continues at coordinate 16,114,469 of NW_024582056.1, forward strand.
AAAGGAAAAAATTTACATTTGAAGTGCTTTTCTGTAACCTTAAATATTGCAGAAACAGAAGAGTTTGCTGCCACGTCCCCAAATTTGGGAGTGCAACTAGCTGGCCTGTCCAGATTCCAGCATAATCAGCAACTAGCAACCTCTTCACATATATCTTTACAATATTTTCAAGTACCTTTAGCCTTCTTTTCAATTTCCTGTCCTTAACAGCTGTTGTTCACTATTAAATAGTAGTTATGATTTACTCTCGAAGCAACTGAGTATCTGTACTATCAGTGGAGTACCTTTATATATTACATATTATTATGCATTACTATTTCCTCCAAAGGAGCATCTGTTAACCAAGACATGAAATCTTGTGAAGAAATGCTGCTGGATTTTGGGGTGCGTATGTGTGCCCTATAGAGAGACACATGCATGTTTGTTTGTGTGTTTCTACATAGGCAGATAAACATACACAACGTGTATGTCACAAAAATGCAAATGGGAATAAGCTAGAAAAAGTTACCAAGGAAAGAAGTATCAACTCTTTGAAACACAGAGCTGATACTGTTATAAACAGAATGAATATTGGGCCTTAACTATCACTGGTAACCAGGGATTTAAGAGTCTCTGTTAATAGGCCACTAAAATGTGTGTGAATTCTTGTCACACCAAATAGTCCACGACTCCTACACCATATCCCAAGCAAAGGTCTCCACATCAGTTTTAACAAACCTTCCTGATTTCTGTGTGTTTTCAGTGAAATGACTGCAGAGAAAAATCCCTACAGGGTGGAGTTTGGGAGACTGGGCAGGAAGCCTGGCTTGCAGTCCATTTTTTCCTGCAGTCAACAAGCTTAAAGCGCTTGCACAGAAGCAGGTCTTAGTTGTTTCAGCAGCTGCTGCTCCTTAAAATGTTATGACCTAGAATAAGGTATGGTTTAAAAATACTTTTCAGGGGGTGAAATTACGAAAAAGCCTTCTCAGACAATGAAAGAAACCCACTGTAGCGAGGAAAGCATTTTGTTCAACAAGAACAGGACATCACAAACCTTACTGGCTCTCCCAGTAAAGTTCTGATTTTTGGATATAAGGTTTGAAAATTTATCTTCTAGTTTTCAGCTGTTCTTAGTTCACTTGTATGGCAACAGCAGGCACTGGCCTTTATTTTGCCATGGGAGAAGACAAGTTGACATTGTTTAAAATAATGTTTACCTACACTGTAGGCACCTAAAAGCACACAGCCAGACTGAGCTTTAATGGAGCTAAAGTGGATATGGATTTAAATTTTAAACTATGTTTTAAGTTGAATCCTGTTCCATAAATTCCTCACTGCAGGGAAACTTTTTACATGAGAAACCTTTCAAGAGGTTTTCAGTACTAGTGCAAGAAAAAAAATGATACATAGAACACAGTTTAGTGGAGATCCAAACAATAAAAAAGATTACAAACATCAAGAGGAGATTATGCTTAATTTGAATTGTTGTATGATGAATAAGCTTTCAAGATTTTGAACCACTCAAAGGCTAATTTGATGTCTTTTTGTCTGATAAAAAAAGAGAATATGTAGTAAAATGCTTAAAAATTCTAAACATCTAAACATGCATAAGCAGGGCTTCCTGCAGATTTGACGTAACAGAAAAGAGGTTCATTATGTGTGTTTTGTACCTCTAAATCAACATGCCACTCTGAGTTTTTCAGACAAGTGAAATAAGGAAACAAAACATGGGAAAAAGAAATGGTAAATACTAACACTCACAAATTTTGCCTCTTGGTTTCACATCACTTCCATTACAGAAGTGATAGACATTGTTCTGGTTTTAACACATCTGTGTAAACAAAGAGAAATCATGAGCAAAACCAAATATCAATATTGTTATAACATGGGTCAGGTTTCAGTGATCTTTTCAATTAAGTTTTAGCAAATGTTTCTCAGTAACTGAAAGATTGTTGGCTCTAAGGTCAATTGTAATGGAGTTTTTAAGGTCAGTTCTCCTCCTTTAGAATTAATCCTAATTTTCACCCACTGAAAAATCATCAGGAAGAAAGCCATTTCCAAACACTTAAGTATATTTATTACTCTCATTTCCACCCTGATTATGCAGATAATTGACTAGAATGAACCAATTCACTGCATATTCTAACAAGGGTGCTGTTATTGGCAATCCACTTCAACAGAATGACCTACACTGGCAACCTGCCTGCAAACAGCAGTGAATTTCCATAAAAGCCAAAAGATTGCTGTGGCTACCTCTTTATCACAAGGACACAGCCTATGAAAGGTACCAGCCTCAGTGTGCACAGCCTAAGATCCAAATCTGTGTGCAGCCTTTGGTCCAGGCTTGGCTTGCCAAACACACATGTGTTCATTCCTCTGATTAGTCAAACACAGTAAGTGCTAACAATGAACCACAGAATTATAGAATTGTTTAGGCTGGAAAAGATCTTTAGGACCATTGAGTCCAGTGGTTAACCCAGCACTGCCAAGTTCACCGCTAAACCATGTCCCCAAGTGCCCCATCTACACATCTCTTAACTACTTGCAGGGATGGTGATTCAACTGCTTCCCTGGGCAACATGTGCCAGTGTTCCATAACCCTTTCCATGAAGAAATTGTCCCTAGTATCTTAGCTAAACCTTCCTTGGCACCACTTGAGGCTATGTTCTCTTGTCCTATCACTTGTTGTTTTGGAGAAGAGTGCAACTGCCACCTGGCTACACACTCCTTTCAGGGAGTTGTCAACAGTGATAAGGTCCCCCCTGAGCCTCCTTTTCTCCGGGGTAAACAACCCCAGCTCCACCAGCCACTCCTCAGACCCTTCACCAGATCTGTTGCTCTTCACTGAAGCACCTCAACATCTTTCTTGTATTGAGAGACCCAAAACTGAACAAAGGATTCCAGGTGTAGCCTTATCACTGCTGAGTACAGGCCCGTGGTAAGTGCCCTTGTCCTGCTGGCCACACTATTTCTGATATAGGCCAGGATGCCATTGGCCTTTTTGGCCACGTGGGCACATGCTGGCATTTCCCTTTGGATTATTAGGGCTCCATTCTGCTCACTGGCTCTGTCTTCCACCTCAGGAGGGCTGGGTACCCAGAGAACAACTGGTCTTATTATTAAAGGCTAAGGCAAAGAAGGCATTAAGTTCATCAGCCTTTGTCCCTATGTTTCCCACCACGTCCACTAAAGGATGGAGATTCTCTTTAGACCTCTTTTTGCTGCTGATGTATTTACAGAAACATTTTTATTGTCTTTTTATTGTCAGATTCTTGTTCTAGTGGGGTTTTGGCCCTCCTAATTTTCTCCCTGCATTATCTCATGACATCCTTGTATTCTTCCTGAGCTGCCCTGCCCCTTTCTTTGGAGAATTATGAACTCTCCTTTTTTTCCTGAATTCCAGTCAGAAAGAGCATCCAGTTCTTGTCTACTGCAAGAAGTAGGCCTTTCTGTCTGGTTGGTTGGCTTGATCTCAGAACCTTCACTGTGTCACAAGCAGAGAGAAATTGGTTTGACTTGTAAGAAAAAAAGTAATTAGGCAGGTCAGTTCAGAGAAAAAAAAAATCAAATTCTATTTAGGTGGGATTTGTTGCTTGAGGCAATTATCCCTTCAAAAGCTGAGCTGGTGTGCATTAATGCATTCAAAGGAACCCACCTGAGAACTGAGAAAGAAAAATTCACATTTCTTTACTGGAATGATTCAAAAATACTTGAGGCCAGTAACACCTGAAAATGCAGGAAACAAAATTGCATACAGACCTTGTACCTCTAAACATCTCCTATCTTACAAGTTTTTGCTAATTATGCACTAAGCATAATACCTTTATAAGTCAGCAGGGTGAATAGCTAATTAAATTTCCCTTCCAGTCACTGGCAATGTTACACAACTAAAAGGAGGCAGGATGGACACTTCTTGAAAACACACTGTGATTCTGGAATTCATCCTCAAACAAAACAGGGAAATGAAAAGCCACTTCAAAATTAATCTCACAACAAGTGTTCCCGGCAAAAATTATTTCTACTGTACGTCATGGCAATACAGCCAGGGAAAAAGTAAATGAAAATGTACAAATTGTTTGTTCCTGTATGAGGTATGAGAGAATTAAAATATTGCACATTTAATACACATTCTCTTTTGAGAATGATTGTTAGCGAAAGCATTAATCAGATCTCTTTCCAGTCACATCCAGGCTACGTAGTATTTTATGCACAATTATCACATATTTAAAAGCCAGGCACTTCAATAGGACTTGCAAAATTTTAAATTTGCAGTACTTCATGTTGCATTATTACCAACAAGTGTGTTAGAGTGCTGCAAGCAGAAATGTTGTATTCATGATCAGCAGCATCATAAGGTAACTGAAACACAAAAACCAGACAGATTCAGAGATTTTGAAGATGGAAAGTGACTGTAACAACATCTAGTCTTAGTTATGCACCATTACATGACAAAAATCAAGGTATTTTAGGGTATCAAACAACCCCAGTTTGGCAACATGATTGAAAGGCAATACACATTCCACTGTAAATAAAGCAGCAGATACTTGCAGAACTTTCTAAATTATAAATAAAAGCTGCAATAAACTGAAAGTAAAATAAGAGATGGTGTGTGAGTCATCAAGAAAGCCACCTCCTTAAACTAATGGATTTCACTAAAGGTCATCAAAATGAGTGAAGCAGAAAGCAAGGCAAAAGTTGATAAAAATAAAGAAGGAATCCAGAGTACAGAGTGATAGTACTCAGCTTCAATACAATCATCATTGCTTTTGTGTGTGAAATAATTCACACACAAAAGGAAAAATGGGAAGAAAAACATTTAAACTAATGGTAAACTCTTTTCTTAATCAGAATGGTGTTTTGGAGCAGAAAATGCAAAAGGATGAAAAAAAATTTTGGGAGTACAATTGCAGAAGCAAAATCTACATTGTCCCTCCTTTATTCACAAACAGTACATGCAGCCCATGTGACGTTCTGATGTTTTGCTGTCATCTAGAAACAGAGCTTCATCTATGCAGTTGCTGCTTGGCTGGTCAAAGACTGCAATTTCCAAGCAAATCAATCCATCTCTATTTATTAGCTCTAATGTCTTTAGTCTATAAAGTTGAAATGTTCAACATCTTTTTAAAAACTTTCAGCGAAATAAATTTAGATAGAAGTTAAATTCATCTAGAATGCATATCAATAACAATCCCTAAGCTTTCCACATTGTTCATAACTGACTCTCTTGCTTAAGTGTGTCTTGCAACCACTATGATTTTGTTGCACCTCTGCATATTTCAGAGGACCTTGTGCACCCCTGCCTAGGCACACAGCTTGTTTGGGTGCTAACTGCTGAACTACTAACCAACTTACATGTGCAATTTCAAAGTGAAACAGAACTTATTTCTTAGGTAACCACCACACATAGGAAATGTATAGAGGAATGTCTGTATCAATGTAGAAAGTAGCCCCAAAGGCCCCCAAAGGCAAGTAAATAATCCAGTGGATTAGCACACTTACTTTTTTTCTTGAAGGAAAAACTCAGATTGTACATTAGCAGTGGGGTTTTCAGCACAACACAAAAACAGTAACATGGTACTTTGAGGACTGTGTTGTATTGGCAAACCAAAGATAATTTTCTCCCCTTGCTGTAGAGTGCCCTCCTTTTTAACGTGGGTATTTTAAGGGAATGGATTCTATTTGTTCTCTGCTGCCAAAGCAGAGTAATTCCAGTGCAACTATTTCTCATTCATGGTGTTTTGTGGGGGTTAGAAACAGGCTTTTAATGTTTATTAAGCAGTGAAGAATGACATTACTTGGAGACAGCACTGTGACATAAATCAGCCCAATTTATTATCTATAAGCCAGGCTGTTCCAAACCAGAAATTATCTTTGTTCCTGGTCACAGCTGTGAGAGTCTTACAAGCACAGCACTTTGCTCTGTTAAGCCTTTTCTTTAACCCATCCTTACTGGAAGGAAATGGTAAGTTCCTTCAGAAACAAGAAGTAACTGCATTCAGCTTCTTCTGAGGCAGAAAGAGGGATTCACTCCATTTAACACAGGCAGCTAAAAGACATGTAAGTGTGAGCTCTTTCCAAGCCACACCTTACAGTCAAAGATAAAAAGGCATCTAAAGAAGGAAGGTAGTTTCATCCTGAAACTGCTTTCTAAAACAGGTTAGAGGAACACCTCTCTGGATCTGCCAGTTTCTCTCCAATGACAGTAAATACAGGCTAGAGTAGCTAGTGGCTTAGTTGCCATGTAGTTTTCAGCTATCTAAAGGCAGAAGTTATAAATACCACCATAAGTGTCTGAAAGAAAGCCATAAACTTCTGAGAACAACCACTGAACCACATTACTTTGAAAAGATCGGACAGTGATGGCACCACCCAGAAACAAAGAGCCTGAACAGAAGGATTCTTCCTGCAAGTGCTACTACTTCACAGCATCTCAAAAGATTTCCATCAAAAGATTTCCATTTTCTTCCAAAAGATTTCCATCTTCCAACTATTTTTTCCAACTCTGCCTCAAGGTCTCCACTATGATGATAGCAGCCAGTTGTTCAAAGCAAATTACGTTGATTTTATCATGATGAAAGTCAGTTTTTGTAAGGCTGTTTCTTTTAAAATGTTTTTACATAGAGTGCTTCAGAGTCCAGGTGAAGGAGTAAAAATAAGAATGCTCAGCTGAAAACATTCAAGCAATGTCTGGTGCTTTAAAATAGAAACTTCAACAGTTAGGAAGACTGCTCTTTAACCTTATCGTTAGAATATTTTTTCTTACTCATTAGAGCACAAGTCCAAGTATGCTTTAGTCTCAAAGGAGAGACTTGTAAGAAAATAAAAGCTTGCACTTTGCTATAAAGATTATTTTTCTTTATTTATGATGTCCTCTAATGAGTTTCAAAATGCTTCAAAACCAGTAACAGACATAAGGAATGTGCTACATCAGTATTGTATATAATTCCTTTAAAATGTTTATTTTCCTGTTGGTCCTCCACAGCACATTCACGACTTACACAAGAACATATCACTTAATCTGCTTAAACTGTACACAGTCCTTCCTCTGCCAGCTCCAACCCAAATGAGACCAAAAACAGAGCCAAAACCAAACAAGTTCAATTTCAGAGAAACAATGCAGGGCATCAAATGCTAATAAGGAATCTTGAGATCAAACCATTTCTAATTTTACCACAGTGTTTTAATGGGATTAAGGAGGCCCCTGACAATGTCTACTGCATTTTCTCTACCTATAAAATTTTGTCTTCTATCTGTACCATTCCCATTCTTCAGTGAAACAAATGAAGTAACAAGTCTGATTAAATAGCATTTCCAGCTCTCCTGTTGGGTTTTGGGTATTTTTAAACCATCCTCCCTATTAGCTTCAGTACTGTGGCTGTTACCTGAAAATCACATTTCACTTCAGGGCTGCAGAGGCCTGGAAAATGTGGGTTTAAAGCTTGTACATGTGTGTGAATATAATTTGTTTTCATAATCCTTGAGAAACTAATTGGATATTTTGATAGTCTTGCAGCAAAACATAAAGTGAGTTATCTAAAATCACATCACAAATCTATGCAAAGTCACAAAGTCATCTTACCAGTGCTCTAAAAGGAAAACCGCTCCAAGATAGGGAACCCAATCCAAATAGTAGCATGAGGTTGAAATCCCAGTCAAAGGATCAACAGAAAGAGAAGACTCTACATTGGATATGTTTTAGGAAGAGCACCTTGAAAAAATGATGGTAGCCCTGGGTCTTTCCATCACAACATGCTCTGTTAAAAATTTGTGACACTGCCTTTTCCAGTGCCATACCACACAGTGAAGTAGTTTCACAACAAAACAAAGAGTACCAACAATAGCTCTCCTCAGAGGCACCTAGATCAATTTATAATTGCCACTTCAAAGAGCATACAGTAGGACACCATAATTATTATGGCTATATCCAGGCAAGACACAAAATAAAAATAAAAATAGAAAAAGCTAAAGCAAATTAGGCATAATGTTGCTAAGCTGTCCCACCAATAGCAAATGCTAGTGGGATCCATGAGAACTGACTGACTGTATTTCTTCAAAAGTTCCCTTCTCATCCTTGTCTCCTTTTCCACTGTCTGCAATAAGAACTTTTAAGAAACAACTTTAGAAAACACTAACCAATAGACAGAAGATATTCAACCACTTAATATCTACTATGCATTTCTACAGTGATGCAAAAGCAAAAGCTAAACACAGAAATGTGAAAACAGAGCTTCATAGCCCCAGATCTTCCTTTTACTTGCATTCCAACAGTGACCAGCAAGCTTTGCCTATTAAAAATCCCTCCAATGGCCACTATCTTTGAGAGGCAGAATGAACACCCAGGAGAACTGGAAAGAGGCACCAAGATCTAAAGAGAAGACCATGTTTTGAGCATCAGTAAAACATGTCCTTCACAGCTGTAAGCAGCCAGCTGGACTTGTATTTGCCACTGGTTATATGTGCCCTTAAGCAGAATTTTGCAGGTTTTGACCTCCTGATCAGGAAACAAAGAAAATTATCTTTAATTATATCTATTTGGTCTCAGAAATTGCATTTTTTTTAGTAAAGTGGGAGGACAGGCCACACAATACATCCATGAGAGATGGCAGCCTATGTGCTTTTATGCAGGAGAGAAAGTTTAGCAACACCAACCATTCATGGCTCAATCTTACACAGACTGCATAAAAATCTCAAAGACCTTTCTGCCATAACAAAACAGCAGTTTATGTGCAAGAGAGCAGGAATCAACCCTTCCCTTCAAGCAGGGACTATTGCAGCTGGTTGATACAGAAGGCAGAAGAGAGCACTTCATTAGGTCCTGGCATTCCAGTGCAATTCTATAATAAAACGTTAAGGTAGACCATTTCGAATATTCGAGTCCCATAGATCACATTTAGAGATTTTTGGTTTTTTACAACTAACTTGGCAAGTTCTATAGATCTGTCTGTGATGCAGCAAACTTTCTGGAATACTTAACTGATCCAGAAGCCCCAGAACTTAAACCTGCTACATGCATGTTTCAAACTTTAAAATGGCTATTTGTTGTAACAATTTTGACAATAATTGCACTGTCAAAACAGCTGCTGAAACCAGCCAACATCAGTCCCCAGTACACATGATCCTTTCATTAACTGAAAAAAGCCAGGGGGTTAGGGACTAGGAAATGAAATTAAATCTGGTACCATCCCTTCATTAAATGGTTTCTGAAGTGATCAACTGAGTGAGGCAAATAAAACAACAACGAAACCTTTTCCAAAAAAGCAACTATGGAAATTGACATAGTCCTCTCAGCACATAAAAATTCTTCCTCAATGCAATTACTGGTGTCAAACAAGGTTGCTGAGGGTACAGTCCCCTGATGCTACTGAACGTAACAAGAATGGATTTCCAGAAATTTGGCAGCATATTTGACTGTAGATGTCTGAGGTATCAAGTTGATAAAAAAGTCACTCAGAATATGAGTCCCCCTAAAACATCAGGAATATTTCGACTTTTAAATCAATCCACATTGAGGCAAGCCCCTTTAAATACCGTGACTGAACACAGCTAAACTCTAAACAGCCAAACTGACCCAAGACCACAGCAGCCCCATAAGGAGCAGCCCTGTCCTACCCCAGACTGAGGCACACGCCCCCAACAGACTAATGCCAGGACTTCAGCTTTCAGGGTCTCTTGTCAGAAGCTAATCTGGCGGAAAATTAAAATTCTAATTTTTTGTTTGGTTTGGGGTTTTTTGGTAGGGTTAATTTTTCAACAACATCTACAAGAGAAACCACTCTCTGTCGTAGGCAGTATTACTGCCAGCTGAGTTTCACTGCCAGCCAGATGGGAAACTCCACTGGGTTCCAGAGGAACCACAGAAGTGGTTACCTATACCTGTTATAACTTCATGACTGCTAAGGAGGAGGATGGGAATAGACATTTACCTTTGGCTGAGATGAATTTTATTCTGGAAATAGCACTAGACATTGCTTGAATGTTTTCAGCTGAGCATTCTTATTTTTACTCCTTCGCCTTTTATTTCCATTTGCTCTAAAAAGATGAGAATGAGCATCTCAAAGGTACTTGTTTAACTTTGAAAACCTTCTTTCTCTAGTTTGGCAGATGAACAGACAGTGGGGTGGTATGTCTCTTTTCTCACAGCATTCTGCTTTGTTCTGCTTCCCAGTTACATTTCAAATACTTTCAGGTTGGATCTATCTGTCCCTATATTTTTAGGTGACCACACTGGGCAGAAGTTAAACATCTGAACAATTAAAATCAGATACGCAAGGTTAAGCTGTTCACCCTCCAACTCCTTTTGCAAAAAATGGAAAGCCTTTACTAAGAGGAAAAAAACTCAAAATGTATTCAAGCAACAACATGTTTCTTAAAACAAAGGTTGTCATAATGCAAAAAATACCCCAAAATAAAAGAAAGATCAAAGTTACTATTTGGTTCTGAGATATAGGAATCGAAAATGCTCTATATAGAGTCTGGGAAGGAAAGTCCACAAGTGCAAATTGTGTAGGCATTTGGTGGGACTTTTTCTAAGGGATGAATGCAAAAGATAAAATGTTTAACAGATTGAGGGACACATTAATGCTAAAATAGTAAATATTTCCAGCAGAAATACTCCCCCTAGCTATGGAAAGTAAAATAAAACTGAATTTGATTCAGTAGCCAGATTATGATTGAGCAAGGTCAGATGAAAAAAAACTGTGTTGAATGGAATGGTGGATTTACACAGCTCAAATACAGGTAAGGCAGCTAAACAACTGGAAATTATCAGTGAAATTTTCAAAAGCACTTTTGAAGCTGACACAGGTTCTTCAGTCATTTTCATGGTCTTATGGCCTGAATATAATGCAGCAACTTGAGCTAGAGACAGGAGAAGCACAAGCCAAAGATTTTGCCACATTGGGTATTATAAAGACAATACACAAGTCAGCCTACTGTTTCTTTAGAGTAGGCAGGTTTTTGTGAGATGTGCTTGAGGAATTGCTGCAGGACCTGAATTAACCTAGTATCAGAGAGTTTTCAATCAATGTACCCTCTTTGAGTATTCCAAAGCAAACTGTAGGGACTTTTTTTGATGTGTTCCTCTGACATGTCAAAGGAAAGAAAAATCCCAGAGAACTGAAACTGAGTAAATGTGAGGCTACAGGAAACAGCAAAATAAATCGCAGAATTTCCTCCTAAAACCTGGGAAATCCCTCCAAAACCAAACTGCTGAAGACAAAAATGAGACCAATATGGTTATTGTGAGTCTGTAATGCTGCATTGTTTAGCAAAGACACAGAACCACTGGAAGACAAAGCAAATCCTGAGGGCCAGATGAACACTGCATCACTGATAGTGCTGGAGCAGCAAGGCATGCCTTTGGAGATCAGAGGCAGAGTAACATCTCTGATCAAATTTACCCTCGACTGGCCATAATTAGATTCCCAGTCAGACGGCTGGTGGAGGACAGAAGATGATGACAAGGAGAGAAATGTTTTGGAAACGTAGAGAGAAGAGCTATACACACCCATAGTCTGAAGGCTGGATCTGGTAAAGGGTTTGGGTGTGCGTGGCCTAGAGGCTGCAATCTCCAACTTCTAGCTGGCTCCCAAAGGGAGAATGAGAGCAGGATGCAGCCTGACAATGGGACTTATAGCAATTTAAAATCACAATTGTACACATCATACCCAGTCTCACAAAAAAATTAGTCAACCTGTGACTGCAGCCAGAAAAAAATTCATTCCCACCACCATCTCATTTGATTTCCAAACAAAACAGGAAGGCAGTGCTACTACTCACACATCATTATCACTAATTACACGGACAGAAAGGAGGAAGCAAAAACCTACCCGGGCAGAGAGTCAGGAAGCAGAAAACTTGACCACTCTCTAAGCCAAAGGCGACTCCAACACAGGAAGCATCATCACCAGCCAGGGCCACAGTCCTGGACAACCTGAGAGCAGCAGGCAGATCCAGGTGTTGAACAGGCTCCACTGGCAGCCCCAGATATCGTGAGGGAGCAAAGCAGGTGCAAGGTCTGTCCAGGGATACAGCCAAAGGCAAAAGATGAAGCAGAGACAGGTATCCCTCAAGGCAAGAGCAGAAGCCCCCAAGGCAGCTGCCTCCATCCAATGCCTCCTCCTCCTCCTCTTTTTTGTGCATGTGGGGCAAGGGCAGCAACGTGCAGCTCCACAGGACAGCCAGGAGCAGGCCTCAGTTCCCAATGGCACAGGCTGGCACACTCCCCTGCCCACAGGCCTCACAGGATGCCGGGAATCACCAAACCATCATGTCCAGCAAGACACAGGATCCTCTGGGGCTGGAGAAGAGTGGCCAGGCACACCCCAGGGGCAGGGCTCCACAAAGCAAAGCTACTCTGCCGCAGCAGCTGGACAGCCTGGAGGAAAAGGAGCTCCAGCGGCATGGGGCAGCAGAGCAGCTTGCCTCCCTGACGTGGTCTTGGTGGGTCTGTCACAGGCAGGTGAGCACCAGGGACAGGATGGGATGGCTTGGGAAGGGATGGGTTACACAAGAAAGCACCCAGGTGGGTTTGGAATGTCTGCAGAGAGGGAGACTCTTTGATCTGGGACAGTCTGTTCCAGAGCTCTGCCACCCCCAGTGTCAAGAAGCTCTTCCTCAAGACTTGAGGAAGAACTCTTAAAGAAATGGCCCTCTCTCTCATCTGCTAGGTGAACCCATTTCTCAACCTCGGGCAGCCAGAGCTGGCAGGCCTGGAGGGGCTGGAGGCCATCCTGAGCACGCAGAAGGCAGTGGAGTGGCTTGAAACCCATGTTCCCTGTGAGCCAGGGACCTTGGACAAGGAGGAGGACTGGAAACACAACACTGACAAAGACCTGTTCCAAAGAGCTGTCCCGAGGGATGTAGAAAGACAACCTAAAATCTCCAGTGCCCTTGGAAATGTGGGAAGAAAGGCTGAATTGGATGGAGCTCTGAGCAACCTGATCTAGTGAAGGTGTCCCTGACCATGTGAGTGGGCTCAGAACTGGATGATCTTTAAAGTCCTTTCCAGCCCAAACTGTTCTATGGTTCTACAATCTACAATAACATTTCCACTCCTCTAGTTTTATTTTCTGTTTCAAGGAGATGTCCAGGTTTTATAAAATTACTTCTTTTACAGAAATAACTAAAGCTTGGCTTGCTTTTATAATATTTATAAATACTTATATTTATATTTTTCTATTTTTCTCCTTGTCTTTTTTCCTTTTGGATTTTGTTGTTGTTGTTTTCTTTTTTAAAAAAATAATGTGTTTATTAAGGAATCTATTCTTGTTTTTATGTATATGATATATGCAACCAATTTTTGGAAAGAAAAGTAGCATTCCAAAAGAAAACTGGAGTCTGATGGCTGATCTGTATACACACACTCCCAAACAGAAGCACACTAATTGTGGTCAGTAAAACACTATCTCTCAAAAACACATAATGTAACTCCTAAGAAAATTCTACTGAGTAAAAAATGGAAAAAAAAAAATTTCTTCATGGGTTTTAGTGAAAGGACATTAATTTAAAAATCACTTTCTGGTTTGTGGATTAAGATTCTAGCTGTCACATTCCAGAGAGGTTTTATATTTTATCTTTAAAATATTTCAGCAGTACAACATTTTATGTGAAGTTTCTCCAGGCCTCCTTCCCTCCTTTCCTTTAACGCATTTTAGTGCTTTTCTCTGTTGGTTCTGTTCTCATACTGTTTTTGTTCCCCAGACCTTTCGTGTACCAGCAGTGGTGAGGTTACTTGCTTCTGTTGCTAACTCGTATTCATGAAGAATATCCACAGAATCACCCTTTCTCTGAACCCCACAAGCAGACATTTTTTGCACAGATACAGTCAGAACTAGAGTTGGAGATTTCACAAATCGAGTTTAAATCCACTCACATAACTTCCAATATATTTATTCTTTCAGTGGGGTCAGAAACTCTAAAGAGGTCCCTCCAAGTATGTAATGCACGCGCATTCACATTTTTTCTCTGTTAAATGTTCAAAAACTTGCCTGGAGGATGGACTGCACAGGATTATTTACCTGATGTACTCCAATAAAATAAATTAATCAAGACTGGTTTTCAAGCAGACAGATGACATAAATAATGAACATGGGGGTTTAAAACTGGAGAGCAGCACCTAGGCATGGTTGGCAGCACCACACACACAAGCACTGGCCATTTTTCCTGAAGGATTGCAGCCCATGGAAAGGCCACTGTTGGAGCCAGGGACCAGTATAAGGAGGGAGCATCAGACAAAGTGTTATGCATTGAACACAACCCATGATCTCTAATGCATCTGCACTGCTCAGGGTGGAGGGGAGAGGAGTCAGAAATACAAGACTGAAGCTGAACCTGCGGAAGAAAAGGGAGAAGGTGTTGTTTTAACACTTTGTTTTTGTTTTTCACTACTCAAATCTGTTTTAATGGGAATTAATTAAAGGAGGTTTCTTCGAGTTGAGTCTGTTTTGCCTGTGACTGTAACTGGTAAGCAGTCTCCCTGTCTTTATCTTGACCCATTAACTTTCTCATCCTAATTTTTCCCCCCAACCTGCTGAGGATGGGGCAGGGAGAGAGCACATGGATGTGCATTTGGCTGCCAGCCAATGCTAGCTCACCATAACACCAAAAATCAACTGCCTCCTTATCTCCTAATGCTTTCTAAATTTACCAGACCTCTTCTCTAAATATTACAGTTTGTGCAAAGAAATAAGAGGAGCTAGCTTACACAAAATGATGAGCAAAATGATGACTCCCTTGGGAAATGGAAAATTAGGTAAAATAAATCTCAATTAATTGAAATAATTACATAATAACATCTAAAGTATTAATTAGAATAAAATTAGGCAACAGGATTAAGAGTTGTGAGCAAGCATTCTCTCCTCAACCTAAAGTCCCAAATCCTCTCCTGCAAATGAGATGTAGCTACATGTTGAGAAAAAAAGAAAAGAACATTGAGCAAGGATCTTCTTTGGAGAAGTGAGAGAAAGGTGTCACAGTGGGCTACCTTTAACGATTTCCTTCTTAAAACAGTAAGCCAGCAAACAGGAGACCTGAGGTCAGTGCTTAACTGAGCCTGACAGGGTTCAAATTTACATTATCTGCCTCCTCAAGACCCACCTTACATGCTTGCTAAGTATGGGAACCTTTCTGGGCATGCTGGGCCAGAGTGAGGAGGAGAATGTGATAATCAGCCCGTTAAGTCTTGCTGGCGATCATGAGTTCTGCTTCCCCCTTCTGTAAAGTCACTGAAGCAAACAAAAGCATAATCCAAATCACAGAGAATACCCTTCCCTGTGCTCTCTCTCTTTTGATCAAAGAAATGTTCAATTTTTATGCTAGTCCTGTTTACTGGAAGGCAGCCTGTTTCAGGCTAGGAAAACAGCTTCCACTCAGCACTTCCTCTACTCTTGTAGGTAAGTAACAAAAGGTAAAACTCCTTCAGGCTGAGAAAGGAATTTATCCTGGTCACACACTCTCTCAGTATGTGTTCTAGCCAATTAGGCTTGTAATACGAAAGATGTGTAGCTAGACCGTCACACCACTTTTGCAGCTTTGGAAGGGATCTGTTTCTCATGAAAGATTCTCTGTTAGCAAGCATTAACTGAAATCTATTTGATCTGATTAAACTCCTGAAAGCTGAAAGAATGACTGCCTCCTTTCTCAACCTTTATCAGAGTCAGGGGACTTTGGTGCTAAGAGAACTAGCCTGGGGAGACCAAAGTTCAAAAACAACTCTAGGTCCCCAAAACTGCCACACTGATGGGGAGCTACCTGTAGGGAAATATGCTTAAACTCCTAGCTCTGGTGGGCTGTGTTTTTGAAAGGGATTTTTCCCTTGTGATCTGTGCTTCTCTAGCACTGAACTGGATGATCCTACTCAGTTTTCAAGCTGAAAAAACCACAGCTTCACCTCCTTGCCACGTTTATCCACCAACACGCTTGCCATTTTATCCAAGCATAGTGATTGCTTATCAGTTTTCTTTCTGTCATGGACTAACCTTTCTGGCAGGCAGTTTGACTTCCAAAGTTCTTCAAAAAATGCAGAGTTTTCATTCTGAAATTAAACTACGCCACAGGAGCATTGATGATAAGCAGTATGCACACCTGCATGCAAAAAACCCCAGGATTAAATGAACAGCTCTTTTATGCAAAGGAAGAGGGAGCAACAGAAACTTGGAAGGTCCAAATAATGAATCAGATACTTCACTGGCAGGCCAGGCCCCAGCCTTCCCCCCAACATCAGCAAGTTGCTGCTAAAGCCAGAAGGTGCAGTTAATTAAAAGACTTCTCTCCTAATTCTATCCTATTGATCAGGCTTGAAAGAGTCAAATTGCAGGTGGGCCTGTCCCTTGACACTGAAAAAGCCCAAACTTTTTAAGTATTCTACTACCTATCCCAGAGAAGCAATCACAGCTCTGACTCTGACCAAGAAGACCCTTTTCTGCAGGATGTTCTTAATGATGCAGCAGGATCAAGGACTTCACAGCAACACCAGTTTCCTCATCTCACCCTCCACTTCAATTAAAACCCTCTCACCTCAGCTTATCAAACACAAAACCATCTTTTTTTTTTTGAGACCCAGACTTTTAGGCATGCAGAATTACTAGGGACTTTTAAATTATTGTCTCAAAATTGTAGAAGAGGAGCATTCCTTAGGTATTTCCAGCAGGTTTTGCCTTTCAAAGCTGCATTCTCTGCCCATATCCACATAGCACATCAGGATGAGACCAGGATGTACATCCTCCCCGCCCACTCTCTGCTATCCCTTGACAGACCTCAATGGCATAAACAAAGAATGTGCCACATGTACTCCAAGATCTCTCCCCTGATCCCACGAAGAATGTTCAGGGATCTGTGTTCGACCATACTCGTACAGTAGAAGACAGTCCAGGACAGTACATCTAACATGCCTACTGACTTTGAAAGCAACTTCTTCCCACCACTGCGGCCTGTGGAAGAACAGAGAGCTCTCTGCTTAGGTTAGTAAGCAAAACCCACACTTCTACAAACTTCACTGCCTAAATCAAATAAAGTTCTAACAAGAGTGCCCCAAATATTTAGATCTACCAGAATCACAAAGGGCACCTGGCCCACTCCCACTGCTCCACAAGCTGCTCCTTCACCTGTGTTCATCTGGAAATCCCATTTATTCTTGTCCATACTCACCATCAAATCTCAATGCTGAGTTCCCCATAATTTTTTCCACTTATATCTTGAAGAAACATCACAGCCAAGTCAACATGTTCTGAGGCTCTTGTTGTCTATGTATTTGTCATGATATCATTTGGAACTGCTGTTGTTCTCTGCATAAGAACTTAGTTTAAACTCCCCAGTAGGTTCACGTGTGTCCATGGTCTAGCAAACTAAGGCAAACTTGCTTGTGAGCTAAACTGCTAATTAATGATCAGAGCTGGGGTGAATGATGGTGTTTCCAGTTTTGCCTCACTTCAAGACAGCAAAAATACCTGGACAGCCTGGGTACTGTGAAACACCAAGAAAAACATAGCACAAACAGTTACAGTGTCTGTACACAAAGCCAGCTTGTGTTCAAGCCAGTCTGAGCTGGGCATTGACCCTCTTAGACCTGAACTGTCTCCACAAGCCAGTGTTGTCTCTGCCCCGGGCTGCTCAGCTTCTCTACATTCTAGCAAGACCCATTAGCCTATGACTGGCAGTGGATGAGGCCCTTAGCTAACTGGGAAACAAGACAGCCCAGCAGGAAGAAAGATGAGCTCTCTTTTATGCTACTAGGCACGTAATTGTGGTAAATAAACAGTTAAGCTGGACAGTAACTCACAAAAATTTTGGGTGGCTTCTGACAGCTGAAGAAATATATCTTGTCTTTTTGCTTTTATTTCCCTGGGCTTCCTCATTTTAATAAAAAATTAATTGCTTGGACAGTGTTCAGCAGAAATTAGTCTTTAATTAGAATTTAACAAAATACATTCCTTATGTTGGCTGGCTGGACTTCCCTCAACAGTCTCATTATCCTTCCTTAATGGAGTAAACAGCACATCTACAATCTTCAGGAGCAATTTAATATTTTTGCTTTTACTACTACTAAAGCTGCCTTAATGTTCATTTCCTAGCATGGAATCGATGCCTGCACCATGAAGACAATGCAACTTTCCTGTAATAAGGCTAGTTGTGCCTGTGATGAATTACTTTTGGGTCTTAACGATTCTCAGCATGGGGTGTCTTTTCCTCCTGCTTCACTGCTTGGAACATTTGAGTTATTTTGTTCCCTTTCAACTGATGTCAAATATCACTGCTTTGGATCTTAATTAAAGCACTTAATGGTTGAGCTGATTTTGTTTCATGCTAAGGTGAGACAAGATACTGTTGGCCTCTATTATTTCTCTCTTTCTTTTTCTTTTTTTTCTATCTTATATCTTTTAAGAAATAACTTTCTCATTGCATTCATTTAACAAGGGTTTTTTCCTACGAGAGGTGGGTTTCTCTATCACAAGCATTTTTCAGTCATTCCAAATATAATGCCTCTAATCTACTATCTGGCACGTCTCGATCCTCTGTTCAAATCACTTCAAAAAGGATTCCAAGCAGAATATTCAATTAGAAAGACATGACTGAAAAACAAAAATGAAAGTTTAATGATCTAGTTAAAGTCCATGGCAACCTCAGCTAGGCTATCTTCAGTTCTGCTTTCATGAGCCCAAACAATATTCAGTTAAAGCTGTTCTGGCTGTCACCTATTCATTAGCAAACACCCCCACTTCCCCCAACCACCCCCCAAAAAAAATCCCACAAACAAAAATCCCCAACCAACCAACAACAAAAACAAAACAAAAAAAAACCCCAGACACACAAAAAAGAAATCCACAAAAAAAGAAACAAAAATCAAGAGGATGGAAAATAAAAAGCAAGATGTCTGATCATTGGTCTAGAAGAACCTCTCCTGTAGAAGCAGCAGATCAAGACATAAGAAATTACAATGACAGGGTGAAGGGGACTTCACATTGATTAGTGTTTATGAGGCAAACTAGAGTTAATTCCTCACTTTACACCATACTAGCTCTTCTAAATCAGCACAAATGAATTGCTCAATAGTCCCTGTCCCAGCACATGAGTCCCCGCATGGATTCTAGCTATGCTTAAGAATACAGGGGACTGAAACTGATCACCAAAATTAAAACAGATGGACCCCATCTCACAAGTTATTTCTGTTTTGTAACCAGCAGCCTCAGAAGACATAGCACACAGACACCCTGACTAGCTTATCATACAGACAGTTGACTTTCATCTTGCAAGGTGGTTATGATTATCTACTAGATTATACTCTGGCAAGAAATTGGAATGCAGAGTTGTACACCTACAGGGCTTCTGGCAACAGTTTGCAATGGGATCATTAAGGAGGATAAAAGCACACAAAACTGGAAAAAGAGAACTTTCTCCCAGGACTAACTACATATTTTATAAATATCCAGCTATCATTAGTAGCTATAAATATTACTACTCAAAATGAAAAAGCAGAAAGGTTCAATACAAGTAAGAAAAAATCCATTCAATATGTTGGTAATTAGAGGACAGACCAAGTCACAAAAATTTAATATGGGGGTAAGGGAAAATTCATTAAATGCCTGAGACAGAAAAATCATCAAGTGTGTGCTATACTTCTGAGGTTTCATGAACGAGGTGGAAAAAATCTTAGCTAAAATAAAGTACCACCAGGGCCTCCCGCCAAATATAACAAACAGTGAAGGCAACAGTGGGAAAATCAGTCCTCAACAACAGGATACGTGCAAAATGTCCAGGGCATGATACCAAAAAGGCTGCATGTGATCAGGAAAACCACAGGAAGTAAGACAATCTACCTTGCTAGAAGATGTTAAAATATCAGCCTTGACAGAAGCTGAAAGAGAACAATTATCATTAAGGCCACAAGAACTTCCCTGATACCAGCTTTCCCACAGTACAAGGAAATTACCTAGCTTACCTTGCTTCTGCATTTTAATCACACTGGTTATTAAAATGTTATTTAGGGCATTGAAAGGATAAGGGTTAAAGGGTACAACATGGGTACCTACACCAAGTCCAAAAAATCCAGTGTGTTGCCAGATGGGCTGTGGGGCCACAGTGGGGAGAACTGAAGGTATAATATGTAGTAAGAAAGTACAAGTGTATGCCACAAGCATTACCAGTCCTCACTACAGCTCTGTATTATGTAGGCTCACATGAACTCACAAAGAGTTTACAAGGAGGAGATGACATTCAGCACTGAAGGAGGAATTAGACAATTAGGTTACAGTAAGCAAGGACTTCCTGGAAATCTCTGATTGACACTGGCAGATCATATTATATGTGTTATGGCAGGAGCAGTTCATAAGCTTAGGCACTTAGGCATATGATGAAAGCAAGAAAAACTTGCAACAAAATAAACGCCAAACCTCTATTTTGCTGAGGTGATAATGGTATGATGGACTTAATTAAAAAGAAAAAATACAAAACAAAACAAAACCAATCCAAAACCACAAAAAAAAACCCCAAAAAAACCCAAAAACCAAGCAGACAACAACAAGACAAAACCCCCCAAAATTAACCAAACCATACCTATTTAAATGCTGTATGATTTTTCCAGGGGTTTGCATACATGGGTGTAAGACAGCTACATCACTAAATTGTAAGAGAGAAAATAAAAAATAATTTGAAGGCTCTAACACTCATGAAAGAAGTCATTTGGGATCATACATGTTTCTACCAGGATATTACCCATGTTGCAGACAGTACAGTAATTTCTACTTTAAAGTACAACAGCCAGTCACTGAGTAGGACTATTCACCAGCAGCTTCAGGCTACAGCATGCAACAGTGTTTAGTGTGCATTTGTAATCTTTTGCTATACAGATTTTGCCCATTTGGGCTTTTTAACCCAAAAAGTAGAAGAGGAGAGCAAAATGGTTCTAAAGCACTTCTGAATATGGGATATGGTTTTGGCTGGGAGAGGGGAAGAAGTACAGTCTGAGCTCAGTTTCCATAGTGACTTTAAGAAATCACAGCACAAACAAAAACTTCTTCAGAATGATTCTAGTTTTGCCTCCCAGAAAGGTTTTGTGATTTCCACGTTAGTGACACTCTGAAATCAGTCATGCCTGCAGAGATAAGCCTTTATCTTGTTAAGATCTAGGGTAATTCTATTTCTATTAAAACACATAATATGAAATATTAATTTGGCTTTTCTGGGTGTAAATTCTGGTTTTGGCTTATTTTTCTGTTTTGCTGCAGACCAAGGAAAGAAAGGTCTCAGCCTGGGTGGCAAAATTACTCTGATTTCTCTAGTCCCCTCCTTGCATTCAGAGGGGAGAGGTCACACTGTAATGATAAAAACGTGCTGACACGCAGGAAGCCAGCTATGCTAGAATTAAATTAGAATTCATGCCCATCCTCTCTGGAACAACCTGACAGCTTCTCTTCTCCTTCATTAGCAGAAAGAGGCTGAGAGGGGAATGTAAGTATGCAATAGTATAATTTAAACAGCAAATCTGAAGAGGAGGGAATGCGATAACCACAAGTAATCATTACCAAAGGTGACTATATGGAAAATACCAGCAAACAATCATTTTGCTTTCATACATTTCCCTTAAGGAAAACAATATAAAAATTAGATGGCCAAAGATTTTGCAGTCACAGAAAACAAAATGCCTTTTGGAGCAGTCACTTGGAACAAGTATCACATGACAGCAAATACATTCTGGCATTAGCTTTCAACTTTTACTCTGTCTGCACCTAAGGAAAACCTGGAAAAATAACAGCAGACTTCCTTCTGTCTAACTCACCTACTCGAGAAACCAAGACATACAGCAGCAGATATCTAAGGAAAAGAACCACACATCTATCTAATGAGAGCTTATCCATAAGGAAAAGGGCACAATTCTAGATTATATTTTAATGTGAATGTTGGGCACCTCTGATTCATTTCAGCGTACGACAAGCTCTTTGCTGGGAATACAGAAGGTTGCTTTCAAATGGAGAAAAATGAGTTTGCACATAGCTCTGAGCATAAAATGGTGAAGCCCAATGAAGAACATAACCTGAAGAAATTTTGGGAATCTATTAAGAAGGCAACCTACTCAGGCTCTTCATAACCTTCTCCTCATTCTCTGTAGGGAACTCAGATGACTGCTGGCAAATACCTCTGAAGGCCATACAGCCAAGTCTCACAGTTGGACGCCGTGGGCTTCTTACTGGGCCATTGGGATTTGACCCTAAACTTGCTAAATGCTGCACAAAAGGCCATCAGCTCTCTGCCAGCATATGGGTCACAGGGGCTTCCCATTCTGGAAAGAGAAGAATAAAATTAAATTTTAAAATGTGATCTGCTGCAAGGCTTTTGAGGAAACAGCTTATCTGATGTGAAAATCAGAACTAAAAGGACAGTCCTTGTATGTCCTCCTGTTGTATATGTTCACTGAGAGGGTAGATTGTGAAAGGAAGAGTTTTCTAAAGTATTATCAGTGTATTCCCATCCATCATTAGTTTTCAACACCAGCCATCTAAGGCTAACCAAAGGGATGAGCTGCTTCACCAGGGATATTTTCATACACTTTTCAGGTATGAGTATGAATCATTTCCCATCAGGAGGACAGCTACTTCTTTCAGAAATGTCATGGAGGAACTGAATTGAAACCTCTGCTGTAAAAGCTGAATAACTCTGTTGTGCTCTGTCTCCCTCTCCACACATACATATACATATGCTATGCATATTTATGCTACATGTATTTTTATATCATATGTATATATGTTGCTTTGTTGTTGAATATGTGCAGTTGCTTTGGCCCCACAGTTCTTTTGGACAACTGACAGGATCATTCTCTCTATTTTACAGGCAAGCTAAGCATCTGTCCAGTCTTTGACAGGGCTGAGAACTGAACTCTGCACATAAAAATATCTTTCCTGTTGAGGAAAAACCCAGAACATTCATTTTTCTAACTCTTAGTGAAGAACAAGTGTTTCACTGACGTAATTTTGATAGATCAATCTGTGCCATGAATCACATTAAGATTCAGATCCAGGCCAGGACAAATCATGTCCTCTTTACAGTTGTCAGGGTGACAGCAGTCTTAGGCATTTTAGCAGCAGAGGACCTTTGGTAACTCCATACTCTTCCCTTCAGGAAGTACTTCCTGGCTGGCCTATGGTCACACTGTGATACACTCACTGATCCTGATCTGAACACACTAGGCATGTTCAAATAATGGCAGCATTCTAGGAAAACAATTCACAGACCCAGCAGCATAGCTCAAATATCCTACAAACATCTTGGCTGAAGCTAAGAGTTACATGGATGCTTGGGCAGAAACATGTGGGAGTGCATTTCTTGGTAGGAAAGCCTCTAGTCGTCTCCTATGTGTGAAATGCCAAGGAAGAATAACAAAGCTGACAGAAGCTGACCCTCTGCAGTCAAAGAGAGACAGTTTTCTTTAGAGTATCATTTGGAGGTGAAGGCAGACATTGATGAAATGGAAAAATCTAAAAAAGGATAGCAGCGCCAGGATATCAAGAGTAGCCATCCCTCACAGTAACAATACAGATCTAGTACCATTACCAAATCTCTCAGCTCTTTGGATACAAAAACTACAGCCTTGATGTCTTTCAAAGCTTTATTCACCTAAAAGACATGGGACAATTTGCTAGGGAGACTCGCAAGACGATAGTAGGGAGACCTTACTAAGTGGTGACTAAAGGATGCACTGTATCTTCAAAGGATCTCCTTTACCTGGCATCTTGGAGTAGAGATACCTAGTCCAGGACCTGCCATGTGGTCCATTCCTCATCCCATGACCAGGCACAGCTGCTCAGCAGAACACATATATAAGAGCAACTAGCACAGATCTGATCTACAGCACTGTTGTTGACCTTGTAGCAAGGATAAAACAAGACCAGGGCTGACTGTGGGATGCTGTTGCTTGTGCACAACACCTGGCTTATCCTAACCTCAGGGAATGGGAGAGGCCTACACCACTGATAGGACAGTTCAGGAAACAGATTTTTATTAATAACCTGCTGTATCTGACATTCTCTGACACCACACAGAGAGGTAGGACTGTGAAACTACTGCAGAGTAGCAGTGATGTTCAAGGACTGTTACTCACCAAAAGGAAGTATTTTCCTCTTTTTTTTTTTTCTTTTTAAACTAACTGCATTTCTTTCAGCACAGACATAAAATTCATTTCACTTCTGTTTGACACTTACTGTCAACATAGGGTCAGTCCTTTGTGCGTTGGGTTTTCACACAGTTCAGGGAAATGCCTGCATTTGTTTATTTTAAAAAGAGAAGATTTTTTCCCCCTATCAGGCATAGTATTTTTTACAGCTTATTTATACAAGATGTTAACGATGGGTGAGATTTAAGCTGACAATGTCTCCTTAAGTTAAGGCTAGTTAATTCTACAGTCTAATAAATTTCAACATTCCTATAAATATATGAACTTCTCCTTCACGCCAGGCCTAGCTTGACTTTGACAGTCTTTGAGAGAAGGTTATCATGTCCCTTTATAAAGCTGGTACAAGAATGGAGAGCCATCCAAAAGCTGGACCATACTTTGAAGGGTATCTCACTAATATGATGAAAAGGAGCTGCTCTCCAGCTAACATCGGTATGACTGTCTCCTTCTCTCTTGCCAATACATTGGAAGGAATACTAGTAAAATAGCATTCTTTAAATGGAGATAGTTGAGCCGGTACACATGAAAACTATGCTAAAAAAGTAAATGAAAAAGTGGTTCAAGAGCAAGTGAAAATATGACAGATTAGACACACCAAATTACTGAGATAGAGCTACTGTTTAAAGATGCTCGAAGAAGAGGGAATACCTTTTTGTTGCTTTAATGGTAACAGACTCTTAGGTTTTCCCATCACTAGGAACTGTTGCATTTATCCTTCATCCATGAATCTCTCACAGAGGGAGAATCTTGGATGGACAGGTCACGCAACACCAGCATCAGCAACGCAAACAGCCCGAGTACCTTGTCTCCCCAGTCTGTTTTCTCCATCTGCCTGGTACACTTCATGCCTCAGGTAAGAGCAAAGAGGGGCCTAAATTGGTTACAGGGCAGATTGCCTTTCTTTGCATCCAGTCATGCACAGCAAAAAACTACTACTGCCTGTTACTTCTTGCCAGGTAGATATTGAGATGTCATGTTATTTGGGCATAAACTGTTCAGGTGACAGTGCCTTTTGGCTGAGTCCTAATGTTTTTGCATTCAAACCTGTCATTTCAGTCTAAATCTTACGTGCAACTGCCTCAATCATAATGAATGAATTATTTTAACTTTCTAAAAATAAGTATTCACATCCTTTAAAAACATCTAAGCTATTTGCACTGCCAAGGTCTTTCCTTGCCTCCTTGACATCTCTTCCTGTACTGGGATGTAAAATCAAATTCTCTGCTCCTTAGAAAAAACTGGAAAGAGCTAAAATGCAAGGAGAGGAAGGAGAGTTGCTTCTTACTGCTTTAAAGGAGTGTCCCACAAGTGTCTGTAATTTGTCCTCATGTCTGTCCTTGCTCTTTGCTTTCAGTCCCCTCTGGCTTTAGCCAAGTTGTGCTGGAGAGCTTCCAGTCATTTACAGGAATTAAAAGTTTAAAAATAAAAGAGGAGCTTTGATCAAGGAAGAAGTTCAGCTGGGAAGGAAAAAGGGAAACACAAGCACTGACAACTCAGGCGGAAAGCAAGGCGAAAGCAGGTTCATTATGAGCTGACAGACGTTTCTATGTCCGCTTGCAAAGCCAAAACCTTCCCTGCTGCTCTTTCTTCTTCAAAATGCTCTGCATGAACAATGAAAAATATGTTTTGTTTTCACCGCTGGCTTTCCCCCAGGTGCCAGCATTCTTTGCTTTTTCAATTGCAAAAAGTTATTTTGCAGAAGCCATCAACTGTTCTGACCTCTGTGCTTGTGCAAGTGCACGTACATGTATCCACACACGGACCCACAATCATCAGTTCTTGGATTCCTCTTTATTCATAGCCAGGGCTCCCTCTCCCTCCTTCATTTATTTATGTCTTAACCTGAAATGTCCATGTCTGCTGCTGTTAATGGAGAGATATCTTCACTACTTTTCTGTTATAAAGAAAGCAATAAAGCTGACATGGAAAGTACCAAGCTCCTCCCAAATTTTTCACTGTAGACACAACCCAGCACATTTTGTACTATATCTCAAAATCCTCCCTTCAAATTCTAAATATCCAAAGCTACCTCCACACAAGCACCTTGTTTGCTTTAGTGAAAAAGAATGAAAAAACCTGCTCCATACATGCAGTCTGCATCATTCAGGACCTCCAAAAGCACCAGTGCTCAGGGGGTGCCCTAAAATGCAGGCAGGATGAAGAACAGAGCACTTTGGAGAGTACATTTTCAGTGTTTGGGGTAATTATACTGCATTCCTGTCATTGGGGTGCCAACTGGGTGCCGCTAGAAAAGTGGTAAATGTCTGCAGAACAGGCCGGATGAAGAAACCTTTGAGCAACAGGTAGCAGCACTCTGGTTAGTGTATGTTGTTAACAATGAAAGTAGAACCAGGTTATTGCAATTCTGATATTCATAGTTTCTTAGCTTAAACCAAAAATCTGTGCATGAACTCTGGGTACTCCACCTTGAGCCCTTACTTTTTTTTTAAGACAACGAAAAAAAATAACTGTCACATTAATTAAAAGCACAAGTGAACCAGAGGAAGATTATCCTCAAAGTCATAAAACTACAGGGCTTATTTGACTAATTCTTTTGTTTATTACACTTTCAGATTGTGTTTTGATATTGAAAGGAAAAAAGCACCCATAATCCAAAGTGAATACACTCTCTGCCCTTCAGAGCTCCAGTGCTGAGCACTGGAAAAATGTCTTTATTTCAAACTCAAATACATGTTTTGACCTGCCATAATTTTTTGCTTGGCTTTGTTTTTTATTTTATCATAAGAAGCCTAATGGACAAGGAAGAAAATTTACAGCAAAAATATCAATTAAAGTAATTGCAGGTGCTAGAAACCCAGGTATTTCTGAGTAACACCATATTTCCATTTTTACAATTATCTTTATACCCAAAAGGGATATTTTTTATTACATATGTAAATTAAATCAATAAAAATTGCATGTGTCTGCTCTGCACTGTATATTTTGGAAAAGATGTTAAATGTTGTAGAAGTACAATCTATACATATAGTTCAATATTTACTGTTTTAAAATTACTGCATGCATACATATGGATGAAGAGATGTGTTATCTGCACAGAACTCTGTGTTTTAAAATCTTAAATGACTACTAGATAATTTACTTCAATCTGCTATACAATAAAAGCCTGTCAAGCCTGCTTCAACCCAGCCATTTATATTTTGCTACAGTACATCTTGCAACAAGGCATCACATTCTTTGTTGAAAACTTCAAGAGCTTGTCGGTTTATCCCAAGAGTTAACTGCTCTCCCTGTTAAAATCATGTCCATTGTCCCCCAAACGCAACTGGGTCTCTTTCAAATAGATTTTGTCTGACTTTAACTCCCAGCCCCTGCTTCTTGTTATGCTTCTTTCCACAAGATAAAAGGGCTTTTTAAGAACCCAGCATTTTCTCCTCATAAAAGGGCTTGTGAAATTCACTCATCTAGTCACCTTTCTGTGCAATGAAGCTAAACAAATGGAGTTCTGTAAGTCCTTCACTGGAAGATGTATCTTACAGTTTCCCAGTCATGCTTTGCAACCCTATCTCCACTTTTTCAGTGTCATTCTCAAAGTATATGCAGGAGATCCAAGCATGTCATAACAATCTTCCGAGTATGAAGCCATTATAATCCTCCACAAGTCAATAAACTCCCACCTATTTTAAAATTAACAAAACTGAGGCAGTGAAAAGGATTGGGTCAGCTCTTCGAAGAGCAAGTATTAGAACCAGGATAAAACTACAATAATCTGGTCACAGACCTCATTCTCATGTCTTATATATGACTAAAGCTCTTGCCTCTACTAGAGGAGCTCCTAGGTAATGTGGTACAGTGACTCTTTCCAGTATGAAGTTTAACAAGGGCTAGTGTCAGATTCTGGGGAGTGAGATGTTGGAGAGAAATACCACAGAAAGGCACCTAGGGGTCCTGATGGATGGCAAGTTGATCATGCAGTGCCCTGGCAGCCAGGAGGGCCAAGTGTGTCCTGGGGGGCATCAGGCACAGCATCAGCAGCCGGGCAAGGGAGGGGATTGTTCCTCTCTGCTCTGCACTGGGACAGCCTCACCTTGAGTGCTGGGGGCAGTTTTGGGTGCCACAATATAAGAAAGACATTAAACTATTGGAGAGCATCCAAAGGATGCCACAAGGATGGTGAAGGGTCTGGAGGGGAAGCCTTATGAGGAGTGATGGAGGTAATTGGGTCTGTTTAGCCTGGAGAAGGGGAGATTGAGGGTAGACTTCATTGTGGTCTTCAACATCCTCACAGGGGGGAGTGGATGGACAGGGACCGATCTCTTCACTTTTGTGACCAGGGACAGGACTCCAGGAAATGGCATGAAGCTGAGTCAAGGGAGGTGTAGTTTGGATATCAAGAAAAGGTTTTTCACCCAGAGGGTGATTCTTGGTGGATGGTCCTGTGCAGGACTAAGAATTGCACTTGATGATCTCTGTGGGTTCCTTCCAACTCAGGATATTCTATGATTTCATGGGCTCCATTATGGACAGTGGTAGAGAAATCACAAAAGTAGAAAGTTAATTACTTTCCTCCTTGCTAAGTTGCCCACCAGAAAAGTGAGAGACTACAATGGGCTGGAGATCAGGAGCAGTTAAGACAAGTGGTTAATAACAGGAGCTCATTCCAGCCTCCAGGGTTCATCCCAGACTTCTGCTTTGTGTGCACTGCTGAGATCCTCAGCACCTCCACCATCGTGCTCCCCAAAGCAGCACAAGACACACCAACCTGTCTCCTTCATCTTCATGCCTAGACCCCACCAGTTTCAGTTATCTTTATCTAATCAAGATACAGCCTCAAAATACAGTGAGAACAGGTCACTTTCAAGGAGATTTAAATGGTAATTATTCAAATTTCATCCCTGTCTTGATTTATACAGAGTACAGAGGAAGTTTTCCTAATTAAAAAAAAAAAAATCTGAACTTCTTAAAATTCAAATATGAGAAAAATACCAGTTGGAATGATGAAATTGTGAATGGGAAAACTCCAGCCTAACTAATTATCCACTGTAGATAAGAGTGAAGTAGTCACAAAACGCCTCACAGATTGTCATTAGACTCACCTTGGTTGCGTGTAACTGAGGTTAAGGTTTCAAGGAAACCGCACACATATAGGTTGCTTGTAACCCTGTTTACTGCCTGCATGGGACCATCCAAGGCCTGGGAACGTGTACATTCTTTTTCTATTCAGATTGGATGGGTTCCACAGGAGATTGGACAGCTGCTAGAGGAAGCTCTCTCACGGCTGAGGGACAGCATCCAGCACCCACACGGAGTTATGGAGAATGGCAGGAGTGCCCTGGTGCAGGAATTGCCAGTATCCACCCACAACACTGTTGCTCTCCAGCTGTCAAACAGAAATGCTCACACTGAACAGAAATTAATTGGCAGATAAGTACGTGTGAGTCAGTTATAATCTATTAATTCCTCAAGATGAACAGTCCTAATACTGGGGGTTTGTTCAGTGTTTGGTTAATTTTTAAAAGAAAACCAACACTTGGCCAAGTTTTCATTCTGTAACCAACAAAACAAGAATGGTACATAATATTCTCACTACCTTTCTGCTACAGGCACTCACAGCCTGCATTGGTAGTTGTGGTTGTAGTCCAGAAATTGCTCCTACAATTTAACAACCATCCAGCTCCACTGAGAACTGATATTCAATTTTGTTTTAGCCCACCCTGTTGGATTCTTTACCCATAGCCTGAGTAATTGCTGCTCCAAATAGAGAATTAATCTTATCTTCCCTAGATATTCACTCTACCCTTCTTTCTCCAGCCCCCACATCTCTCTGGCACATAGACAACATGGTTGAACTCTGCAATTCAGAAAAGTTTATTATATGGGCTCTAGGGTTTGTTTTGTGGAAATGGATCTAAAGAGAGGAGAAAAAACCATTTAGAAAATCGTTACCTTCCACTTCCTTTTAGAAGACACAGAGCCATAAAAAGAATCTTGAGAGCTCACTACTTACAACCTGCTGATAGGACCAGTGCTCCAGGACAATGATACACATTTTGCAAGACAGGACAAGCCACAGGAAATCAACCTTCTGCCAGAGGATATGTAATAGATATATTTTTACAGGGTTTCAGAGAAGGAAGTAAAGCACAAAGAAGAAAGTGCCGGCACAACATGCTGTTCAGCTCTGGGAAGCAAAAGGCGACCAGTTAAAAACATAATGTTTTTACAGTAATGATGTGCTGGAGGGCCTCACTTTCACTTTAAAGAATACCCATTTAAGAGCTCACCCTGCCCTCATCAGTACTTGTTTACAGGGTCATAATGCTTAATGGGAGAAAACAACATTTTTCAGAAATGTTTGAAATTATTTCCCCAAATAACTGCCTCCAGTCTGGGGAGGATGCCATGTATTGCTGCCCTGTGCCCACTACAGACCTGTATAAAGGCCTCTGGCACCTCTGCTCATGGTGCCTACACAAATGGGGTAGTGAGGCTTGTATCTCCCTCTGCAATGGTGTCTCACAGATTTTCCCACTCAGAGAAGTGACATGTTGCCCAAAGACACTTTGGGCATACTGGAGACTGAAATGAGACTCCAATCTAATGACTTTTGCCATATTACTTTGAGAACAAACAATCTGTAGGCCACACCTACAGATCTGTATACGCTGCAAGTCTGTGCGTAAGCACTGCTCCAGCCACCACGCTACACCTTGCCAGGAAGTGAAGCTACCATTTATGGAAACTTGGTGGCTACCAGAATCCCTAACCTCAGAACCAAAGTTAATGGTACAACCTCTACAGGCACCCCACACAACAGAGAAACCCCGACACATTACCACAGTTATGTTAGCTCGAGTGATAGAAGCCTAGGACAGCTAGACATGAAAAACATGCTGTGTTCTCCTTAAACTAAGGGCTGTGACTATGAAAGTTGATCCATGTTTGAGTGAGGATTACAGAAGTAACCTGTCCTCTGGCATTCCATGTTCAACTATACAACTTCAACATTCTTTGAAAAGTTACTGGCGTTGTCCCAAGAGCACAGCTAATCACCTCAGAGCCAGCTCTGTGTGTTTTACCTGCCAGTGAGGATTAAATTCTGTTTCCATTAAGGCCAAGTAGTGGCATGTGGATGCAATATGTTTTTTCTGTCTCAAAACTAGCTCATCATTGTACTTTGCAGTAGTTAGCACACCAGGCAGAAGAGACCAGACCTACATGGACCACAGAGATTAAACTAATTTCTGTTTCTAAGAAAATTCCTTAAACTTCCACCTCTCACATACTTAGGCATGCTTGCACATTTATGTATGACAGTCACTTTTTCTAGTTAATCTTCCACAACCCTGTCAAGAGAACATCTCTTACCAGCACTACATCCACACTTAAATAAAAAGGGACAAGTGATGTGTGAGAGAACTATCATTAGTGCAAGAAGGGTATCATCTTCTGATTTTTAGACCATTTCACACACTGAGCTGCACAATAGCTGACAGGCAAATTAATCCAGGAGTGCTACTTGAGGGCTTTCAGTTAAATAAAGAGGTCCTCAAGAGTTTTGAAGGTCTCCCCCAGCAGCACCAGAGAAGTACTGATGAGATCTGATCAGCCAGAGCCAAAAAAAAAAAGGCCATCAGAGGATACAAGAGTCAGAAAATACATCACCTAGTAAAGAAATATGCTGGTGTTGCAGGTTCACCTTACCTGCAAAATCACTGCAGACAGTTTTTTGAAAAAACCACAGAGCCACCTTACCCATGTTACGGGCTCTTTCTTCCATAAGATCAACAAAATACAGGTGATGGCATTGCACACATATTCATCTTTCTTTCCAGAAAGTTAGATTTAATAGGAAAAAAAACCCCAAACCTCAAACTGTAGTTTGTAAAGAAAATTTCTAAGAGCTACCACATTTTAACCTAATTTATTTCTATGGTCCTTAACCATAAGTAAGACTGTCATCCCAGCAATGATCTTTATTTACTCTGAAATACTCCAAAGCCTCCAGGAATATAAGGTGGTGGCTTTGTATTTAGTTTTTTCTTTTATCAATTAAACTGCACGGTGGCTGTGAAAACAGAGAAGTTAGATTTCAACTTACAGGTACAAATAGCTTAAATGTGTCACAACACTTCCAGTACATTCATAACTGCTCTCAGGTAGGCATCACTTAGAGATGAAGTTCATTTTCTCTGTTCCCTTCTACCAAAAGCAAGAATGTGGGAAAAGGCAGTGTGTCTTCATGGATGATTGGCGACTGGATCTCTAAGAGTTGCTGTAGCTGATTTGCAAAAGCTTAGACTTGAATCTACACATGATAATTGAGAAAGTAAACAATATTGATTTTAGTTCGGTATCTTCTTTCCATCGAAGGCCAGCTGAAGCAAGACTTGAAACGTTCTGACCAAATCAATTTAATGTGATTACCCTTGAAACATGACTTTGCCATCACGATTCTGTCATGATAGTGGGAAAATAAGACTGTCAACCCAAGGTATATTATAGAAAAAGATGGTCATGCAATAGAGAGATTTCCATCGTCACAGTTACAGCACTCATGCATGCAATTTTTAACAGCTAATTATCTCATCAACCCCCCAATCCTCCCCAGAGTGTCACAAATAATTTTAGAAACAGTGCAAAAATATCTACAGAGAGCATTTCCAAAAATTGATGCCTCACCTGTCAAATTTGCCAAGCCTCAAAAATATATACTTTTTCACACGTCTTAAAATATGTATAATAAGTCAGTTATCTGTGTCCCTCATTCTGGCCTTGGGAGGAAGCCAGTAGTGTCACAGAGCATTATTTTTAGGGCAGTTAAGCCTTACATAAATGTGTGTAAACAACTTTCTTGTGGAGCAAGTATTTTTTGTCTTTTTCTTTCTTTTAAGGAAAAAACCCAGAAAATTTAAGCCAAACTTCTCAGAGAAAGTTGAAACAAAATCTTCTGTGACCATGCCAAATTTTTTGTCTAAATAAAATAGTACCCTAATCCAAATCAAGAGTGAAGAAATAAATAAATATCTTTTGAGTTATCCAGCATGTAAGAAGATACACA
The DNA here is from genome assembly GCF_017639235.1 of Corvus kubaryi. Lineage (NCBI taxonomy): Eukaryota > Metazoa > Chordata > Aves > Passeriformes > Corvidae > Corvus > Corvus kubaryi. The sequence goes on from NW_024582056.1 coordinate 16,147,624, forward strand.
AGAGTGATGATTCTGAAGGTGAAATTGAGACGAATTTATTTAGTGTTCCTGAAGCCTTTTGATAATGATCCTCAGAAAAGCTTTATTTGGAAAACTCAGTCAGTCAAACCTCCTCTCATTAGCTCACAGTAGGGCAAAAAAAGCAGGAGACTAACAGAAATCAAACAAGTAAAAGTGAACTTGAGCCAACACATAGAAAAGCACAACAGGGTGGTTGCAGGCACAAGAAGTAGCTCATATACTTGCTAGTGACTCACAAAGAACACCAAAATACATTTTTGAGTGACATTAATATTTTCTAGGTGTTAGACACTGTAAGAAGTTTTGGAAAAAAATCCACCACATTAAATTAAAGAACTGAGCAGCAAAGTGGCAGACAAACATGTGTTTTTTATACATTTATAGTAAATAGAGCACTAACAAAGAACAAGCATTCTTCTCACACGTGTTAGTACACTTGGAATCATCTGACAATATTTAAGAGTGGAATGAGATAGCAGTGGGAGGCCAAGAAGAACATTTCAGTGAGAACCATGGACAAGTTTGCAGCAGCAGCTGAGCACAAGCTCAGCCTGAAAGCCACTGGGATGCTTGGGTTGGATAAACGCACAGCTGGATAAATGTAGTATCAGAAACAGTGATGTAAACAAGGAAAAGGTTGTCACAAAACATGTTGGGAGGGTTTGTCATAGTGAGCTAACCCTCACTAGGGGAATGAAGTAAAACATGGGGGTAAATGGCAAAGGTGAACTAGTGTTGCTTTTAACATTTACAGGCTTACTGAATTAGAACAGGTCCATATCTACATGGTACACACAGTGCAGGGCCAATGAACAGTCTGAGGGAGTCTGTCAGGAGAAAATGAAGCCTCTCACTGAGCACTGGAAGGTCTGAACATCAGGAATGATGCTTGCATTGGAAACTGGAAACAACTGCTGGTGTTGTGTTCAACAGGAAATAAGAATGTGTTGCGAGAAACACATTAGGGCTCTACAAACATCCAAAACAAAACAAACAAGCAAGAGAAAAGGAAGTCACTATAATCTGGAGTCCCAAGAGCTGTCTCCATGTCAGGTAAATAATACTGTGTACAACTTGCAAAGGAAACAGCAGTTATTAAATAAAAATTTAAAAAATATTAAAAAAAAAAAAAAAGCCAGACAACTGGAGTACCCTGTAAAGTTGCCATGAAAACAGACATGACTGGAGAATCAGGTGACAACCCAAGATGGAAAACTGGGGACTCTAGGACTCTAAAAAGTCTCAAAAAAGCAGCAGCCTGATCTCGTGACCTTGTACTCGAAGAGAAGAAAGGAAAGCCTAAATGATTCATGGAAAAGTGTACAAGCCATGTACAGACTGGCTGTAATATGATGATTAATTTAAGAACTGCTCCCTACAATGCCTTATTTTATTAAATTCAATATTGTTTGTAAATTCTCATTATTATCACTTTCAAAACTTTATTTTCTTTTGTTTTCAATTGTTGTTTAAAACAACAACCACTTAGACATAACAATCACAAGAATGGGTAACAATGCCTGCCATAGGAATGGAAGAAGTGCAATTTCTTGAGCTATAACTTCCCCTAATGACTTCTTACTTTTACCTTCTAGCTGTTACATTCTACTTCCATGACTGTCTCTAGTTCTGTCAACTCTATTACAGGGCTTTTGTACATACCAGATATTTTTTATTATAAGGTCACAAAATCAATCTGCTCGTGTGACTTCAAAGAACAGTTTCACAAACCCTCAAAGGTCTCACTCATCCCAAGCTACTGCTGCCTTTGAAAAGGTGTATAAAATGCCATCTCAGAGGATTCCTCAAGGCATCCAAGTCCTGTGTAAAAATGGAAAATTGAGGCAGCAATCACTTGTGATTGTGGATACAATCCTGCAGGCAAGGTCTAACCCAAACTCACACCACCTCTTCTCCCTCTCCCATCAGCATTTTTGGTATATTCAAAGTTGGATTGAGTGCTTGTTAATGAATCCACAATACCTTCTCTCCCCTCTTTTTCCCAGCATTGACACAGCTGCATCCAGTCCTCTGTGCTCACTGAAATGCACTTAAATAGAAGAATTGCAAAAGGCAGGTTCTTTTTATCAAGGTGCTTTCTAGTAATGGTCAGGTTATGCTGTCGACAAAGATATGAGTCAGCTGCTTCCCTAATAAGATTGGCATATACCTCTACTCAGATGCAGCCTGTAAACTATTCATGCTTAACTCCTATTTGAAGGTTGACATTTATTCTTTCCTTCCCTCTTCAAAACATATCAAAGGTAACTGATTTGAAATGTATGGTTAGTCTTCCTCTTTTCTCTACTCTCCTCCTGAAATATTCAGGAACCTGAAAGCCGAGAGATTCACCATACTGAAACTTGCTGTATACAAAATCTGGTTTTCACCTTACTCAAAATACATCTGCGTATCACATATATATCTTTAAAAAATGAAACATTATATTCTGAAGGATATAAACTATGCCACAAGCTTTGCCTCTGTTCTTCGATTCTAAACGTAACTCAAAAATTGTCTGGAATTAAAAAATCCACCTCTTTTCCATTTTTCCACCTCTAAATTCTTTATTTGTGTCTTGCTCTGTATCTGTTTCCTCCTTTCCAGTCTCCACACCTGTTCCATTTCTCTCTCATCTGGCCGACATGCTGAAAATAATCACTTATTGTCCCCTGTCACTGCTGGCATATCAGTTAATCCCTTAACCCCATTATCAGAGTGTCTTTACAACATGCCAGGCCTTAACTACTCCTTCAAGTCTCTCCAGTTACACCAGCAGTGTACCAAAACTCATCTTTCAGAAATCTTCTTACAATCCGCTGCATTCACATTTTACTTACCCGTTTCAGTCACAATTCCCTGGGGTCTTCCCGGCTGCGCTGTTGGGCATCGCTCCCACCAAGCTCCAGTTTCCTCAAATCCTACACACTCAGAGTCTTTTAAGTCATTTTGATCTGAATAGGGGCCCTCACAGCACCTGGCACATCAATAGGTTTGGAATGCAACACAAAGGGGAGGGGTGTGGAATTAAACAAAAAAGCCCATGTTCAGGCGACTGAGTAACAGCAAATGAGTACTGAAAGGGGGTGAACTAAAGGAACGCTTCCAGCGTAGCTCCATCTCTGCTTTCAGTGACACCGTCCTCACCCTCCTCAAATACACCATTGCCTGTTCCAGCAGCACAGAGAAGACTGCACAGGCCTCAGGGGCAGTGCTCATCTTGCATCTGAAAAATGTCAAGCAGATCTGGGCTGCAGTAGAAGGTGAGAGGGGACAGAAAAAAGAAGTATTTTTATGTAGCTCTAATTTAAGTATTGTAAGACCAAACTAAAGCACAGGTCCAAATAAACATGCACAGAAGCCACTCTTTTTCATAAGAGAGTCTTTCACCAATCACTTGTTTTCTCCTCTATTTGCTAGTGCCTCTCTCAGCACACTCTTCAAACATGCTTGTTATCCCAGCATGCTGGCATAAATGCAGCATGCAATGAACCTGATTCTGATGGTTGATGTGGCAGAATCTGGGCTACTGGACAAGTCTAAACTTGAAGCCAGGTCTGTCCATAACGATTCCTAATTTTTGCCACATATCGTCAGAGCAGTGGGAGACTGGAGCTTCAGGCTTGAAGGTCTGGGGGTGCTGGAAGAACCTCGGAGAGAGCTCCTGCCTCTGGGCACGTTACTCTCTTGCAGAGCAGCACCCTCGCAGCCCCCACTGACAGAGGCAGAGCCCTTCTGAAGAGCAGCCTTTGCAGCCCTGAGTTTATACTTGGGCTGTTTGTTCTCCCAGACGAGCTCAGGAAGGTCACACATGAACAGCAGCAGCCTTTCTCCTGTGAAGGGCAGAATCACCCTGAGAGCAGCAGCACTTCCAGACTCCAGGGGAGGTACCCAAACACTTCAGATGTGACAGCACAAAAAATCAGAAACACAGCTGATCACAGAGATTGCTGTTTGGCTAAATATTCTTTTTCTTCACATTCACTGCCATGCAAAATCACTTCCCCTTGCCTTAAGCTCTTTTATCAAGTGTTTCCCTAAGGAAATATTTATTATCCAAATCAATATCCACCAAAGTGGACTTAAGAACTTTAAAGGCCTTGATGACTGCTATTAACATCAACTTAGATAGCTACTCTGTTAAGCACAGGCTTTCAGTGGTGATTCATTTGCTAGAGTCTGTGTGCCACGGGGAGTGAATTGTTTTTTCATCAGCATATTCTGCACCAGCTTCTGGAAGGCATCTCTGGATTGTCACTGCTTGTGGCAGTGATTGTTTCATCAGAAAATAAAATATTTGCCTGAAAACACTAGAATTCTTCCTCCTATCCTATTTCATCACCCTGAGACTCCTACCTACTTGTAACACACTGCCATGAGCAAATCATCCCCACTGCCTATTGGATGATCATGAAGCATTCAGAATGGAGAATAAAGTCACAAATGCTTTACATAAGGTAAATAGCACATTTCTCCACATTTCAATTGAAGAAATGCCTCACAGTTTTATGAAAATGTGCAGTTACTTTCTTAGGAAGCTTCTGTTCTCCTAACAAACTGGATTTGTGCTAAGAGCACAAACAGAGACAGGCAGAACTGTTGTAACTCAGTCCTGAGCCTGAATGTGGGCCTTGACAGTACAACTATCAGACAGCTCCATGTTAACTGGAGTGAGAGACTGAAAAAAATGGCAAATATCTGTCCCTGCGCCCTCCACCTAAAACCCCATCATCAAACTGGGGTCTCTGCAGCTACAGCATTTCTCTGCAGCTTAAAGTAATTGTTAGAGACAAAAGCAGAGATCTGCCTGTGTCTAAAGCAAAAGGCTTCACTACCCACCTGCAGAACTTCTCCCCTCCTGCAAAGCTCAAGCCCAGGCCAGGGCTCTGCTCAGGGTTGGGAAAAGCAATGGCTGAAGAGCACTGTTGTCTCAAGTGGATCTTTCTTCAAGGATACATATAAACATGCAGTCAGTGTTGTCTTTTACATTTCCACTTTATAAATCTAACTGAATCACATTTAGACATGTACAATCATGCTCTGACTTATTCATAGTCTCTGGATTCTTCACTTGTCTTCCTCAGGATGCAGCTAAGTTCTCCAAAGGTAACCAGGTACTCAAAATGAGACTTTCCTAAACCATTTCAAAAATGGCCACAAGCAGTGTGTGCCTGCTCTCCTTTCTTTTTGGCCAAAGACAAGACAGATGGTATAAAACAAAGGAGCAAAAAGTTACAGCAACACCTGAAAATCCAGTGAAAATTTCAACAGCAAACTATCCTAGACTGACTTCAGAATGAAACTGGCAGCAGTGTCATTTTCTATGAAAAATGTATACTTGAGGTAGAAATGCTCAGCTGCCAAAGGAATATTTATGAAACGCTGTGTAAGATTTGCCTAGATAGCTGCCAGCTCTATTATGTACATAAAAGCCATAGTTTAGATTTTTAAATTACTTCAAGACAAGAAATAAAAAATTATTCAAATGCATGCCAGCACTATCTGTTAAATGCTAAAGCTTTTCAGTGACCTTTGCTTTCAGATGTTAATTATGCATCTGACAACACAGCCTTCCAAGTTCCTGCTAAGACAAAGCCAATCAATAGATACTTGCCCCAAGAAATAACAGCCTTACTGTACAACAGTGTAAGTCTCTTGACAACACGGCATACAAAATTCTGAAATAATCCACTGAAAGTAGAGTTTCTCCAGAACTGTTGGCTTAGGAGTCAGCCAGTAATTGCAGTTGATACTAAGCTGTTCCCAGGATGAAACTATTCGCTGACTATGACGATCAGGGGATTATTATTATTATTTATCAAGTGTCAATGAGATAAAGCTGTAATATCAGCAAATACAACACATCTCTCCCAAGGTATTTACAGTACACATTAGAAAGATAATACAGCTTATCACACCACAGCAAGTAATTAGATAAATTCACTGCAAAGCAGGATCTTTTCCCTGGGAGTCACTGTTTGTTTTAACGATGCAGATAGACCAGGTTTGCAAACCACACTTCTCCTGAACCACAGAAGCTACCTTTATTTCCTAAGGTCACTGCTGAGTCCCTGTTTTACAAAAGCTTTTGGATTAATGAAGTATATCAAGTATATAGTAGACTTGGAAATTTCTAGCTTGGTAAACTACTGCAACAACAAAGACTACATTCTAATCCATCTTCTTTTCCAAATAATCTATTTCTAAGCTAAGGATAGGATCAGTATCAATGTTTTTAAGCAAAAATACTCCTATTTACAAAGTTTAAAGCCTATCTGTTGCTTTGCTGATCTAGTATATTTTCCCTTCCAAGGGTTCTGGACTCCCCAGCAGCATTGTTCAAGAAGAAAAATATACCACAGCTGTAAACTCCAGTAGCATTTGCCAAGAAAGTGGTAATATTGACTGGCAGTAATGACTGTGCATGTTGAACACAGGCTTTAAGCGAATTCTTACAACATCATTTGTATCTGTTTTTATTTACTGAAGTCTGTGCCTATTTCTCAAGTACTCATTTCTATAACCAATCACATTAGATTCTTTCCTATCAACCATGGCACTCATCACGTGCTGCGCCTGTAAGTTGCTTAAAAGTAACACATGTAACTATTCATCTCTAACTTCTAATTATTGTTTTTAACAGTTTGCCTAAATGTCTACTTAAGCTACTGCTCCAGGCTGGTCTGAAAAGGAAGGTAGTCTTGAATGAATTTGTGGGTTCCCAATAGGTAGGTGTTCCTCCCTGCTGCTCACCACATTCTGGACCAGCATATTTTTACTCTTTCTTCACTTGACCACACAGTCTTAGTCCAGATCAAATTTACCAAGTTGGAGTAAAGGAAGCACAGAGTCTTGAAACTTCCTTCTTTCTCCAGAGTCTGCTTTAGATTGTCCTTTAAGCATGAAGCTGCCTGCAGAGCATCTGTCTCTCCCTTGGTCACCAGCCACTGCAGCAATGTGCAGTAAAGCCTGGGACTGGCACTGGGTTTTCAGGAGCATTCCACTAATGGAGTCATCGTAAGAACACACAAAGTACCCTGAGGGTCAACAGACCCAGTGTAATCTGTAAGGGTCTTCCTTATCGAAAAGGACATTTCAGAGCAGAATCAGTGAGAGTTTTGACTTGCTGCTTCATGAAATGTGAAACGAGAAGCATACTGAGAAACGTTCTTCCACATCTTTTGGCTGTTGTAGAAGATAAGATGAAATGTGTATTTTAATCTGGTGTGCCCCACAACATGCCAGCAGTAAATTTTTCTCTGCTGGACTTCTTTGGTTACTCTCCCATATCCTCTGAACCTGGGACCAGCATATTATTTTCCATAAGTAATTCTCCTCTTAGAAGTTTGTTAATGGATTTTTTTCCCCTACAGGGACATGACAATCCCAGCAAACATTTCATATAACTGGTGAGGGATATTCCAGTGAAATTTATGGATTCAATGCAAATATTGCCCAATATTCACCTTGGAAAAATAATTTGAAACTTGGTAAATGACAGATGAAAGAAACTGTAAATTAATTTTCAGGAAAACCACATTTTTAATTTGCCATTTTAGGTGCGGGATGCTTACATTTTCATTTTGTGCTGTTTTCCTATGGTTTCACTTCCTGCTTTAATTAAAACTTCATTCTGAAACATAAAAATTCTTTGCAAGATGATAATTTTTCTAGAGAACTGCAACTCCTAGAAAGAACATGGTCATCAGCACAGCTGCAAACAGCAACATCAAAACCTGCTAAACATAAAGGTCTTAAGAAGTTTCTACAATGTAAGATGCCAAGTAGAGCTTCATTTTTTTTAGCTGTGCAGTCTCACCCCACTGTTGGATGGTTTACTCCTCCATGAAAATGGGGTATAGTACACAGGCAATGGTATGATGCCTTCACTTTTTGGCAAAATGCTTTTCCTTTGAAGAGCAGTGTCTGCATTTCATGAAGTTCTAACCCAATCAGGAACATACTAAGCAGATGTTTTGGAAAAGGCAAGTTAAGTGGACAAGTCCTACAGAATTCAGAATCATACCCTTGGGGTTTTTTTCTTCCATTTTTCTCCAACACAGCCATACTCTGAGCACTGCTTACTGGACATTTATGGCAAAGATGTGTTTTACATTCATATTTTCTGGTGTCTCTGTTGGCACTGTTGGGGCAACATTTTTTGGCTCAGGACTAAAAGCTTGGGACCTCCTCCTAAAAGCATGTTTCTGATGGACATGAACAGGGTATAATTCTTTTCTTTAACAAGCAGCAAAAACGAAGAGGGTTGCATCCAGCCTGTTTTTTACCCAACTGCCATGTGTTTGAAAACCTGCCTGAGAGGGTTCAATACTCTTTTCTGCCTAAGACACTAAAACATTACTCTTCCCTCCTAACTACTTTCCCCATCTAGAGCTGGGAAGGTGGTTTCTTTTCTCAGCTAAAGCTGTTCTGTTGCACACTGAATATTTAAAAACCTATTAAATTGGAGCAAGCAGCAGCCTCTAGACTAGTATAAAAATAAATTCACCTACTTCACATGAAGCTGTTACCGTAGCAGCAGCAAGGCATTAGCATCCTATTCCACACAGGCTGCTTTCAGGAAGAAGAGTAAGCTGATCTTGCATCCCCAATTAGTGTTTAAGCCACCAAGCTAACTTAAAATATCCCATATATAATGCTTATGTTGGCCCACTTTACAATAGAGCATCAGTCACTTCTCTGTTGTGCTAAGAGCCCAAATTCAAACAGGCAGAATAGGTCAGCTGAGAGCATGTGCAGCTACCAGAAGCCGAGGAACCTCACCTAGTTACAGGTTTGGGAGAACTCAGGTGTGTGTCTGATACTGAACTGCTCAGCTCTACCAGGCTCTGCCGAGACTCATCTAAAAATAGCTTTTGGGGAACACAATCATAAAAACAGTAGTCCTACAAACTTTAGTTTCCTTGAGGATTAAAATGAACTCAGTAGTTCATCATAGCAGTTGTGATATTGGGCATAAAAATCCCAATTCCCTTTCCCCCAGTTTGTGTCTCTGAGTGGATGTAGAGCAACACTTAAATAACAGCTTCCCTTGCTTGTCTGTATTTTGTACTAGTTGGCACTCAGAAGCAAAGGGTTGCCTGGAAAGAAAAAGAGGAATGAAGGGCAAAAGATAATTAACACTCTCAGTGGTCATGGAATGAGAGTCCAAGGCTTTAACTGTGACAGAGCCTGAGGAGACCCTGACACAGCAAGTCTGCGAGAACTACCAGCGGAGTCATGATTGCTTTTTAGCCTTTCAGTGGGGAAAAGGCAGCTGTAAATCCTCAGCAGGGAAAAGGCAGCTGTAAATCCAGTCTGCAGCGGGCAACAAGAATATTCAATTGTTTACAACTGGCATGAACTTTAAACAAGCCCACAGAAGTTATATGGGTGCCCACTGAGTCAAAAAATGGCTTTAGACCAGGTCCAGGAGGGGAGTGCCCACTTCCCACAGGCTGCTCCTGCTTCAAAGAGCAGACTGCCACCAGGAAACAGGCAGCCAGGAGGCAGCCACATGCCCTCACCCCTCCAGGATTTCCCTTCCTTCAGACCCCACCTGAGGCACTGGCTCTTCCACTTACACACAAAAGGCTCTTTCCCCCTTGCAACACATCTACCCACATAACTCAGCTTCATCTTTACAAAAACCCATGTTGTTTCCTGGTGAGGTAACATCCCAAAGTCTGTTTCAGACTGTCCTGGGCTGCAGTGTATTCTATTACCATCCTCAGGAGCTGTTGAAATCAGGTGGGGCAGTGTTTCCTTGCCTCCTCCCCCCAGACTATCTTTCTGTTAATGGCCCATCATTGTCCTGCTGCATGACTCAGAGATAACTCCCTCCGGACTATTTTCTGTTAATGAGCCTAATCAACACTTGGCCTCATGACTCATTACCCCATTGTGAGATGCTCCACCCAGAAGGAGGAACCGAGCATCCCATTGTGGATATAATCTGAGATTCTGAACACCACAGACACCTTTTCAGTGGGTTCCCAGAGGACAGGAGCTACACAGCCAGCACTGGACCTTCTGAGGAAGAGGAGATTTTTCTACAGGATCACCACTTCAACAGAACCACATCCACCACTTCGGGAGGACTGCAGCCACCATTCTACCAGACTGCTACCACCACCCTGACTAACAGGGTGTCAGGTTGTATCCTGACCCTGCCCGTTTGAAACACTGTTTTCTGCCTTTATATTTAATTTCCCTGTTAAATTGTTATTCTGACTTGGTGCCTCCCACTGGTTTGTTTTCAAACTAGTACACAGTCAAAGCAGCTTTGGTGACAGTAGACGTGTGATGTAGTCTGTATCCAGGACACACAGGAAAACAAACTCCTGATCCCTTCTACTGCTGCATCACTGGCTTTCTCCTTCTTCAAAATGAACTCTGAAGAGTGGGATTTTTCAAAATCACTTAGTACACAGGTGCCTCTGAAGTATCTGATTAAACTCCTGCTGTCTGTAATGAAAGCAGTAACACCAACACTGTTTATTCCACCAAGAATTTCCCACTACCTCATTTTATCTGGGAATAATAAACTCTTAACAGTCTCCTGCTTCTCAGTAGGCTGAGATCTGCTGTTAACAAGACACCCAAATATCCTAATCTGGAAAGAACAAAAGAAAAAAGAATTGTCTGGCAGTAGGAATATCCATGTTTTTCCACAAAGGACTCCACGTATCAGCAAAAATGTTGCACTAGTTTTTTGCTTTGGGGTTTTTTTTGATTATGAGGGGGAAAATGGTTTTAAAGATAAAACTTAGTCATAAGAAACAGTACATGAAAAGAGTCTGTCTCTGTACAAAAATTGCACCAGTGCCTCAGTATCACTTAACTGGGATAAAGAGGCTGCCGCCAGCAACAGATTACTCAGTTCATCTTCGGAACTGGATTTCATAAGGATTAAAAAACAAAGCCAATGGAAAAAGTCAGTGCAGTGGGACTTTCCCAGATTTTTACCAACTCAGCAAAGCTACAAGGTCATTCCTGTGTACCCTGCAGCACTATGGATTAGGTTGCTTCTCCCCTAAGAAGCAATTAATAATTGAGGATATGTAGTAACTACAGGCCATTCCAGAAAACATACTGACTCTGAAGAAAATGAAGCAGCACCTAAGCAAACCAGAAAACTTGACAGCATTTTCCAGCACCTCAAGCAGCAAATGTTGCTGTAAAGAGAGATCAAGGCAAGGCATCATTTTTTTGAAAATGACAGAAAATACAGAATGTTTTTTTCATTTGACATCACAGGTATTTATTTGGAAAACATGAAAGTCAACAAGCTAACATCAAAGTAAAACCATACAGAGATGAAAAATTTATCTGGCTTCAGCATGACTCATGAAACCATTTCCATTCCTAAATCCCCAGCAAAAATGCCCTTGTGCAGGCACCATTTTTGTGTTATAATAAAAAGATGCATTAAAGGACAGAGTTCAGTATCATGCAAGGAACTATCTTGAAATTTCAGATGCTGAAATCTTGCTGCCAAGACAGCAAGCCTTGCTTATCTCTTCAGACAACTATAGCTGCTTTAAATACAAGAGGGAATTTAACTGAATGAAACATTCCCTATTCTAAGAATTCACAGAATTTTGTGATAAAGCGATTCTTCTAGGCCTTATTTTCCAGCCTACAAAACAGAGGCCATAGGACTTTGTTAATTCAAAAACTCAATTGTCTCAGACAGTGCAATGAATGATTTTAAATCCTCAAGGATCGTTAATACCTTCATCAGTGAGATTTTTCCATTGGTTAATTATTGTTAAAACATGTGCCTTAACTTGGATCCAAATTTCTTTGGAGTCAACTTCCAGCTACCTGATATTGACATTTTTTCCTACTTGAAAGGAGGCCACTTTGATTTTTCAATTTGCTTTGCCTTAGACTTTGATCAATCCAACATCAATGACCTCTTTCTTGGCTAAACACCAAAATGAAGTTTTTTTAATCTCACATTAGAAGAAAAATTTTTCAGGACTGAATCACTTCTTTCTGATTTCAGAACTTTTTTTACAGTCCAACACCCTTTTCAGTGTGCAAACCTCAGGAATAGCCTGATTATTTTCTCAGTTCTATTATTGCCATAGACATACATGGTGCCATCTTTTTTACACATCCAAGGATCATATTTCACAGAATCACATAATCAATTAGGTTGGACAAGACCTCTGAGACCATTGAGTCCAACCCATGATCCAACACCACCATATCAACAAGACCATGGCACTGAGTGCCATGTCGTCTTTCCTCAAACACCGCCATGGATGGTGACTCCACCACCTCCCTGGGCAGCCCATTCCAATATCTAATCTTCTGTGAAGCAATTCTTCCTAATGTTCAACTTAAACCTCCCCTGATGCAGCTTAAGACGTGCTTAAGTCCTCTTGCCCTGTTCTTTCTTACCTGGGAGAAGAGGCCGACCCCCACCTGGCTACACCCTCCTTTCAGGGGGTTGAAGAAAGTGATAGGGGTCCCCCCTGAGTCTCCTTTTCTCCAGGCTAAACACCCCCAGCTCCCACGGCTGCTCTGGGCCCAGCCATCCAGCCGGTTCCTGACCCAGCAAAGGTCTCACCTGTCCAAGCCGTGGCCTGACAGCTTTTCCAGGAGGATGCTGTGGGAGGTGGTGTGGGAGAAGGCTTTGCTGAAGTCCAGGTAGACACATCCACAGCCTGTCCACCAGGTGGGTCACCCGGCCATAAAAGGAGATCGGGTTCGTCAGGCAGGACCTGCCTTTCCTGAACCCGTGCTGGCTGGGCCTGATCCCTTGGTTGTCCTGTTCGTGCTGTGTGATCACATTCAAGGTGATCTGTTCCATAACTGTGCTGGCACCAAGATCAGGGTGACAGCCCTGTAGCTCCCTGGATCCTCCTTCCAGCCCCTCTTATGGATGGGTGCCACGTTGACCAACCTCAACTCATCTGGGAGCTCCGCGGTGAGCCGGGACTGATGGTAAATGATGGAGAGCAACTTGGAGAGTTCTTCCACCAGCTCCCTCATCTTCTGGAATGGCTCCCATCTGGTCCCATGGATTTGTGAGCATCTAAGTGGCTCAGCAGGTCACTAAATACTCCCTCCTGGATTACAGGGGGTCCTTTCTGCTTCCTGTCCCTGTCCACCAGTTCAGAAGGTCAGTGGTCCTGAGGATAACACATCTTACTGTTGAGGACTGAGGAAAAGAGGGTGTTGAGTACCTCAGCCTTCTCCTCATCTTTGGTGACTATATTCCCCCACACACCCAATAAAGAATGGAGGTGTCCTTTGGCTCTCCTTTTGTTATTAAAGTGTTTATAAAAACACTTCTTATTATCCTTTATAGAAGTAGTCAGGTTAAGTTCTAAATGACCTTTCGCCTCCCTAATTTTCTTTCTGCTTGACATCCTTAAACACTTCCTGAGTTGCCTGCCCCTTTTCTTAAGGTGATACACCCTCTTTTTTTCCCCCCGAGTTCCTGCAAAAGCTCCCTACTCAGCCAGGCTGGTCTTCTTCCCTGTCAGCTCATCTTCCAGCACATAGGGACAGCCTGCCCCTCCGCCTTCAAGATTTCTTTCTTGAAGTACATCCAGCCTTCCTGGGTCCCTTTGTTTATAAGGGCTGCTTCCTTAAGGGACTTTCCAAATCAGTGTCCTCAGTAGGCCAAAGTCACCCTCCAGAACTCCAGGGTAGAGGTCTTGTTGACCCCCCCCCCCCTTATTTCTCCAACTATTGAAAACTATCATTTCATGGTCACTGAGCCCAAGACAGTGTCTGACCATCCCATCTCCCACCAACCCTTCTCTGTCTGTAAACCACAGGTCTAGTGGGGCATCACCCCTGAGGGCTCATTTTTTACCAGCTGTGTGAGGAAGTTCTCTTCCACACACTCTAGGAACCTCCTACACTGCCTCCTCTCCACTGTGTTGAGCTTACAGGAGACATCCAGCAGGTCAAAGTCTCCCACAAGAACAAGGCCTGGCGATGGTGAAACATCAGCTAGCCACCTATAGAATGATTTAATATAGGATGATTTGTTTTAATGATCATCCAACACCACTAATTTTCACCCTGTTAGATACCCAAACTGAACCCTGAATGTTTTGAGGGAATTGGCTTCCAAGCTACAATCCTCGTAACAGATGTGTAGTTCTGAATGCATCACCTCAGATCTGGCTCTGTTAATGAGATCAATTTGACAAGTAACCAAGATTTCTCAAAAAGAATTTTACCTGTCATTGCAAATCCTGAGAGTTATTACACTTAACCTTCAGGTAGTTACGTTTCTTCCAACACCGCAGTGTTTTCTAGAACGAGTGTTCCTATTTATTATTTCTACAGTCACTTGACTATTTTATAATTCAGTTTTCATGTGTGTTACCAATTTTTTAATCTTGACGTTATTTTGACACTGTGTTTGTCAGGTCTGCCAGGAATCTATGAGGTCAACAAAATTCTTCAGTCAATCCAAATGGAAGCATTCCCTTGGGCAAGACCTGCCATGTGAATGACTGCCCAGAAGACAGGAATGCCCTTTATCATTGAAATTTAGTCAAAGAATTGTTTTTCATATTTTATTTAATTCATATGAACATTCAGAGCACTTCTACTTTGAAAGATAGGACATAGGTGTAGAAAACCAACTCCTGTATCTAGGAAGAGGCTGGTGTCTTTGCTCTACGGCCACGGTGAATATCTTCCACCTCAGAGAACTTAACCTCATTTTCTTCAAATATTTATTCCTGAGAAATGAAGAGAATAACAACATTTGAAAATGCACAGGCAAATCTGATGTTCTTGGACAGACACTGAGAAAGCTCTGTTTCGCTACTTAGTAGCTACCAGTGCCAGGTAGTTCATTCTGGCTAGAAAATTAAATATCTTGGAAGCTTTTGTCAACACAGGACATTCATTTACTCTCATGAAAGAGCAGAAGTGCATTGAAGGCAGGCTTTTAAATGCTTGTAAACCAGTGCTGATGGTAGGCAGAGAGCTCAAATTAGCTGACACTTTCCCAGATAAGTAAGGCTAGGAAAACATATTGAACTCTATCAATTTGCAGTAACTGGCAACACTTCAAAGAGAAAATCAAATTTATTTCACCTTTAAGGCAAAAAAAAATATTTCAGTTTAAATCCTCATGAAGAAATTAGCTTTACAGTGTACAGGCAGCTTACATTTGTCAGGATGTATCAAAAAATGGGAGCAGAATAACCACCACTGCAATAGTAGAGCAGTGACAGTCTGGCTACACCTACCTACTAACTGTGCTTCATAAAGCAAATAAATAACTTATTACATGTCAGTTACAGACCACTGAGAAGCACAAGAGAATGTTTGGCATTCCCAGTGTGTAAGCCTCCGAATTGCCCTGTCACTGACTCACTTCTTGAAAGTCTCCAGCAAAACCGGCATTTGACAAAAGCCAGTAGCCTCTGCTCTACACAGAACAGAATTTGTTTGAAAAACTCTGTAGGAGATTAACTTTAAAAAAAAAAATCTAAAGAAAACCTGACATTGCTGCCTCCTGAAGGGGATATAATCTGGTTTTAGGCTTTCCATCCGACATCTGAAAAGGATGCTGTGACTTTTACCAGGTTGAATTGAAATGAGTAGAATGGAACTGTCTTGACCAAGAAGAAGTTCTGGCATGTCACAGGGAAAGATGACCTTTATAGGACCTTTCTTTGACTGGCATCTAAGCAACCATTTGTTTTGATAAAAATCAGACCTAGATTCCCTTTCTGAAATGTACAGACTGTTGTTTGGGTTTTTTTGAAATTGCCTCACATTTCTGCAAAATCTTGTAACAAAAGTCCACACACAAAGTCCTCTTGAAGCCTCACATTGTTCTCACTCCAAGACTGATATCCCCATTGCCACAAAAACCCCTGCAGCCACCTTTCAACCAGCAAACATAAAATAATGAAGTTATCCTTCAACTGTCAATCAATATTATTCAACTGCTTTGTTCTATTTTTGGACATGCATGGGCTTGTAACCTGTATGTGGACACTTACTGGACATGTGTCATCTTGATATTTAGCATACACAGTCTCCAAATCACCAGTCCAGTGCCAAAATCTCTGGAATGGTTCTGGCTGGTGGGACTGCCATTTCCTAAGTTTGCCATCATTAATTTGAGTTCTAAAGCTAATGAAAGTAGGTCTTTTCTTGAAACTGCCTCCACTTTGATAAACCTACCTGGTTACACTCCCTTAAATAGTAATTATAAACATATTCATCATTCCAACTCATTGACTGCACTGTCTAGGAAAAAATTAGTTATTTAAACTGTGACAGGGCAGTTACTTCTGTTGGTAAAACTGAGGTAGAAGAGAATTATGTGGAAATGCTTCTTTGCCACAGTGCTTATTGTTAATCTGGTGATCATCTTTGATAATCTCTGTGAACCTCTTTGTACCATGGTTACTGATTAATTTCTAACTCTCCATATCAAATGCTCTCAGCCTTTTGATCCATAACGCCCAGATAGGAGGCAGCAAATTTAACTCACCAGCATAAGGGTGAACGTCCCAAGAAACTGCGGAACTGGTGAAGGGCTTTGAGGGGAAGCTGAATGAGGAGTGGCTGAGGTCACTTGGTCTGTTCAGCCTGGAGGAGACTGAGGGGAGACCTCATTGCAGTTACAACTTCCTTGTGAGGTGAACAGGAGGGGCAGGCACTGATCTCTTCTCTGCGCTGACCTGTGACAGGACCCGAGGGAATGGCCTGAAGCTGTGTCAGGGGAGGTTTAGGCTGGATATCAGGAAGAAGGTTCTTCACCCAGAGGGTGGCTGGGCACTGGTACAGGTTCCCCAGGGCAGTGGTCACAGCACCAACCTGACAGAGTTCCAGAAGCGCTTGGACAATGCTCTCAGGCACATGGTGTGACTCTTGGGGTGTCCTGCGCAGGGCTGAGTTGGACTCGATGGTCCTGATGGGTGCCTTCCAACTCAGTATGTTATATGATTCTATGGTAAGTTCAAAGAAGCCAAAATTTACCAAAGTAAACCTTCTCTAAACAAGCCAAATTACATTCATGACACCAAGAATGAAATTTTTTAGTATGGAAAACTGAGAAACATAAGGTGCAAAGCTTTCAACCTGACTTCTCTCCAGTTCTCTGAGCAATCCAAGTGCGCAGTCAGAAACAGCAGTTCTTTAAAAGGGATGTGCTAAGTCATGCAAAGCTTCCAAATTAAACATTTTTCTCTCCCATAAAAAAAAAGAAGGGCTTAAATCAGGCCAGCCAAGATTACGTGTGATTTTCCCTAAAACTTGTCAGGCAACTTCAGCTGAAAGATACTTATCAATTATGAAAGCACCAAAGGTTTTCAAAGTTTTATCACAACAGTCTTCTCTCTGCTGTTTGTCTTCTAAAGTAATGAAAAGCAGGTGTTTGCCCAAGATAATCTTGGTTTTATTTTTTATTAATAAAAAAGATCGGATTCTGGTAAGAAAGGCAGTATCAAAGCAAAGAGCCTAGTTATCCAAGGCATAAGGATTTGATTCCATCTGTGAATCAAGAATGCAATGTGTGCACAGCTGTAGGTCTACAAGGGAAAAAAAAAGAAAACCCACGGAAATCACCCCACACAGCTCTTGGTACGTATTTGGAGCCCTGCTTTCACCTGCATGTATTCCAAGTACCCTCAGTGTTTAAAACCAAGTTATGCTGAAGGAATGGGTGGAGATTTTTACAGCTGTTATTACAACACAAAGAATGGTAAAGAAACAGTGGATGAGTCTAGTGTGCCTACTCTGCCTCTTCCTTAAACCATCCTGCATCTGCCAACTTGATTGAAACACTTGCATGAGTGAATGCTCAGGACTTTGGGGAACCAGACCCTCAAAGAAGTTGCTAGGGCCCATCACAGCACAGGTAACAGCAGCACTAATACTCTAATTCCAAAGATTATCTAATATAAAACAAAAACAACAAAAAAACCCCTACTTGTAATGACGTGAAACGTGAACTTTCTTGTGAAAAATAGTTTGCACAGAGTAATTTCTGGTGTGGGAAAGAAAGCTGTTAATTGATACAAAGTTACACGAACTGATAGAAACAACTTTCAGTCAAAAGTATGGAAGGTGATTTATTTTTGCATTTGATATGATTACATACTATAATTCAGTGGCAGCACAAAATTTTATACACAGCATGAGATACCATCTCAGTGCCTTTTTGAATGGCTTCCAGTTTTCTTTGTTATCATTCACCATGTGTTTGGATGTCAACTAGATGTATTTGAATGTCTAGGGTATATTTTTTCTCAAAATGCCAATTGCTGTTTTCTAAGTGGTAAAGCCAAAAGACTGCAATCTTTTAAATTTTATCTCTGGTCAAACTCAAAAGCACTTTTTTTGCTTATGTATCTGCCTGATAACTCCTTCATATTCTTTGCCCTCCTACTTCCAAATATTAATGAACTATATTGGACATGTAACTCCTGAATTATTTTGAAGAAACAGCTGAGACTGAGCAAATAGGTTGGTGCTACATCATTACAAAGCTTTATCTGAGATGGGTGTTGAAAAGAACTCCGTACTTTCTATAATAAAAACACTATTATCTGCACAATGAAATGACTAAAAAACCCATGCAAGAGCTAAGGAGTTCTCACAGAAGTATATGTGCTTTGGGCTGCCTGATTACAGATGCTTTTGGCTTGGTTCTAACTTAAAAGGAATTCTGAGCATCTTGGAAAACTTGCCCCAATTAAAAAAAATTAAATCATAATTATGTTACTAGTGTCAATTACTAAAACCCCCCCACTGCATATGCACTAAACAAGGTTTGTTCCCTTCAGAGAACTAAGGAGGTACCAGCTAAAATTGACTCTCCTGCAGGAAATACTTCAAGGCAACTGCTCAGAACAGTGAGAGGGATGAAAACTGGAACATCAGCCGTATCTCATTTTAAGAGGTGAGCAGTCATGCAAGGAGGATTTGATCACTTTTGCTTTATAGTCAATAGGATGATCTAAAACTCTGCTTAGACACTCAACAACCATTTCCAGTTCAGAGAGCAGGCCATAATGGAAGTCATTTGAATTACCTACAGGGGCTGAATGGGAGCTTCAGTAGGGTCTGGATGTGTGGTTGTGGGACTGCAGGCAGTGCAGCAAATTGCCAGGTGCCAGCTGAGCCACAGCTACTCTGGAGGCACACATCCTTCCCTTTCCCATAAAAAATGTAAGGAAAAGTGAAGTATGGCTTCTCTCAGTGACATCAGTTATACACAGGGACTGTGGATGCAGCTTTGCCTCCAGCACACCTGTTATTTCACCTGATTAACTGCTGCCTTTGTGGCTGATTCCAAAGAGCCCATCATTCAAATCAAACTCAGTTCTCCTTATGTTAATGGCATTTTATTGCAAAATATATTAACCATTCTGTGTTTACAAAGGACTGCAGTGTGAATACAATATCAAGTTAAAAGCTTCTTAAACCTGCTACAAAACCCATTTTTATTAGGATGAGGACTGGTGCATACAATCAAAATGATTTAGTTTATATACCTCTGCAGTCTACACAAGTACTTCTCAGCCTTAACTTACACATTTTATTGGGCCACAGATGGACGTAGGGGTTATATTGTCAATACTATACATGCAAAACCAGGTACTGTACCAAACCCAATTATGGCAATGTCAGTTTTGAACACAGCTCCATTCTGAAGATGTATAATGTGTACAGACAAAATTTGTGCCAATGGACAATAGAAGTTATTGCTCCAAATCCCCACGGGGCCTGGTAGGAACATACACTTTAGAACAACCCGTGCTCTGTAATGCAAAACATCTGCTGTTAGGTTTGAGTAGGGTGTAGCCAGTCTTAGGATGTGATGTCAAAAGTTTCTTTGGATTTGGTTTGGTGAATTTCCTAAGGGGAAAAAAGCCCCCAACCCTCCCATGTCTTTCAACCAAAACATCAAACACTAACTAGCATATATATATATATATACACATATATATATGTATATATAGGTATGCACCTAACTACTGATACAAAAAGTTGGTTTCCAACCTTCCAACCATCACTGAAGCACAGAAAATTTGTTTTTAAAGGCAACAATCTGAAAAAATTGAATGCTTGCCGAATATACTTGTGGTGACAGGTAACCAGCTGAAAACATTGATCTACACAGACAGTAAGTTATGAACAACACAAAAGTAGTTTTTACTGATACTTGAAAAAGATTCAGGTTTAGGCTGAGACTGGCAGAAAGAGCAGTAAATATTGGGATTTTGTTTTTCCAACCTTATGGTCTAGATGCCAGTTCTTAAGGCTAATGAACTTTTGTACTGTGGCTACTTTTTGTCTTTGTGATGTTTCTTACATTTAAGCCACAGCAATACCATGAAACGTTTATTTGACTTTAGGTCCTCATTGGATCACTGTACATGACACTCTAGTGAGTAAAAAGTGAGGCTAGGAAAAGAAGTAAGCTTTTTGCTTTAAAACCATCACTCTAAAAACTCTTCATATATATATATACATATATATATATATATATATGCTAGAGCCCTCACTCTGCTTTATTAGCTTGCAGATGCACCCTGTTGTAAGCAGATCTGCCCTACTTCTCACTCTAACCTGGCTTTGGTGTCACCAAATAGTACTTACATTAAAAAATTAACCTCCAATTCAAAGCAACATGAATTATATTTGTCCAGGTCCATCCATATGCAGAGCAGATCAAGGATGCACTTACTGTTCCAATCAGACCTCCTTCCTGAATTGGACATACACAAGATGGACACTCAAAGCATGCCTTCAGGTCCTGGAATTGATTCCCAGAAGGGGATGAAGCAATACTCTCATGTACTAAACCATATTCCAAACAAGATACCAGAGGAGGTGTGGATGAGTTTAAGAGTCTGGGGAACTGAAGATGTATTTCACGACCTATTAATTCTGGCAGCTTTTTAGAGGATGTATGCAAATACTTCCAGGAACAGTGATCTCTCAGCAATGCATTACTAGCAGCTTTTTCCTACTTTATATGAACTACAATAAAGCAGTGGTAGTCACACTACCAGTATTTGCTTGGCTCTTCCTCAGTCTGTATCAAGTAAACATGAATTGTAGAAAATGCTGCTTGTTTTCATTATATACAGGCACTATTTTGTTCTCAGGTATCTCTAAAAAAAAACAAACCATAGGACAAAATTTCAGTTAAAGTCTGAATACGACAGAGACTCCCAATATTTATATAACACTGTGTATCAATATATCAATATATAACACTGTGTATCAATATATCAATTTACAAACCCAGTGTAGAATCCCTGAATACGCCTATGACTTCTGGCATATTCAGAAACATACTGTCTCTTGTTTCAAAACACAAAAATGATTTTCCACTTTTTTTTTTTTCCTTATTTCCAATTTTATCACTTAAAAGCAATTTTGGAAAATTGTACCATAAAGCATTAACGTACCTTAGTAAAACTGTCAGATAAACAGTACCAGGTTAAAGATCAAGTCTCCCTAATGTTTGTTAAGAGTTTTAAGTAATTCTAGTTTTGTAGAAATAACAAGGAAATTGTCAAAGTTTGCTTCAGCAAAAAGTGTAGGAAATAATACTAAGAAGAAACCATTTGAAATAGAAGTCAATATAGAGTTTATAAAGATGATGCACCCATGGATTTAAGAGATGTCTGTTGTCACTCAATAAAGATTATCTGGGAAATCAATTTTCTCTTGTAAAATTACAAACTTCAAGGTAAGCAACTTCATTTCTAGAAGAATGCTACCTCTGCTATTAAACATTATGAACGCTAACTCCAATCCCAACACCTTCCAGTACCTTCAGAGGAAATCGTAGCCATTTCCAGAGGCAGCATCCATTAAGGTGGCACTATCTGCAGTGACAAATTTAAGTCAATATAATATAAACACTATGCTTGAATAAAGGCAGCTGTGGAAACATCCACTACCAACGACACAAAGCTATGGAATCTCAGTAGAATAATGGTATTTTTCCATCCTCAGTGTATCGGGTCCATAGGAAAGGCAACACTCTGCAGAATTCCCAGGACTAGGGATCAGCAGCACAGCAATTCAGCTGCTGCTTTTACTGGAGAACAATTTCATCCCATTTTGCTTTCTCAGGCTTGCTGAAAAACAGTGTTTAACATTGCAGCCATACACCTATTTCAAAAGTTATGCTGATACCCACAATGGATAATACTGGAGATAGCATCCGATTTCCCCTGAACAATGCTTTTTTCTTATTTTAATTAAACAGATTATGGATTTCCTATTCCAATAATCACTGACAAAATACACATCCAGTATATCCTCCTCACTGAGTCTTTAAGAGAAGCCACAGAGAGCTTGAAATCAGACAAGCCTAAGTAACAATCTGCACATACACAGCACTGTGCATGGAAAGATCTGACTGTTGTTTCTATTGTCAGACACGTGGGTATCGACTTAACTTCTGATGTGCCTTATAGGTATTATTATAATGCTAAACTGTTTGTTTTTTTTTTTTTAGCAGCCACTCAAAGTAAGTCATTTCTGCTCCCACCTGGTCACAGTGCACCTGTGCTGAAAGCCACCATATTGTAGTAAGGCTGGCACAATGAATGTGTGCCAGATTCTTGCCCATTGCAGTTTGTGGCTTCATGGATCCAATTAAGCCAGGATTTACAGTGACCTGAAGTTAACATGCTGGGCTGTGAACTGGCACACAGTCACCTCTGCCAGCTCTGCTACAGCAGTGTTCAGCCAAGGTACAGGAAGGAAAGGCTGTCTCAGACTCGAGTGCCAGAAACAGCACCAGCCCTTTGGCACTACACTTCATTGCAACAAGCCTGATTTCCCAGAAGAGAACGATAGAAACCAGCACAGTTGAATTTCACAATACCACGAGACCACATTGTCTTGCATTACTACAAGCATTCCCTTCTGAACTCTAAATTATTGAACACTAAATGTACTAAATACAATTAGAAAGTACCTGGAATGACTGTTTACAGTAAAGCTAAAGACCATGAACTTCTTGCCTATAAACATTACAGAAAAGATGGTCTCTCCTAAGAAAACTACACTGGAGAGAGGGTGAGGGCTTTTTTTGTTGTTTGTTTGGTGGTTGTTGTTGTTGTTGTGGGGTCTTGGAGGGGTGGATGCATTAGTTTGGTTATTTTGAAAGCTACAATCCATGTACTAAAAATTTATCCCCCCAAACTGCTGGTTGTTTTTGCAGATGAGGCAATATAACCATGAACCAGCACTTTATAAAGACCAGAAGTCAAAATGACCAGTTTGATTACTTTTATATTAATGCAAGATTGATCTAAACTAAACTGTTCTTAAACAGGCTGAGTCTGCTCAGAAAATAGTATAGATTACAAAATAACCAACAACAAGGTCTTCTATTTCTGCTGGTAATTAGACACTTGCTAAACAAAAAACCCAAATAACCAAAGTATGCCCTTTCATAAGGTGGTATTTCATGGTTTTGGTGTTGGTTTTTTTTTTTTTCTAAACATGGTGAAAATCAGTGAATATTTCCTATTCCAAGAAGGTGGTATTGGAAGTTTTGTTCCTTATTTTTCTTTTCTTTTTGGCAGTGTACTGTTACTGCACCATTACTGAACCATACAGTTGGTTCCTCAATCAGGTACAGCACACAGCACGAGCTCCTGAAGCTACATTTACTGAGTAAGGACATACCATGGATGGCTCTTCATGGCACGTCTGACTGAATTTGGAACAGAAAGCATCGATACGGAGCCTCATTTCAAAGGAGGACAAACTAACAACACTTCATCAGATATGAACTCTCTATACAAAATGATTTCACATTGGGAAAGGAACACTTCAAAGTAGCAATGTATCTTCTCAGGTGATTTTACTCATCCGCCATTCATAGCAGAGACCCTTCTTTGATCTAAGGCAATCGGTTGAAGGGGAAGAAGAAAACTAAAAACCAAACAAAATAATGCTTTTTAATGACTCTTTAAAATGACTATGTTGAGTACCACATGAGTATGAAAGATTGTCTCAGAAAATGGGATAGCAAATGTGGACAATAAACATGTCTTGACCAGTGAGCAAAGAGGTGCTTTAAAGGCTACAAGAAGCTACAACAAGAACACAACAATTCAGTGCAAAATTGTGAAATAAAAAAAAAATTACAATAAAGAAGTTCCCTAATTATCTTAGTGGTTTCATTCAAGGTGGTTAGTATTTCAGGACAGCCTCAGGTTTTTCCACATCCTCCACCCTAGCCAGCAACAATTATAAAAATGTGTTTCATTTAAGCTTTTCTGTAAGCCACAAAACCAAGGAGATAAAACAGATACTTGATTCAAGCAACACATTCTTCTCATTCAGTTAGTTGAAAGTGATGAATTCAGAATTTAAAATATTAAATGGGCTGTTTTCATATTTTGATAAACCTGAGTCAACCTAGTAAATTAAGCCCAAGTCTGTCCCTCAAACATATACCTGCAAGTGTGCACAAACAACATATTCAACCTCCCTCACTTAAAACATAAAATTTCATCAGTAAAATTGCAGCAGCTCATTCTGAGAATCTGAGGAGCAGACTCTTTGTGTCTTAGGCAGCCTGTTTATTGCAAACCTATAGCAGGACTTCACTCAGTATCAGAGCACTTTCCAATCACTTTCCATGTCAATGTATTTTTAGAAACAATGTAAAAATACATACAATGTTATGAAAAGAAGAACCTTCCAAATCTATCAGCACTCCTAGAACTCAAGTAAAACATCTTAGTTCCTGCAAGCTGTTTGTGCACACATCTTAGATATCCTTATTCCTGGATAAGATCCCTTTGTTTCAAGCATTGAATTACTGTCAACAATAAATACAAGGCATGCCTGTATTTTGTACAACACATTATCAATCAAACTCTGAAACCAATTCCAGTTCCTGGAAACTGAATGGTGGTTCTTTGGTTAAGCAAGTCCATCTGCTACTGTGTACCCAGGTCCTCACTGGATTTGTGGAAAAGCTGTGCAAGTATGAAATATTTAGCAAAAAAACCCACTTCCCATTTACAAAAAGGATCCATTTATAAAGATCCATTGTGTCAAAATGTTTCAACAACCAATACAAAAGGCCTTAAATGTCACCAAAGCTGCATTTTAAGCAAAATTATGTATGAAAGAAAAACACTAGAGGGTTTGATGCTGTGACCTAGGCAATACATAATTTCAGAAATTTAAGAACTTTATTAGTAAGATGTACCTTAATATATTAAGATATATCCTATATCTCAGTAAGATATTGACCAGAGGCTTACAGGGTTAAAAAAGCCCCAAACTAAACCAAACCAAAATTCATGCTCTCTCCCCTTTCTCTCTGGAAGCAAGATTTGTTTGAAAAGTTAATTGAACTCAGCCACAGCACTTGAAAACCAACATTAAACAATCCCCATTAAACTTCCTCCAATTACTGGAAGGAGATGCAACCATCCTACATTACTACTGTCTGCAAACATTTAAGGCCTTTGACTAAATTTAGTTGACAAGATGACTCCACTGGGAGGGTGGATAAACAGCAAAATATTATCAGACTTCACTGCAAATGTGGGCAAGATTTAAACTATTTAAACAAGTCCTCCTATGTCAGTAAGAGGAAAACCCACATTTAACAGTTTGCATTCCTATTAATTTCAGGAAGGTATTAAAAATACCCATCTCCAACAACATTAAATTTAGTGTGTGTAAGAGAATAATATTTAAGTGCTATGAGTTACAGATGATGATTGAAGCTTATGAAGAAATACCTTGAGGAGGAACAAACTATTCTATTATACTTTCATTTCACAATGAGGGGTTTGCACTTCTTTTGCCACCAGATTAACTAAAAATAAGTATTTTGGAATTACAGCTTTCTTTAAAGCTACTACAATTCAATAAGACAAATAACCCAATAAATAAAAGCCAAGTTAGTAATTTCAGCAGATAACATAATGACTCCAGTGGATGTACCTGTCCTCTTAACTATTCTTTTGGTAAGACAGAAGGTCTTCAAAGTCTTCAGCAAGGCAGCTGACTGTGTGTTGGTATGCAAAGCCATGGGAAGTAGACATTCTCTCTTGAAGAGGCAAAGTGCACAATAATGTAAGGCCAGCAGATGTTCTAGTGCTTTCTCCTAAAACCCAAGCTATGCTTCCCTGTGAGCTGCCCCAGGCACAGAAGGCCATGGCTGTTGTGAACCCAAGACAGAAGACATCAATTCCCTCATGTTGCAGAGGTGCAGCACAGCACTTCCATCACTCTGCAGACATTTTCATCTCCTCAGGACTCTCTCTAGGTGACCTGGGGGGTGGGGGGAAGGAAAAGAAAAGCAAAAGGTAAGACATAAATCTGCCCCAGTGATTCCAAACAATTGTTTCCTATAAAATAAAGGCGAAACAAACACATGAAGATTTTCTTTGTGTAATGTGGAAGCTCTATCTGTGTCCATACAGGGCAACAGGAATGTAACTTTTACAAGCCAGAGACTACAGACAGGTCCAATGAGCAGTTTTTCTCCTAAATTACCCAGATGAAAGAAGACAACACTGTTCATGTGAATAAAGCAAAGGATTATTTCTGACAAGCAGAGAATCCTCTTCAAGAGATATGTATAATGAGCTAACCTATACAATTTAACAAGACAGTAGAAACATTAAAATAGCCACTGTTAATACTGTCACAATGTGATTTACAATTCTAAGTAGTTATTCAATTACAAGTTTGTTCCTAACTGTATCATTGTTATTAGCCCATTCCTGACTGTACAGTTTAAAGATACATTTCTATAGCCCACATTTTGTAACATCCATAATGACATTACTAAGTACCATACTTTTAATGGAATAACGGCATGTAACGTTATCATTATTATTATTTTTTAAAATCTAAGTATGTTTATATTTTGCAGTATTGTACATTAGAACATAAAAATGAAGTATTTTTGGGCATGCCCCTTATTAAGGGCAATGAACTCTATTAGATAACCATGAATAATAGTTTAAAAATTATGTTCAATCATCTCCTAGCACAACATCAACACATAAATTATAGGACACAAAGGTATTATCAGCGAATTTTCTAAACGAGCCTTCTGTAAGAGGCTGAGAGACATCACTTCCAGTATACATGTCCCAGTGAGTGTTTTACTTTACCATACTTCTTATTTCTAGAATATGGGACAGCTGAATCCTCTTCAAACACTACAATACTCGTGCAGATGGGAGTCCACACTCTTACAGAAAACTCAGGCACACACACACATTCTCCACACCTGTGCATACGTACACTGACGTGTGAGAAAACATCATTCATACAAGTAAGACATGGACAGCTCACCGGTAAATCTGTAATGGCCACGCTGCTTGTGATGGAGTGGGCACAGAATTGGTTGGACTCACCAACATGGCACTATATATGTTGGAAGCAACCACAAGTATACAAAGTAGAATTGGTCCTATGATGGCCCCTTCCAGCCCCAGGTAATATGCTCCACCAGCTACCGCAAGGCCTGTCAGGTAAGGGTGACCACCTCTGCCACAAGAACAGTAAGATTAAATTAAGAACAACAAACACAGCATTATCAATTATGAAATGTGAATTAACAATGAAGTTTTATTAAGCCTAGGAAATGACACAGCTAGCTATAGCTGCCCATATTTGCACTATAAACTGCTGTCTGAATGACTGCACAAAGGTTCCAAGCTGTATTCTGTGCTGTATTTGCACAACAGATCAAACAGTATTGAGGCATGGAACGCTGGCAATATCCACAACGGAGTAGCTGCTTTATAGACATCTGCTGAAGAAACTCTGAAGGACTTAATGGCAAACACACTTCCATTCTGAGAATGGAAAGATGGTTGGTTACACAGACTGTTCATGCTTTATGGTCAAGAACTGTTAAAGTTTAACAAAATTAGAGACATGTACTATGAGCACCCCTGAGCAAAGCCATTCAGTTACATGATGACAGCGACTTGCAGTGCATCTTTCAAAGAACAGTTAGCATACAGTCTTTAAAGAAATAGCCATGTCTTCTCATTTTCTTATAAAAAAGCCTCTCAGACTGTTTGTTATCATTAGCTTTTAATGTTTTCATATGAAAAACAAAATCGGATTTTAATGAACATACTAGTATTTACTGGAAAGTTGGGGCCAGCAGAGCTTTTTGATAAGAGCTCTGATGGCAGTAAGTAAACCATGCCATTTTTATTTTCTGTGTCTCAGTTCAGGTGTAAAACGTGAATTCTACCAACATTTACACAAAACCTCCTCATCATTCCTCATTCTTTATACCTAAAATAATGTGGAATTATATAAGATATGGAATTGTATAAGAAAAACTACAGTTGAAACTTAGCATGCAATTCTCAGAAGTTCCTCTAAATTCTGAGTGTAATACATAGAAATACCAGGCAGTCAGTTCAGAGCTCCAGCAGCTCCTGAGGTTTCTACTGTGGTCCTGATTTCTACTCAACTCCCAAATTTTAAGTCTTTGCCTTCATTGCAACTGTGTGCAAAACAAGGCCAAGAAACATGACCTATTAAATCATACACACCTCAGTCATGTCTCACCTAGATCAAACTTCACCTACTGGCAGGACCAGATTGCTTTCCTGAGGGGACAAACTTGACCTTAAAGTTTTATGTTTCTCCAACAATAGACAATATTAATTTCAAAACCTTTGAAAACTTCAATTTTATTTCCAGCATGTTCATCAGTTTAAACATTCTTTTGGCTAGTTTTCTAAATTAAGCAACAGATCACCTGATGAAACAGGACTATATCCATTTAGAAAACCCTGCATAACCTAATTATAGACATTTCAAATAGGTTTAATCTAATCTGCAAGACAGCACGATGCTTACTGTTCAATTTATTGGGAAGAATACAAATTTCCTCCACTGTCAGAAAATCTATTCCTCCCCCATGTATTTTCTAGACAGTAAGCAGAGTTTGCATCCTCTACTGTCTAAAAAAAAAAAGTATTCTAGTAAGCAGAAGAATTATTGGCTGCTTAAATAGCTACCAGCCTTAAATTCACCCATGATTTACTGTTGGGAAAAAAAGTAATTTGATTATACTTCACTTGGTAGCTTTAATTAATGTAAAATAACTAGAGCCACAGTCTACGAAAATTAGTATTAATATTGGGCATATTACCATTAGGTACTCTCTGTTCAGTGTAATTATATTTAGTGAACAAAAATACAAATTTCTAACAACACAAAACGGAACCACTTTGTCCTTATTCTACATTAACTCTCCTGTAATAAAAATCAGCACAAATGGGGGTCTAGTACCAGCACGTAACTAAGTCTGGACCATGAAGTCCCTGATTCAGACAGTTTACTAGGATTGTTTCTGAGGATCAGGACTGAAGCAGTAACAGAGAAGGACACCCTGGTATCGATACTGTACATGGTTGTGACCAGGTCCTGTACGTCTGAAACTCAGTAGTCCATGTCTTTGCCAGCTCTGTTGAACTGTGCTGCTCTGTCTCCCACTACGAGTTGTGTAAAGGGATTCACGAGATATTTCAGCTGCACAAAATGTCAGTGAACATTTCAGCTGCATCTCACATACAACTGCCAACACTCACTTTGTCTCCACCATTTGGAGTTTGTTTCTCTGTGTACAAGCTCAAAGCTGAAACCAGGAGGCATTTCAAGTCAAAAGAGGCAGCCAAACACCTACCAAGTTTTTTCAAGAAGTCTGTGCCTACCTCCCACAATAGGAAAACAGCACTGGCTACTGTCTCAGCAAAAGCCTATCTCCAGTTTTGCAATTTCAATAGATTTTTGCACTAGAGTATAGTGACAGAACAAAATAATCCTCAAAATGCTCACAATTAATTCTGAAAAACTAAACTATTTTTTTTGGTCCCTAAACAGCTCATGGTTTTATCTGCTCTACAGCATCATCTGGCACTAGGAGATATAAAGGAAATGTTACACACCTTTAGTCAATAATTAGATAAATAGAAAACATAAACTAATTCTACCAATCTCAACTGAAATGGTTCATTTTGCTGATGATGAGTTCAACACCTCTGAAGTGTCAAAGTTCACAGAAAAGAGGCCTGGAAAACAAAGGCACTTAGGCCAGTAAGACTTCCTACTATGAGGTTACTCCTGTGCTTGAAGATACGGTTTTGCATGCTTCAGCAAAATGAGTTTAATTAAAGGCATCAGTGATTGTCAATCATTTTTACAATACTAATTTTAAAAAGCACTCAATGTACTTACCCTGATATATCTGAATAAATCGCTGTATCTACAAAATAGGTTGGCAAGAGGTGAAAAACCAAGAGCAAAATGGCTTTGCATCCCTGTCCTTGCACAAGCCACAAATCTAGCACTGCAGGGACTGCTGCCCAGTATGTCCCCAGAAATGGCACTGCTCCAAGGATTGCTGCTAATGCTAGAGCACACAGAAGCAGAAGTGAAAAAAATATCACAGAAACATATTTCACAAATATATTTACAGTTACATTCTGACACTTCTGCCACACCAGTAAGTCCCACTTCCATCAACTGTCGTAAATAAAGCATTGAAGAAGTGCCACACGAGGCTCTTGGTGTTTTATAGCTGTGATTTAGGAAAAAAGAAAATGACACCATTCCCTGTACAGAAGAGCTTCAGCAACTGACAGTCATAAGGAGTTACTTCCAAAAGATGCATCAATTTAGAAAAATTTCTAGTTAAACCAATCATGCACATTTCAAACTTTTACATAATTTCAAATTACCAACTGTGTAAGGAAGCATACGAGCCCAAGTCTCACTCTAACTTACTGCATCTCCTGCAGTCATCCATAATAGTGAGAAAGCAGGCAAACAGGAGATTTATGGCTCACCTATTTCTGTATGCAAACGTGTGTGCACAGGCACACACCCTTCTGATTATACAGAGACCTGTTGTAATCTAAAACAAAACAGTTCTGCTGCCACTATAACTTAATTCACCAGGAATAAACATAATACAAAGCACAACCAAGTGGGGTATTTTTCTTTCTCTTTTTTTTTTGGTCTCGTTAACCAGAAAGCAAAAACTTTAAAGATTTTCCTTTTATTTAAAGAAAAAAAATAATGATTAGACCTTCTAAGTAGGTGACAATGCCTTTAAGGTAGCTGCACTTTATAATACAGCCATTTCCTATTATATTGGGGTTTGTTGCTTTATAGCTTCTCCTTATGCTTCCTTGTACACAAACATGGTGCAATTACTATACTATCATCATTCTTTCTAGAGAAAGAAGGGCAAAAGAGGAACAAGGGAGAAGGCTTTTCTCTGAGAAACTGTCCAGCCATTTCCAAAACTAAGATTAAAGAATAAAAGAAAACCAGAGGCTGGTAGTACAGTCAGACAACAGTACTGAGAATAAGAAGCATATATTTATCATGCATTTCCATGATAACACATCTTCCTGCATTTAGGCATCTTGAAAAATCAGCACCTGTCAACTGTGAGAGAAACAGAAGCCAAGACAGGCAGAATGAAGTTAAAACCTGAAAAGCCTTGGACTGAATACAAGGGAGAAGGAATTACATCCAGCAAACGAAACAGAAAGAAGAGGTAAAATAGCTGGTAGGTAATGTGTTGTGGAAACAGGAAAAGGCAAGGCTCAGAGGTAAGAAAGCAATCAGGGCCTTCTGTCTACCCTACCCACACCCATATTCTCCAAGACCAGACTAAGCTTGTCAGCAACACTTAATATTTCTGATTTTGTACACCAACTAATTATGTAATCTTATTTATAAAAATGTTGTAATTGTTCAAATTCTTACCAGATGGTATGAAGACTATGTTAATCCCAAATATAGTGTGAGTCAGCCAAGTGTAGAGTCCATAGAACCCAGCCATTTTGAGGGAAGCATCAAACACACCTCTAAAACGATCAAAGAAACTCTGTTAATTTTTATTAGCAAGAGGATTCCAAGAACTATGAAGATACACACACAAGTTACTTTGAATAACTGAAAACCCATCAGCGCCACAAATAACACATCTCAAAATGTAGCACTGAACCCTTTATACATCTGTTCCCCCTCTGAGAAGAATAAATATTCACCACATCTGTCATTAAAGGCATTTAGACACAAAACCCAAGGGGTTCCAGGGATAAATCCCTTGAAAGAAACTGCTCAAGTATCAGACCACATTCTCTATCAAAAATAACCTTTTTTCTATGAGAAGCAGTACCATTCTACATACAAAGTACTTTTTCTTTCCTCTTTTCCACTTCTAGGTGTTCACTCATTATCTGCTTACATTTCTATACCTGCTTTTTTTCATTGGATCCCCCTAGCTTTTAGGTTGCTTACTAGGTTACATTACTAAAAACTAAATAGTAAATCTGGTAATCTAATTCAGTCCTGCTGAATCTACACCCAAAGTTCTCCTCTCAGCAAACAGACAACTAAGTGCTGTGAAATTTTTACAGCACTAGGACATATACACATGTGGAGTACCCCATAACTGAACTGGAAACCCATGCCTTAAGTGTACAGCCACAAAACCCATAATCTCAAACTGCTAAATCTCATTATTGCATTGTGTCAGATTTTCACCCATATTTGAGAAGTGAAGTTTCCCAAAATCACTATTTTGGCCTGAATCCAAGGAACCAAACCACCCTGAGTCTCACAACTCAGAACAGTCCTAACAGTTACATCATTGCAGAAGGGGTGGCACACGCACCCTCTTAGCAAAGATACATGTGAAGTTTGCTGATGTTAAGTTTCCATTTATAATTCATGCTTTTAGTTACACTGATTGTGTCTTTGCAGTTTTGGGAACTCTGGCAAGAGGGCAAAGAGGACAGGAAGACATACAACAGAAATCTTTGAGCCAGAGGATGAGTGGGAAGATTTTCACTGCACTTTGAAGGGGAACACAGTCTGCATAGAAAAACAGCCCTTTCTGGATCTAAAGTCTGTAACAGCACAGTTTCCTTCCTCCATTGAGTCCATAAGGCCTTCTAGGAAAGAAACCTTCTCTGATACTAAATTACTAGGTAGAATCTTTTCTGAACTACTAGCAAGAATTCCAGGACTCCCATCCCAGTTATTGCTTCTTTGGCCACCATTCTCATTCTTATTTCTGTAGGCAGTGTGAATATTTTTGCCCTTGTTTCCTACCTAAGGGATCACTTTTAGATTTCTAAATGACTTCAGAATCAAAATGATCTTATTTAAAATTCATTCACTGGAAGTTATGAGTGCATATTAAATCTCACACATCAACACTACTGTTCAAAACGTGAGATTCTCTTAACAGACTAACTAGGAACAACTGTTGTCAGCCATTTTTTGCTCCAAAAGAGGGAAAGGGAAAATACAGAAAAAAAGCAAGCTTTAAAGAATGACCTAAAGTAACAACTCTAACCTTTGACAGGCAAGAATTACGTGGTGCATAAAGAAAGGGAGGGAATATTTACAAATATGTGGTGGCCTCAGTAACCAAAAGCCTCAATACTTCTCAGTTTACATAAACTTCTATTATATAAAAATGGAAAGTCACTCCAAAATATATAAAATCTACAGATTTTGAAGAGTGACACACTCACTTGTATTTGAGTTATAAGAAAAGAAGATTCAGACATAAAAAAATAATTTGGCGAGGAGGCAAGAAAATCCCCAAACCCAAGGCCACAGTAACAATGCTAAATGTGAGTTTGCATTAAGAATTCAAGATATTTGAATACTTTAGCTACTCAAAGGTCTTACTTTTCTGCATTTTCTGTGACATTTACCCAAGGTCTACTCTTTCTGAGGATATCATAGGAGCATAATATCTTTCTAAGGAGAACCTGTGCAGTGATCTTCAAGCAAATATTTTTCTTATCAAACAGGAACTGTGGCACAAATACATCACAGTTGTCAAAAATATTTTTAACTGTCCTTCAGTATCTCCTTATTTTTTACAAGAGCTGTTTTCTGTACTGTAGTACCGATATTCCCAGAGAGACTACAAAAGAAGGGAAAACAGTGCTTTTATGGTAACCCAAAGAGAGACAGCAAGCCAGGGAAGAAAAATGTTGAAGGTGTCTATAAAACAAGTTACTTTCTTAGTCTCAGTTCAAGGACTTGGCAGTCAGATGCACTAGTAGGACAACAGAAAAAGTAGTCCAGGACTAAGAGGTAGTCCTGGTCTGATGTCATTCTGCAAGCTGACATGGAATATATTTCAATGGCCAAACAGTGCATACCTCTGAAAGACTGTACGACAGTACAGCCTCTCTCTGGCTCTGTACTGCTAATACACACAGCTAATAAGCTGAGAGGGGAAGGCATCACACAGAGCTGGGAAGCTGGGAAGTGGTCAAGCAGGAAGCCAGAGGAGGCTACACCTAGTTTAATTCTCCTCCTCTCCTTCCCCTTGGTTTGTGTCTGCCTCAACTAAAGTTATAAAACGTCATTAAAAAGGTACAAGGGATTCTACTTTGTGGCAGGTGTGGACCAGGAGAACTTTAAAGTCTCTGAAAACTCCTGTTTGTTACTTTCTGGTAACTGCCACCAAAACTAAAAATCATTATCTTAAAGTCTCTGGAAATTCGTATCTATTTTTCTTCACAGTTAAGGCAGCCAAAAAAAAAAAATCTGAAAACACTAACCAGAATCTTATCAGCAGTTTGCTTCAGCTGGTCTGCACCTGAGACACCAGACCTTAAAGATCATGAGGTATGCTAGTGCCGGTGCTGCATGAATTTATTACCATCTGTAAAATGCAGGCCTTCCTGGTGTAATTGTGACAGTAAGTCAGTTTCATCTCTTAATACATTACTGGCACACATACAGCTTCCTTTTATATACAAAAGTAATTGTATGATTCAGAAATCAGAAAATCCGATTGCTGCTCACGTCTCACTTTGGCACTGTATCTGGATGAACCACTTTACCTGCAAGAGCTGACATCTGCAAATGTGTAATTTATGAGCACTTAATGCCAGTTTGGCATAAGGCATACTTAGACATACATATTCCATTTTATAGAGTTTTGAAAAGCATGTAAAATATTTAAAAAAAAAAAATCAGAGGACATGGGTCATGCTTCACATTATTCAGATTAAAAATGAAGAAACTTCTGTGAAATGCTTCTGCACAGCTGGACTATTTTTTTTTTTGGGTACAAAAGTAGTTCCTTCTACTAAGTTCTTTCCCTAAGCTAGGGAATTTACTTGTAGATTCCACAAGGAAAAGGGCCACCTTTTCATTTTATGGGTTTGGTGGATTTTTTTTTTTTACTGATTGGCCATAAAAAGTCTGGAGCTTCCCTTTTATTACTACTATAGTTTATATCAAATGTATGTCCACCTGAATTCCGGTTCACTTCACAGAGCCTGATGGTAAAGTCTATTCACTTTTATTGACACAATGAGATTTCAAAAACTTCAACCTAATACCGCAACAACCCCAGCTGAAAAGAGCCTTTCAGCTCAGATCATGAATTTTTTTGACCTCAGAGTTAATTTGATTTTCTAGATCTCTCTGTTCCCAGAGCACTGAAGGAAAGAAGAGCATATGGGCTGAAATAATGAGGATTTGAGTTACCAGAAAGATTAGAGTAAGCATATCATGAGTTCAGAAGAGGGATTTTCTGGTTATTATACTAAACTTAAATGAACAGGCATATGAACCCTGGCTTGTGAATGGGCCTAAGAGTAAAAACTAGACAAAAGTGCTATTTGTCTTTGGAAAAGTTTGTAAGAAATAGCATTTCTCTAAACGCCTTACAAATCACTTTACAAGCCATACAACAGTTTACAATCCAATTAAAATGCAGGCTTGGTAACAAGAACACCCTCAGCCAAATATACTGTTAGAATAAGACAATTTCACTCTTTTGTCATCTTCCTCACACCGCTGATGTTTGGTATTTCCCATATTCTCTAACAGACACTAAAAGGATTGTACTGTATCTTCGTTGCAAAATCTTTCTGTATAGAAAGCTAACTGAAAACGATGCTTTAAGAGATTTCAGTT
The DNA here is from genome assembly GCF_017639235.1 of Corvus kubaryi. NCBI lineage: Eukaryota > Metazoa > Chordata > Aves > Passeriformes > Corvidae > Corvus > Corvus kubaryi. The sequence continues at coordinate 16,183,621 of NW_024582056.1, forward strand.
ATTCAGTTTCTTCTGAGAATACAACTGTCACATTTTAAAAGTAGAGAGTTCAAAATATAAGTGAAATAAATGCATTCAAAACTTCACAGCATGGTTTCACAATTTATTTCAGATCAGGTTAACTCAGAAGCGTCACAGGAACGGAGCCTTCCCATTCCTCTGCTCTCCAGATTCACTTCTGTCCCAGATGACCCTTCCTCTGTCTACCTGCCAGCACAGTCTCCATTATGTGCCAGGACACCTTTTACAATGAATTCAGCTGACAATGGTTTTATGATACATTAGTTTTTACTAAAATATAGCTCAGGTCTCTAATCCCCGGCCAACTCATAAGCAGTGGCTTAAACAGCTGCATTCCCATCAGGAAAGAAGCCAGTACACTCCTGGCTGGAGAGCAAGAACACATCAGTGTACTTACCCCAGCTGAAACTAACACTCACTGTCACCGTAACTTCAAAACCAAAGGACTCTTGGTGGTGTCTGAAGAACTTTCTTTCTTCACACACCACCAAGATCTGTTGCAAAAGATAAGCTGCCAGTGACAGCTATTATCTTAAGAAAGACCAAGGTATTCTTCTTCTACAATGATCCCCCAAATTTCAAGTGATCACCAGGAGAACATTGAAGAATAAAATGACTCAAAGTCCTTTTGAAAAAAACCTCTTAAGATGTTCTTTGACTCTCTCTAAGGGTTCTGTTCTTTTAGGGATAAAAAATGGCCCTCTTTATATTTCAGTTTCAAATTAAACATGAAAGTAAGCAAAGTGCACTAAGATAGATTTCAGCTATGAATAAAGGAGAAGTGGCAGGACGTGTTTCTTGACAGAGTAAAACCATCTCAGGAGCAATATAAATATGCAAATTACTTTCAGAGATGACTCCATGACAAGATTTCAACAGCTTTGCTGCTGAAATTAATTCCTCCTCATGAATGATACAAGTGATCAAAACAGCTCCAACATATGCAGGCTAGTAATGACACTAATCAGATAAAGTGATACAGTCTTGTATCAAAGCATAGTTCCTCCAGATAGTATAACTGATGCAAATACTGCATACACCTCCCAAGGCAGGACAAGGCTCCAATAACTTTATCAAAACATCATTAAAGAGTGACAACCAGTCTGAAGGACACAGTAACACACAGACTTTCTTCTCTAACAGAGAAATGTCTACATTCTATGACAAATAACAACCTGTAAGAAATTCTACATCTGATTATTTCTTTAAAATACTTTTGTATTTGTCTTAATTTTTTAATTACTACTTTGGCCTGTACTTGTAAAAGCTTGCAATTATTCTTCTGAGAAGCACATTTGAAAGGACCAGTTATTTCTGAATCACCTAGTTCTAACATTTCCACATTTTTATCATGAATAGACGATGTTTACTAAATGCAATACTGAACTAGTCTTAAAATGGATCTTAGAACACAACATATAAAAATGCAAACTTGTTCAGACCAAAGATCTGTCTAGCCAGCATCACATCTCCAGTACAGTCCAGATAGCAGATGCTAAGGGAACAAAAGAAATAGGACATATCCATTCAACAAGCCCCCCTGAACATTCTTCCAACCTCTATTTTCATGTCAGGGGATATTAGGAACCTCATGCAGGCCTTCTATTAATTAATCTTCAATTAATATCTCTTCTTAGTCCTCCTGTTCAATCCTGCAAGTTGCTACAACTCCAGCGTTCTTTTGCAAAATCCTACCCATGCCTACTGCCTGCTGCATGAACCAACACTTTTTTTGGAAGCGCCTGCTTGCTTTTTGGTGACGCTAAGATTTTATCCTAGGAGAGACCATAGGCAGTCCAACTCAGTCATCCTTTTCACGCTGGTTCCGATTTTACAAACTTCACTTGTGCAACATCCTTTTTTCCAGGCTGAAGAGTTCTAACCAGCTCAGTCACTCCTCCCAGCGAAACTGATGCATGCCTTCATTTCTCTAACCAGTCTTGTTGCACTCCTAGCTTTTTGAGATGCAGAAACCAGAATGGCACACAGTAACTCAGGGTACAGGCAAATCATGGTTTCATACAATGGGAGTAATATTCTGTGCTTCTGTTGTCCAGGTCTGTGGTAACAAATCTTAACATTTGATATGCCTGGCAGATGTTTTTTAAATATTACCAAGCACTGTGCTAGCCTGTGCACCAGAAAATACAACTCCCAAGTGGTAAGAGTCAGCACAGCAGTAATGAGTTTATGTGTGAAGTTAGGACTGGTTCTCACCCGCATGCATCACTTTCATGTACATGACATTTCATCAGTCACTTTATCTCCCAGACACTGCTCTCCTCCAACGGAGTTTCCCTACAATCCTGCTGCATCCACGCCCTCTCTGGGCAAGCTGTTCCAGTGTCTCACCACTCTCACAGCAAAGAATTTCTTCCTTATATCTAATTGAAACCTACTCTCTTCCTGTTTATAGATAATACTTCTTGTCCTTGAAAGTCTCAGGAAAGAGATACTGTAAAAAGCCTTTCTTAAATTTTGGTAGAACATAGCAGACAGATGAACTTATTAAGGGTCCTGCTTGCCCACACTTCAAAAAACATGAGGAGTAAGGCAGAACTTCTTTCTGTGAAAACTCTGCTGATTCTTTACAACTAAATCATATTCACCATGTGCTGGCATGTCCTTAAGTTCCTACTAAGCTTTACAGTACCAATATCCAGCTTACAAGTGAGTACTTTCTGGGTTCCCTGGAACAATTTTTTTTTTATTTTGCCCTTGAGATTTCTACAGTGAGTAATCATCAGTCACTCCCAACCATTTGCCACTGCTTATTTAATCTGGTTTTTTTCTACAAGCTCTTCTGCAGACACTGTAATTTCGGAGAGATTCTGCTGTAGCTCATCCATAAGAAGAGTTTTACAATGTGACTCCCTCCACTTGCCTTCACAGCATCAATTTACCTCCCCCCTGCAACAACCTGCAGCAGCCTTGTGGTTGCTGAGCACTCCTTGTCATCCCTCAGCCCTCTGACTGCTTGTTGCTCCCGCCACATATGAAAAATTATACTTTGGTTTAATAGCATTTTGTGGAGCTTTGAGTAAATGAATCCAACTCAGCACCACCACCACCCTCACACTTTAGGCTTATTTCTATCTGCTGAAGTTTATGATCCTTTCATTTGTTTAGCAGAAACTTCACCTTTTTAGAGGACAGTTTCTCATTTCCTTGGCCTTTAATATTTTGCTGCTCAGGTATGTACTCTCTCTTCCCTTCAGCCTTACTTAGCTGTTAGCATGCACTGGCACTAACATTTATTATTCTCCATACCACTTGTAAGGAAGTAAATTCTTTAGATTCCCATTTTAGCTTGAAAACTTCATGAATGAGAGCAACAGCTAGCTGGAGTCAATACTGCTTGAGATCCATTGCAGTCTTACATTAAGAAACTCCCAAACTGTTCAGACTATTCTGATTATAAAATTATGAAACACAAGCATAAGGGGGTATTTTCATTGCCTGTCTTGGTGGAGACAATAAATAACGGATTGACCTTACAGCTCGAAAAAAAAGGGAAAAGCTAAAGCTGTGATGTTAAATCTTTGAAATATCAGGAAATCCTGAAGTTTTATGTAAGATTTCATGCTGTCTTCTTACACTACAATAGATCTGTATTTTGGATAGCAGAAATCTAACCAAGGTTATATTAACATATACTGCAACATTAAATACACACATGAAGAATTATTAGACATGCAAGCATAGAACCCTGCAACATTATACCAAAAATAATTCCAATAGTATACTTTTATTCTTAGAAATACCTGATGGAAGATCTTTTCCCTATATATTTAATAAGTCTTTCAGCAACCCTTGTCCTTCCATGCCTGCCAGTTAGCCTGCTTTAGAAGCAAAGAGAAAAACTAACTGGCTGAGCTAAATTCCAGATGTAAATTAAGCATCACTCTCTTTACTGATACAGCTTATGTCATTACCAACTAAACTTTCACTCAAATAGGTTCTGACATACAACTAAATTTTAAAAAGTTGGTGCTGTAGTAAAAGAAAAGTTGTGCATAGATACAAAAGCCTAAGTGCAACACATAATTAAGGGACTAGTATATAAGATGCAATGTAGTTACATTATTCTTAAAGGTTGCAGGAAAATCTACTTATGTATTTAAAAGTGTTCCCACACAAACACACACTGACCTACATCCTCCACGTTTACAGAAATCTTCAGTCTTAAAAAACACTGGGCAGCCACAGAATTACACACTAGAAATATTCACTAAGACAAACTGCTGTTAGAACATACAGAACATGCCACCTGGTATATGAAAGAAGCCAATAGCAAAATATCAGCCCTGTCTCAGATAAAGCAAGGAGTCCTTAGCAGCCTCTCAATGTGTTTGATACCAGCCTGCAGGGCAGAGAGAACACAACTGTCTGTTTCAGCATCAGGTTATGCACTTAGATAATCTTGTGAATTAGGGGTAGTAAACTGAAAAATTCAGACTAAATTTACAGACTGTGTGACATACTTCACCCAAATTAATGTGTATAATAATGAACATTTTTTCATAGTTTCAAGTAAATTTTGGAGTAAAGACTAAGAATAAGCAAATAAATTATTTTCTGAAATTTTCTTTGAAGGTCTGTTTTTCTTTGAAATATTATTTGAATAACTGACTGAAATCATGTGTACATAAAGCAATACAAAGACAGCTGTGCTTAAGAACAAGTATTCTCTATATAAAAGGAAATACGGGTAAAGACAAATTCTAGGGTGGCTCTTTTTGCAAATATGAGAATATTTAAGACTAAAAAAGTACTGTGAGCAAGTCATGTGTTTATTGCTTCTAAAACAGGCAGCTAAAATACTACTATCTATCCCACTAGGGTGATCAGGTTATGGTTACTGTCAGTTTGGGTCCACATATGCACTGAAACAATGTAGCATCTCATACAGATTTGCAGACCATATTGTATTTTTTTTCTGATAACTCAGCTGAAGCTTTCCTCTCCTCAGTGTAATGAAACACAAAATATGTCTGTTATTCCCTGTTTTAGACTAGGCAATTATTTCATTACAGAATCATACAATCATTAAGGTTGGAAAAGACGTCCAAGATCATCAAGTCCAACCTTTTACCAATCACCACCTTGTAAACTAAACCACAGCATTGAATGGCATGTCTGGTTGTTTCTTGAATACTTCTAGGAATAGTGACTTCACCACCTCCCTGGACAGTCCATTCCAATGCTTGACAAACCCTTCTGTGAAGAAATTCTTCCTAATGTCCAACTTAAACCTCCCCTGGTACCACCTGAGGCCATTTCCTCTCATCCTGTTGCTTGCCACCTCAGAGAAGAGACCGAACCCCACCTGGCTCCACACTCCTTTCAGGAGTTGTAGAGAGGGGTAAGGTCCCCCCTGAGCCTCCTTTTCTCCAGGCTAAAGAACCCCAGCTCCCTCAGCTGCTCCTCACAGGACTTGTGCTCCTGACCCTTCACCAGCTCCATTGCCCTTCTCTGGATACGCTCCAGCCCCTCAATGTCTTTCTTGCAGTGAGGGGCCCAGAACTGGACACAGCACTCGAGGTGTGCCCTCACCAGAGCCGAGTACAGGGCGACAATCACTGCCCTGGTCTTGCTGGCCACACTATTCCTGATACAAGCCAGGTGCCATTGACTTCATGATTAAGACAGAAACATTAAGACAGAGTATTTTTCAATTCTATTCCCATCTCATAACACACACCTTAAGTAAAGCTTGAAAGATTTCAGTATGGTCCTATTAAATGCAGTCATGTGACAAAAGATTTCAGCAAGAGATAACTCCTGCTACTAAAGAACATTCACTGCATGCAAAAATTCTGTCAAAACATAATCAGTTAACAGTTATCTTTGAAAAATTAATCTGAAAGAAATTATTAATGTTGAGGTAAAATAAACAAGATCACACATTTTGCTTTTTCTAAGCATTAGCTTAACATGCTGGAAGATTATTGTTTTCTGTGGGAATTGTATCATTGTCTCATTTTCTCCATAATCACTGCCAGGATGCCACAGCCAACCAATTAGATGTTTAAACAGCTGGGATTTTTTGTTTGTTTGTTTGTTTATTCATTTGTTTGCATGCTAGCTCATTTCGGATCTCTTTAGAGGCTAATAAATAAAAGTTAAAATTTCATTGAGAACCTATTTCATCCGTCAAGACACTATAGGTTTTTTTCATATCAAATCCTTTTTCTGACTTTCCAACCGATTTCAGCTAAGTATAACAATTTCCTCTTTAGAAATACATACTATTTAAAGTGACTTTTCTATAACCAATGAAAAATCTGATCAAATTTGAGGTGTGCACGGCAAATGAAGAAAATGGAGCAAATAATGATAACCTTTCTCAGACTGAAAACAAACAGTACTCATCTTCCCGGCATTACAGAACAAACTTCCACTAACACATGTTTCAAGGCATCACTCAAAGTACTAACTGGGGTTTAAGACCATTTCACAACGTAATTAGGCCCCACCAAAACTGAAAGCTGCAGTAACTGTAAGCCACAGCCATACCCGTGTGCATGCACTCATGTGAAAGTATCGCACACACTAAATTGCACTGAGGCCGTGAGAACATGCAACTTAGTAATGTGCAATATCTCCACCAGAGCAAGCAGAATGGGAGCTTCGGGGAAGAAGGGTATGGTGCATTCAGGAAGAGAACAACATGCTGCTCAGGGCAAGGAAAATGGTTCAGGCAAAGGTGTGCATGCTACTACTTGGAAACCTGTGAGAATTACTGCTTCATCCATTCAGGACAAAAACAAAACAAAAATCAAAATCCAGACAAGAGCACCCCCTCCCTATTTCAGGGGTAAAGAATATAATTTTCCTACTTATGCAGTGAAGCAGGCGACTCATGAACCACCCTTCTGAATAAAGCAAACCTCACACTGTTATGGGCAGAAAATGATTCCCCTCAACCTTCAAAGTACTACATTATTAATTATAGTTACAACGAAGAATTTCACTAACTACTGTTGAGAACTAAAATTATCTAAATACAGTAAACTGGTCCAAGTGGTCCTCATATTTGTAAAGCAAGTCATCTTCCTAAACCTGATAGGGTGGTGCCAAAAGAATTCCTGCAGCTGAACCTACTTTGGCATAACCCTTCTGCAACAGTCGCCATTCCCCTCCCTGTCCCCCTTTCTTCAGATTCCTATGGCTGACTTTAAGTGGTTTCAGTGAAAGTAAATAATGTATTTACTATATTCACAGGCAACTAAGCACCACTGTCAGTCAAGGGAGACTCTTGCACATAATGAAATATTACCTTTGTAATTCATCACATTTTTTTCCTGATACCCACTTATGCAATATGGAAAACGGGAAAAAAATTAACAAAAAAAACCCAAACAAACAAACAAAAAAACCCCCAAGCAACAACAACAAAAAAGGACAGAACCGTGGAGGGATGAAAAGCAAAGGACAAATGAAGAATTTATGAATTTATCAAGAAGAAAAAAGAGTAAAGAAATGTGGCCACACCAGGAAAGTCAGAATCAGACTGAGAAAGACCTGAGATTGCAAACCAAGAAGAGGGGAAACAGATAAACCAACTGGGCATGAAGGACCAAAACTACTAGAGAACAGAAGCTCTTTTACTGCTGAGGCATTAGCAGTATTTAGGATTATTATAACTTCCCTAAATTTTTATTTCCCACCTCATTTACAGGCAGTGGCACACGAAATTCCAGCATGGAATTTTGAATTAGCTGGTTGATTTGAAAGAGAACCAGTACTTCATACATCAGTCAGAAATCCCTTTGGTCACATATGCCATTGGTACTGATCTTTCTCCCAGGTTTTTTACTGCCTTTTAGGGAATCACCATACAACTACTGACCTCTCCTCTTCCCTGTAGATTAAACTCTGCCTTCCACAAGATGCAAACAATGAGGAGAAGCAAATGCAATATATGACAACAAAGCACACACAACTGTTTAGTCTAAAATCATAGGAGCATTTTTGTGATGAAAGTTACTGAAAATTGGGAAAACTGGTTTATGACCAATTTGCAAATCTGTGTTTGTTCTATAGCCCAAACACTGCTGGTTCCCATCTGGAGGGCTGCTTGGAGGCAGGCAGCATTGCCTGTCAGAACTGGGATAACTCAGTCAAAGGCAGGTATCTGGGGCAAGGGCAAATGCCCAGCTTACAGTCACATCCACAATCTGGGAAAAGACCAAACTAGCAGCAGATCATCCCTTGGGTTGCCCTTTGCCCTCCAGTCCTGACAGAGACCTAGAAAACAGTTCTTTTGTTGACTGTCAAGGGATGTGTGGCCCCTTCTTTCCCTTCATGAAGAGGTGCCATCTCTTCAGCACTGAGGGCGGAAGGACTGGGGAGAGGAGGACCTTCCTTCCATCAAGCTGCTGCCTTCCCCACGTGGCAAGGGACATTCCCATCAGCTGTCCTGCCTTCCCCAGATGGGAAGGGACACCCATAACCATGCAGAAAGTAACCTGTCCAACCACCACCCAAGCCTTGACTTCAAACCAGCATCAGCCCCACCACTGCCCTGAGTCATCCCACAACCAGCAGCATCCCCACAATTGTTTCTCCATCACCAGCAGCATCCCCACAGGAATTTGTCCTGCTGAGCACACAGAAGTGCTCCTACAGCCGTCCCCTTCTCCTGTCCATGCTCACCCAGCTGGTTACTGGAGGCTGTCACTTGCTGAGGTCGGAGCAAGTGGCAGTCACTGCTCTCCCCTGGTCCCACTAGGACAGTCACCTCCTCATAGTGCATGCTATTCCCAGCACAACTTATCCTTGGTGGAACTGTGCTGGCTGGTGCACCCAAGCCAGCTTCTGTCTTTCATGGCTCTGCCTTTGGACCCCTAGGTTTGCCAAACAAGCTCTTGGCTCAGGCATGGCATGATGCTTCGTCAAATCCCTGGTCGATCCCACCACCTGATACATGTTGCTGGCATTCTGCCTCCCTGGTGTCCTGGATGAATGAATTTCCCATCAAAGGCCAGGAGGGGAATTCATCCCATGGTTTGCAGCAGGCAGTTCTTGGATTACACTCAGCTTTTTCAAAACTCCTATCATGTCACTACAGCTGCATCTATTTTTTCCCACTACTCAAGTTCAAATTTATAATCTGAGATATTTTGACAGAAACAGTGAGATTCAACACTTGGCTCAAAGCAGCCTGGAAAGCTGCTCTTACCCCTCTGTAGCTCATAAATCTGTTTGTGTGAACAGAGAACTGTCACTGTATTTGCAAATTCATCATCAAGGGAGTTAGAAAAATATTTATAAAATGTATAGCTGCTTATAGTCCATAAAATAAAAAAACACAGCACAGTTCCAATGAGAGAAATTGAAATGGGAAAAGGTCTTGGTTTATTTAAGAGCTTGCTGGGTAACATCTTTAAATTAAGGGATTTCTTGAGCTACAGAAATGAGTTGCCAAGTGCCCTCCTCTTCTTTCCCCCTTGCTCTTTTCCTCTGAAATAAACGGCAAAGCACACAAGGGAACAGACTTCTGTGATTACATCCAAGTTTCCTAGTGCTTTTCGCAAACACATTTTAAGTAAAAGAGCAACGGAAGTGACTGACAGCTTGGAGGATTACTGTTTTTATGTCATTTGGTTTATGAGCAATAGAGAGATTAGGTCTATCTCTTGCTAAGAGGATCCTTGCCCTCTAGACAGGACTAGTTAGATGCTGTCTTAGCTTTGTGCACATGCTCTGTCCTGCTGAAGAGTGGTGGGCGCTGGAACACAGCTGGTGACTTTTGAGATTCATTAACTTAATCTTTTTGGTCTACTTGAAAGCATGGATATTTTGAGGGTGAATTCATGTTGTGTAATGCTGTCATAGTCTAATGATGAAAGCAACTACAGATGTTTCATTATTTGACAAAATTCATAACACAAATGAAGCCTCTTCCATCCTACCACCGAGCACTAACATTCATTTCGCATGCCATTTACAAATGAGGTAGGTGAAGAAGCCATTTTTAGGTTCCTAACCCTGCAGCAACAACTCATCTCCAAAAGGAAAGAGTAGTTGCTACTTTGTGACAAAAGAAAGGGCTTGAAGTAGCAATTGTTTTTCATAAGGCAACAGATTAGGCATGCATAAACTCTTGAGAAATTGTTACTGTAGTTGCCACACTTACCTACTGAAGATCACAGTAAGTCTGGAGTGGAATGCGAGCTAACTGAGAACCATTAGGATAAATCCTTAGGTACAACTGAGAAGTGAGGAACTTCTGAAAATCTCAGAAGAATCATTCCAAAGAATTCAAATAAGGCACCAAATACAGGCTGCTCCAAACAAATATGAATGACTGATTCAGGCTACCTTAGTGAATACAAAGACGGAGATCCCTTGTGTATGACAAGCTGCTTCACATTCCACATTCTCCAGATTCTCCAGACACTGGCTTTTGCTCATCATATTTGCAGTTACTGATGCATGCTGGCTCTTTCCTACTCATTTTCCTGTGGCTTTTCTAAAATTATTTTCTTTCTTTCCTCCATTCTAATTCTGATAAATACCTTGGGTCACCTTAGTCACATATCTGTAAACTTATAACTGCATTTAATACAATCCTCCTCACATAGTATCCATGCCCAGATAAACCATATCCTAGGTTTTCACACTGTTCCCCTCTAGCGTGGGCTAAAGAGAACAATTTGTGAGACAAGTATGAGTTTCTGAATCTGCTCACGCTATTCAGAAAAGACAGAACTGAGATACTAACCATGTGATCAATGAAAACTCAATAGTAGTCACTCAAGAGAAGGGCTATTAACTGTTTGGCAGAATTCCAAATCTGTTGTTTTCTGTCTGAATTGCCCCTTCATTTCAAATGACTACAGCAGTTAGCACTGTTGTTCAAGACCCTACACAACGTAATATAACTTTCCCATTGTTAAAATGGCAATCACTTAGCAATTTTGGAAAGCACTTTAATACCTCCCCAGTTTAAAGCTCACTCATGTATTGTACATATGCACAAGATGACACAGAAAGCAGTGGTATAAGAGGCAATGGCTACACAGAATTTAGCATCGAGTCTGTTCACTTTGCCCAGACCATCAACTTTTTTGTAAAAGTACACTATGATTTAAACACATCATATAAAATCTAGTTTATTACATTACCAGCATGTTAGTGTTTCAAGCTGCTAACAGGTGAAAGCTGGTGATTTCATTCATCTGTGACGAATGAACATTACTGCACCACCCCAAAAATAGCTTTACTGTGTAATCTTTGTGAACCATATCTAAAAACATAAAAAATCCTTCTTCAATTACTGAAGTAGTTTAGAGCTGACACACAAGATTGGTGACTAAGCATGAAACACCATGAATGTACTCTGCAGGTGCAGTACAGTAGTGTTCCAAGCGTGATAAGGAGAGCGCTCCCCTGTTGCTCTCTTTGAGGTAATTTGGTTTACGGAGTTCATGAACTAGATTTCTTTCAGATGAAATTAAACTGGAAAATATACTCCAGAAGCATATCTAATACATTCCAGGTACAAATGGGTACTTATTCTCCCATATTAGACAAAATACTTCAAACCAAGTACTTCTCAAATGTGTACAGCACGGATGTCAGTTCCTCCATTTCTACTGTTTTGCTGCATGAATCTGCTCCTACTGAGCTGCCCTAGCTGCTATTGCCAACACAACTGCAAACACTGCTTCCTGATGAGTTAGGGATGTCATGGGTGTAGCAGTTTCACTAAACACTAGTATACATGACTTCACAGATCTCTGAAATTTTTTTAGTCAAGTCCAATCAAATTGCTCTATCAACAATCAAAGGGAAAAAAAATCATTGACGCTAGGTTCTTGAAATCTCTGAGATTTGCAACTCATCTTTGAAACACAAGCTGTTGCAATTGTTAATTATTTGCAGTTGAACATCAAATTTAAAAAGGAATTTTAAAGAAAGGGCAAGAAATCAGCAAGGTACCTTATTGCTTCCTCCACGGATTGGCCAACTATATTTGAGGAGGGACCTGGCTGAGACAAAGGCGTCAGGCTTATCACCCATTTTACTGGCTTGTAATATTCATCACTGGAGCTCAACAGGTAGAACAGTGTGGTCAGAAAAATCACCTGCAAAACAAATTGAAGTTTTAAATTAAAAGGTAGTAAATACTTTACAGAATTAGAGTATGCAGCTATGCTTCAGATACTGAATTTTACTGGAAAGAAGTAAGATACTCTTCCACAAGCCTGGATTTAGAAAAACACACAGAGCTGAAAGAGTAATTTTCTCCCCTGCTCCACAAAGGACTTAATATTCACAGCCAGACATTATAAAACTTCTGCCTCTGTTCAGCCTCTTCCCAAAGTCACATCTAGACCAAACAACTAGAATGCTGATAAACATTCTAGTTGTGGTGGTTTTTGGTTCTTTTTCAGCATGTTTAACGGATCAAAAAATTGCTGAATAGTTACATCTATTCTCAAAACAAGCAAACAAAAGTGCCAAATAAATTTGGGCTATCTCAAGAGTCTTTATGCAGCTGGGTATCAGATAGGAATTACACAAAAATTCACAACCATACATTTTATGTTACGCTGGCATTCCTAAGTGAACATTCCTTCTGTGAGTTTGATGATGAGTCTCAGCAGAAGGAATGGCAGTTCCATTGTTTCAGTTAAAAGACAAAAAAATTACAATCAGATTGGATTAGCTTCCTCTATGTAGCAGTCAAGTACATTTCTCTTATTTTCCTGTCAGTGGGCTCAGCAACTTCTTGGGTAAGCATAAATCACAAACTGTGTCCATCATGAAACAGAATACCTCGAACAATAAAAATCCATTTTGTATGCTCCAAATGTAAACTATGGCTTATATTTGCTTCATCTACAAGTTTCAGATATTTCTTCTCTCTTCCCAAGATTAGAAAGAATTCTTTCCTTTTTTCCAACCTACTTATATTCTAGAATAAACCGTATCTTAATCTTTTTTTATGAGCCAAACAGCCTGACTTCCGTAAGTCTCTTACTTTCAAGCATTTTATCCAGTTTGCAGACACCTCATGCTCTTTTCCTTCATTCTCTCTGAAGATGCTCAGAAAACAAAATGCAGATAGCACTGCAGTATTTCATTACCAATCTCAAGAATGGCATCTGTCTCTGTTCCTAATTTCTCTATACTCAGTAAAATGCTACTACCATTTTCCCCCTACTCTACCCTCCCAGACTTTAACTGGAAGGTCACACTCAACTATTCACCTATAATGACCCCTGTCCAAAATGTCATATATTGGTTTAGGCTATATTACATCTTCCCAGGTGTTTAGCTTCTGCCTTGGGTGATAAACCAATCTAGCTAATAAAACAAGTCGTATCAGCAGATTTAAACAGCATGCTGTTAACACTCATTTTGAGATTAAAAAATAATAATTAAGCTTTGCTTTAATGGGAAATAGTCTAGTGCCAGTAGCAGTATAAACTATGTTTTGTTAGAGTTTCAAATGACAGAATCTTAAAACTTGAATCACATTTTAACATCCTTTGTAATTCTGCAGTTATGGTTATTTTTCTTCCTTGATGGGCTCTGCCATTTCTCCTAAGCTACTGTAATATTTCCTGATTTCACTAGAAAACTCTATACTAAAGCAGGCACCCAGATAAAGCTGTGTCTTCCTTTCATTGAGCTCAGCCTAGAGATCCTTCTTGCACATGCAGTTTTCAACACAGAGAGCAGCATATTGCTCTAAGTACAGTAAGTATAATAGCTACTTATCCTGACTGTTCTTCCCCAGTGTTTACAGAAGAAACTTGCCTTCTTAAGGAGATACAAGATAGATGTACCCACCTGCAGTGTAAAAGCCAAAGCAATGGCTGGGAATGAACAGCAGTGGAATAAAATGGTGTTAAGCTGAACTACAAGCTAGGAAAAAATACAAACTCTACTCAATTTCTGCTAAAAGAAGATGGATGTAACCACAGCACCATACAAAATTAACTGAATTTTGGAATACGTGCCTTTTAGGAAATTAACGTTTTTCCTTTAGCACAATAGGTGTAGAAATGCAAAAAGAAGCCGTAGTCACTGTATACAATAAAATATTATCAAATGGCTCACTGACTCTTCCAACAAGTAGAATAGCCTCAATACTACTTTCAGCAGCAAAAGATACGTACTATCTTAGAGCAACTAGAGGCTATAAGTTTTCAGACCTCTTTTACAGGATATCTGAGATACTTAAATTGTTTCCTAAGCAACAATTCAAGATCCTGCCAATGCCTACAAGGAATAATTTACCAAATACAAAACAGTAAGACTTTTCCATAGTTAAACAGTTGATGGATTACTATTTCATGCTGTAGAATTTGTTCTGTAGCTGAAAACATTAAATACTCTAATTTGAGGAGGGATAGACTGAATTCAAGGAGAAAGCTCTGGGTAAACACTCTCTTCCAAAATGATAATTCAGCATTTCCACAGATACCAAGAAACATACAACCTAATTACTTGTGCATCAGGTCCAGTGATTCAGTAAACACTTTTGTATCTGCTTTTCATACTCAATTTTCTGCTGTAAAGCTTCAGGGTTTTTGTTTGTTGGGAGTTTTTTGCTTGTTTTGGGTTTTCTGGTTGTTTGTTTAGTTGTGTGTTTTACAAAATCTGCACATTCCCTGCAGGACTGTAGATGCCCATCAGCCAAATGGAGCTTTTTCTCTTCCAATCTTTGTAACAGAATAGGAGCACATGTGAGTACACACATGTGCATATTTATACACCAGCACAAAAGCATATACATACATCCACATGCACATGTGCAGACAGGAACTGGTATTCAGAAGTGAAATACAAGTGACACTTCCATGACTAATAATCAGTTTTCAAAAGCCTGGTGAGGATCTGAAGAGTCTTACTGGATTGTGGATGGATGTGCTACACTGACTGACATTCCTACTGAACGTTTTGATAGAAGACGTATTTTTCAAAATGGAGGTTCTGAACAAAGTGTCCATTATTTCCATGTTTTAAAGTACAAATTTTTAAACCTTTTATCAAAATGAAATTCAGTGTTTTAATTTCTATTCAAGATGACTAAAATTGGACTGAAATGTAATCAGTAGAAAAACTAACCACTTTGAGTATTATCTTGTTGGAAAACTTAGGATAGTTTGTGCCACTCCAAACTAGTAAAAACTTTTCTGTAGCAACTAGGAAACTTGAAAAATTAAGAGTACAGTTCAAGCATCTAATCTTTAAAAGAATTCCAACACAGCAAGATCCCAACTACCTCTGCTAAACCAGCTGACTGCACAGTGCCTCAGCAAGAGGCAGGACCCTGCTGGCAGACAAAAAGTCAGATCATGCATCACAGTAACAGCATGCAATGAACTTGATGTAAGTCATTAGGCATCTAAAGATAAATTTTGTGTCTGAGCCTGAGTGCCTTGAAATCACTGGCAATCAGCTTGCAATTTTTGTACATTAACTTTTCAGACACAGTTTTAAATGTGCCATGTTGGGTGAAGTTGTGGACTAAGGAAGAAATAAAATACTCCCATGCAATCTTTTTTTTATGGAAGACAACTAGAGAACAAATTGCTGATCCCCCTGTAACAATTTTTTCCATCTTCTGAAAGCAATGACTTGTACAGGGATATGCTTATGAGGACACACCGTAAGACTTCAGCAGTTATGTAGGATATCACAAGTTACAGCTTAGTATCTTCAAGGCCTGAAACAAGAATTTTCAACTAATAGGATGACAGGAAGACTTATTACCTCCTAACGTAAAAGTTACACAAATCTTGCCCTCTGTCTAGAATGCCCCCAGACAGATATGGAATTTGCAAAATCTTAAAAGAATTTTGGTATTAGGTAAGTTTAGAAGATGTTTCCAATGCTTTAGGTTTGAGTTTTCATTGTTACAACATGTGCAATTAGGCTTTTCCAGTAAAATGGGTCATGTGAACCAATGACATACCACTTACCACTGAAAGCACGAAATTGAGAAGAGCTGTGCCACTGTGGAAGAGGATTGTCACTAATGTTGTAACCGTAGTAAACAAGAGGCTCACATTGCGACTCATCACGATCCACAGAGACTCCAGGATCTGAAAAACAAGGGAGAAGTAAAGCAAAGTCAGGCACTGGATGCTATTAGCAAGGACAGAAAACTACTTACTGAGTGTTTTGTCTCCATCAAGCTATACAAAAATGACTTTTAAAAAAAAATCATCTTCCCTCACACCTACAACACAGCAGGTTCTATCAAGTGAAAATGTCTACTTTACCAAAGGTAAGTTTCTATGCAGCTGATTACAAGGTTTTGGAATTTTTCTCCCAATATTCAAAATTATTTCATTATGCAAAATTGCAAAAAACCTAGATGTGGTGACACTTTTTATTGTCATTAACATTGCTATCAAGCAGATATTGCCTTGAGAGAAAATATTCACCTTTTCAAAGGCAGAAATATTAAGACACAAAGAACAAGGAGTAACATCACAAGGTAGAAATAAATCTGAAGCTTCAAATCAAATACTAAAAGTGCTACTTCAATAAATTTGTTTTTAAAAGCTTTCATGGTAATGAAATGCATGTTTTTAATAATATCTGCAGAGAAATGCAAAAGTTGTGATTTTGAGTAAGGATGCATCAGTTAGTCAAGTAACTATGAAAAATAAATCAAACAATCTTAGATAATCTATTAAAATTTGTACTGGCTTGGGGAACTGATTGCTTATGGATACATACAGTAAAGACTAGTTTTGATGCATCAAAAGGAGGAACATGGAGGCATCCTAAATACAATGCACACCAGTTTCAAACATGTATTTCATCCAGAAGGAATACAGTAAGAATGTATTAGCCAAAGTGATTCTAACAAATAAAAGCAGCAAGGTCACAAACAAATCTTCTTTCAGATTAACTAAGGTAACTGGAAAAACTGTAAAGCTCTGACACAAAAGCCCTTCAGGTTCAAAGTTGTAAGTGAAGACTTCAAAACTAGCAACTGTTAGTCTTGGTTTAACAAATGGAAATAAGACTGAATTCAAACAAAACTAACCAACCAAAACTCCCCTAAAACCAAAAAAAACCCTTCCCCAGTATGCAGCATTTGTAAAGCAGACAAAGGAATGTAAGCCATGTGATCACCTCTCCTCTAGAAGTGAGTGAATCATATCAAACTTAATTTATTAAGCATGAACTTGAGAAGGCATAAGTGCTGGGGGAAATGACAGGGAATTAAAACCAGAAAGACCTACTTAGCTCATGCTTCCTACTATTCAATGGGAATTATGAATGTCAAAGCTCATCTTTTGCACAGATTTTATTAGTCTCTCTTGAGAATTCAAGTGAGGTTAGAAGTGAAGAGGACACTGCTGAAAAATGTTCTCCTACTGGTACCTGTTCCTTTGCTTCTTCTATGGATTACAAATTCACCCTGGGGGTGCTGCAGTGCTGTAAGCTCATCCAGCCCCCAGGTAACATTATGTGCACATTATGCTGTGAGGACTGTAAACACAGAGGACAGTGAATTCTGAGGCAATGGTTGGTAGCCAAAGCAGAGGCCTTCCAGCTGGTATTGAGTAAAGACAGTGCTATCATTGCTAATAGCAGGCCTTAAATTGTATGCAAGGTTCCCCTCCCAGATATTTAAGCCTGTTACAAGAACTGTATGAACAGGAGTGTGAACAGGAGCTTCTGTGCCACAGGTCTTCTGTTATAATGTGGAGTTTAATCACAGAACAGCAGCAAAGGCCTTGAAAATAGGGACACCGGTTGAAAACAAAGGCCCGTGAAACAGGAGCAGTGCTTTGAGTAAGAAGGCATTGAAGATGCACAACCTTTAGAGCTAGGAAGACTGCTTTTCCTTCAAGAAAATGAGGTAGGAACTAAGAAAGGGGAAAAACACCTCAAAAGGCAAACAACAGGACAAGGCACCTGTCATGACCTGGAAAATTAGTATTTCTCCCAAGTATGACAGCAGATAGTCCAGGGCAGAGGTCAAGGGGCAGGAGTTGTCTGGAATAAAAACACTTTATGAAAGGACAAGCTCCTTAATTTGAGGGAAGATGATGTCCATTAAGTTCCAGCTGTCCATACCTAAGAGCTCTTGAGCCAGCTCATTTAGACTCCTGTAACTCAGACCATTAAGGACAGCCTCTATTGGTGCCAACTACACAGCACCATCATGATGGTATTTTATCCTCACAGCCCATGTAGGACACGATTGCTAAGGACTGACCACTTGGAATACATAATGAAAAAACTAGGAGACTGTAAAGCAAACCATTAGCATGAAGTGCATTGGTAATGAAAATTGGTCTAGTCAAGTTTTGCTCTAGAGAGTAAAACTAGCCTGATTTAACAGTCTTCTAAATACAAATCACAGCAACTCTTAAGACCCTCACTTGCAACACATAAGCTGAGCTGACACCAGTGAGAATTCACAAAGAGAGGAGCTTGTTCCATCTGCCAGAGAAAAGCACAATTAGTGAGACCGTAGCAGTTTACTTCAAAATATGATGTTTCTCCAGTACAGGCAGGATTTATTGAACACTTTCTGTAGAAGCTTTAGCCTGAGGGCTGTTAACCAGGAGTATACAAACTGCAGGTGGTTTCAATGTAGGTATCACGTCATTCAATTAACATCAGGAACAGTTCTCCTACATGAATATCCTTGTTTGGTGGAGTCATTGATTTGAACTATTGAACTAGTTATCACCAGCATTTGCTTTAGCGTAAGTGCAGTTAGTGCCCTTCTACAGCTCTGGCATGTCTTATGAAAGCAACTGCATCTTTTACGACGCGTCTCCAACTACAGAATAATTCCTCGTTACCCATATGTATCATTAAAATTTCAAGATACAAGCTTTTCATAGCTAGGCTGAGAAGACAGACAGAGCAAACATTAATCATTACTGAATACAGTACCAGAACGTGCTCAAATACTTCCCTACCACTCACAAAATCAAATGATGTGCAGCTGCACCTAAGAGTTCATAACGCTGTTCACTTCCCAGAGCCTACTGCAGCTGAGTAGATGAGCTCACCTACTACACATAAAGAATTGTTAACACCTTGCCAGCTGAGAGTTCTCCAAAGCACAACAAAACAAGTGTGAATATTTATGCAACGTTACAGTACTTTCAGTTACTTTTTTATTATTAAATAACTGAAAACCACACCTCTTTCCCCAAACCACTGCTCTGTAAGCAGCCATGAGGGATCAATGTTTAAAAGAGCTATGAAGCTGTGCAGAATTCAGCACGCCCTTAAACATCACACTGTGCTGTGTCACCATCAGCATCAGTTCCTGTGCCTTTCCAATCTGTAACAGGCAAGAAAGCAAAACTGCACACAATGTTCTCAGGCATCTAGGGTGTCCTCTTGGCCACTTATAAACTGGTCAGCACCTGAAAATGAGGGTTAAAAGGCACTTGACCAAAACAGTAATTTGCTCAGAACTTCAAGTCAGCAAACTTCTGGAAGCCAGATAAATCTATGTACCTAACTTGATTCTAAAGATCAACAGACATATAAAGGGAACAAAACTGGACACAAAGATGTAAAAAAAACCCAAAAAACCACGCTAATTGATATATTACTGCAAAATGGACTGAATTAGCTATAAACTTATGGGATTACTTGAATAAATTACTGGAGCCAGAGAAAATATTAGGATATGTAGTAACTCACTGAAATATTTGAGAAGCTGACTTGATTTAAAACACACAGATCAGTCATGCTAAAGGCACAGAAACAGAAACAGAAATCTAACTAAGCTGAAGCTCCCTGTGTACATCTCTGTGGAAGGTTTTTTGTCTTCCTGTCTGGGAGATCTCTGAACGAGATACCACCTGCTGGTGGAATGATGAGTATTCTGGTGCAAGGAGCCGAAAGATCAAATTAAGAAGACATTAGCAATGTCTCCTATAACATCAAGGGAGCTCTGAGTCATCATTCACTGATTTAGCCAGCAGCGATTCACTTTCTCAATGCTACAAGCATACAAGAAATGGAGAAAAAGGGTATGAATGGAAAAGCAGATGAATGAGGAAAGAATGAATCTTTTTTATTTTTTAGAAATTAAATCTTAATAGTCCAGCTATGTGCTGCCTATTTAATCCATCTGATAAACTACCTTAGAGTGAAGCATGGGGTGCAAAATACAAGGCATAAGTGAGGATCCATTCTTGCTCTCTTTGAAAAGAATGAGGTGAAATAAACTCCACTTCAGAAACACATCACTGATTATACTATACTGGTTTTAAACACTACTGTTTAATACTGGAAAAAGGTAGCAGTGCTGCTAACACCAAAGCTTTTAGAAAAAAAGCTAACTGATGACTTGGAAAAGCTTATCTTCATATTAAATCTCCAGGCAATTTACATGTTTATATAGTAAATTACTTTAAAATAGTTAAGGTCTGTCTACATCAAACTACAGCTAAGCATAACTGCTATAATGAACAGCACATTTTGAGGGGGGTACACAAGTCTTCCAAGCTTTACCTGATACTCAGAATTTTGAATCAATGCATGTTGTTATAAATTAAACGAACAGCAGCAATTCCCCAGCACACCTACATCAGTGATTTAATTACATGCTTTCAACTCTAAAATGAAAAATTCTTCCACTACAGGAAAAAGCCTGAAGTGAAACACTAGCAGCTGTCTTCCTTTAATGTTTTTCTTAAAGCAAATGCTCCTTCACTTATTAAGGAGGAAGAACACTTCCTAGGATTTCCATCGATGGAAAAGAGCTTATCTGCTTGTGGCTCTAATGACACTGTCAAATAGCTGTATTTTCAGAGAAAACTGACATCTGTTCTATTCTGAAATACTTCAGAAAGCCAAGGGGCAAGCAAGACATTTATTTTTTGGTAAACTCAATCTATGCTTAAATATTTGTTACATGCAAGTAGTGTAATCATACACAATTATTCTTTTCCAAAAGTGGAGGAAATCTCATTAGAGCCGCATATCCACTTCTTTACAGCTATCTCATTGTCTTTAAATTATCTCCATGTTAAAAAAACCTGTCAACACAGCTTTAGGACTGTACTGTGTCTTGCCATATTCTTAAGAACTGCAAACTAGCATTGATTTCAAGTGTTCAACCTCACTCTCCCCCCATAAACAACACACTCAACCAAAAAAAAAAAAAAAAAAAAAAAGTTGTAACAGTTTGGGTTGGAAGGGACTTTAAAGATCATCTGGTCCCAATCCCCCTGCCACAGGCAGGGCCACCTTTCCTTAGGCCAGGTTGCTCCAAGCCCCATCTAATCTGGTCTAAATCCCACTCAAAGTTCATAAAATATGAAAACAGCAAACAAGCAAGAAACCCAAACCAAAGAATCTAAGCAAAAAAAAAATCAAATCCCCAGAACACACACTCCCAAAAGCACCCACATAATTTAAAATATTAACCCTTCCCAATTCAGTATGCCATCCTAATAACCCATTCTTCTACTTCAAAATACCAGGAGAAAGATTTTCATGCTGTGATAAGAACATAAATCCTGAATACAGTAAGGTTGCTTTGTATCTTAGGCTAGGTAAGAAACTTACTTAAAAATACCAGACTTCAGCAAAAACTTTTCTTATTTTCATACTCTCCATGTTTTAATGACCTAAACCAGCACAGAGATCATATTTTCATAAATTTTAATTTAAAATATTAGTATGAGTAATATTTATGCAATGCACTGTAAATGAGCAAGCCAGGAAAGAAAATGCTGCCCAGTACGGATGTGAAATTAGGATTTAGAGCTTTATACTAAGACGACTGTTTCACAGTCTGTCATTAAGGACATGAGTATATGGAGAAAAAAGACAGGTGTTTCCCCACAGCTGATGAGTAATGAGTTCCTGGAAATAAACAGGAAAGCAAGTCAATTGCTGGCACTTTTTTTCTTGAACTTCGAAACCAGTTTTTAGAAGTAAAGCAAGCATGTTAGCTAGATGAAAATTTTAATATTAATGTTTTTCATTCTTAAATATTTATTCTCTTTAGACTTTTCTTCCCCTCTCTCTAGCCTGCTTAGATTACTGAAGCACACTTTACATCATGGTTTCTGAGCACTGTGCAGCAATGCTGCAAATGACACGCTCTTATCATGTAGTTTCTCCTCCTTCTGTTCCTCTTGCCTAGAAGGAAACTCCACATTGATTTTAAATCATGATGTGCTGTGCATTTTTAAATCCTCTGCCTCAAGCATGCATGGCCAACTTTGAGAAAGCATTAAGCAAATTTCATTATTAACTGAAAAAAGGTTTACTGCAATAAAGTTTCTCTCAACTTTTTCTTGTTTCATGTCTTGTTCTCTGGTAGAAGCTGTAACAGTTTAAGCAGCAGTTGGGAAGACAGAAAAAGCACACATGCCTATCAGTCTAAACCAAGAACTGCCTGGAGGCAAATACTAGCTTTAATTGCATCCACAGAGCTGCCATGGTGCCAGTTAGGTATAAATAATAAGTCTTCCAAAATTGAAGATACTTCTAATAATGACAACAGCTCAAGTCAAAGATGAACTGTATTGGGGATTGACTCTGTATATTAAGCATTTTGGACTTAACATGATTTTTTAGTGAAACACTTCAGTTTGGACTGCTTTCAATGCTTCCTCATTTTCTCCTCATAAGGTGAAAGGTTTTTATTCAGGAATTCACACTGTGTAAAATATTTATTTCACTCTCCACAGAACTTTCATAAAAAAGAAAAATAAGCTGCTTTCAATCCAACAAATAATAATAATTTGAGGCAAAAAAAAAGATGACCCCTGCTTTTATTGCTTGGTTTTATTTTCATAACCTCTTAGTTAATAGCTTCTTCAGTTATAACCTATACCACCTGGTTTCTTCTTTAAAGAGAAAAGACTGCATAAAATAATGCATTGAAAATCAGCTTGCAGGTGACACAGGTAACAACCTGCCTCAGGAAGACAGCTGGGAAGCTGGTATCCACGAAGATGCTGAAATCACAAGAGCTTCTTTATCATGAACATTTCTGTTTGTTTTACAGTTATATCTTAAATAGGTTTACAATAATTGCTTAGGTAATTGTAAGTAACACTAGCAGTGTTTCCCTAATTTTCCATGTACTTGAATCCATAACCTTAGTGGTACTCCAAGGAGAAATTGCTATCAGTTAAAAAATTAGACCAATTTCATAGTAAGTGCAAAGAATACGTACGGAGAGAAATGTTTCAATGTTATCATGAACAAATGATGCAACATCTTGCCAGTCCAAAATATCTCCAAGCCAGCTGTTCTGACGGTTAATGTGCCACTTGTGTCCTTTGTGTCTTCCAGAATGTGTTACATTCTTAAAAAGAGACAAAGAAAATAGACATTCAAATAAAATAAAGAGAAATGAGAAAGTCAAAAGCTAATGATTTACACTGATGTTTTCTTAATGAGGAATAGATCCAACATGCATCTAAATACTGAGAGCTGCTTTAACTGGTATCCCCAAAAACAGCTGGAAGTACTCTGTACACTGGGAAAATTAAAATCTGACAGAAAACTGTAGTTAATGATCCCATTTAATTACATATCTGTATATCATACTGATTCAACTCTGTTAAAAACTAACTACTGCTTGACTGACACAATGGTATCTATTTTGCTTTTAATGAGAGCACACTAGAAAGAGGTAATGATTTCAGTTATTGCCTACATAATTTACTGTTTGCAACACCCAAGTTTTCCCAGTATAGCCCATAAAGAAAAATGCAAGCAGAAGTTGAAGCAAGTATTTTTCTCTACTATTAGTTTCTACCTCTCCACAGGTAATGTTCCATCAAACGAAACCTAAAAGCTGAACTGGATGCATGGAGGATTTCTTCTGACTACACACCTTTGTAACTGCAACACAACAAGACAACAGGACATGGCCATAAAAACAACAGCTAACTCCTTAAGTGGCTCCTCCCTAATTATGAAGTTGCCTATTGCCCAGTGAATCACACCTGATCACCATCCTGAATGAGGCTATTTGACTCAGTCTGGGACTGTGACAAGTGCTTCAGAGAAGGATGCCAAAAATGTCTGTAAGCAAGCTTAAGCAAACCCGCTGACTACAACATCCTAGTCTTTAATAGAAGGAGACTTCTCAAGTTCTTAACTCTGATTTTTATAATAAGCATTCCACTGCTTGTTAAAATTTTCAGAACACTTTTAGCCTTACCAGCCTACATTCAAAATGACACTATCTTTTTTTGCCACAAATGGCAAGTAACATCCCAAGTGAGGTCCCTGCACTGATTTATCTAAGAGCATTACATTTTCTGCTTTTTACCAATTCTCTCTAGATGCACCGTTACACTTTGTGATGCACAATTAGCAACCTTCATTAACAATCCACCACCAATACGGAGACCTTTCTTCTGAATGGGCAATTTATTTAGGGCAGAACCATATGAGTAGTCAAAAACCTCCCTCCAACAGGCCTTCTGTATTTGTAAACTGTATGAAAACCTATCATCTGTTCATCTAGTTCTGTACTGAAAATGTTCCTTCTTTAATGCAAAGATCTTCTCAGAACTTCAGAGGTACTTGAAAAATAACTGCATGAAGAAAAGTGTTAATAGAATCACAATCATTTAAATATACAGAAGTATTTCAGGAATATGACTTCTGAATTTGGTATTTCCATTGCGCAATGATTAATGAATTGGTTTTTCCTTTAAAAGGCAAACAGCACTGGCAGCATAAAAATTATTTAACTCTTGAACTTTTCAAGATTCAGTGTACAGAACCCATTATAAGATGGCTGCAAAAGTGCACTGTAAGGAACCTAACAAGAGGACAATTACTTTCTCACAATTTCAAATTTATAGAAGTTACACAAATCATGCAGAAGACCAGTTTCCTTTTCCCAACACCTCAGTGACACAAAAATTCAGCAGAAAGTGCTAAACTAAGAAATACTAATTATAAAAAGTGAGAAAACCGTAAATTAAATGGCACACATAAAAACACAACTACTTAAGTGTAGGACACAGCTCTGGCTGTACTCAAACTGTGACTGCAGCATGATCTTACACACGTTTTACATTTTTACCTTTTTTTTACTGACCTTTACTCAACCTTCCAACTTTCTGCTAATCCCTTCCTCAGAAATGCATACTTAGCATAATTATCTCAGAGTATTAAGTGATAGTTTATATAAATACCATTTAAATAAGTTACCCACCTTCACAAACCAAGAGTGATAAAGCCTGTCCCAGAGCTCCAGCACTTGTTTCTCAATCACAGCAGTGTTATTTACTTTTTCTCCTAAAATCTTATGGAGCTAAAACACATAAAAATCTTTTATTACACAGGACAGAATAAAGCAGCCATCTACTGATGAACTTCAAGCTTGATGAATCACATAAGAGTGTCTGTAAAGGTATGTCTCACACCCAAATTATTAGAAAAAATCAGTATCAATGTGAAATACACACTTCAGATAACATGGTTTACAATACAAAGACTGTGTTGAAAAACATTCTGCTGCACTAAGGACTTCTTTCTGAGCTGAAAAACCAATGCTGTCTCTAGAATGCTTAATCCAAAACCCTCGATCATATCTTTAGGGTAAATATTTCAAATAATTTGAGATGTGTGCTAGATATCAAAATATATAAGTAAGAATCTTGGCAATTTCTTCTGAAGTTAGCTTAACTATATAAATTATGATTAAAAAAATGTCCAGTGCACCACACCCAGCCCACACAGAAATTAGAATACTGGGGAGAGGGAGGGGTGGTGGTCGCAATGGAAGTCTACGCTGTCTACGATAGGACAGCTAAAGCCAGTTAAAAAAAAAACTACACCATTTCATTTGATGCATTTTCACTGGGAATCATTAGAATGATGACAGATTCTGCAGCTCTTAAAAATAAACTATCCTCTGAGCAGAAAAGACTACTGAAACAACTCCCACTCTTCCTTCAAAAGTCACAAGCCAGAGAGTAGAAAGAACAGATCTGTCAACAAAATGGTTAAGCACACAGAAAAGAACTACTGACAAATACATTTTTATTTCTTTTTACTCTTATGAAATACAAGAAATTAAAGAACAACTGGAGGTTTTTGAGAGCTGACTCCTACCTTGTGTGTGATCCATTCTCGGCCATACTGGTATACGTTGTTCGCTGCGGAATTGAGCGCCTTCTGAATGACCTGGGCTTCTGGGAGCCAGCTGGGTGGGGGGGGAGTTTAAAGAGGGAAAACAAAGTTAACTGCCATATACTACACACATTTCATTACACCCAAAACACATTGCAAATTAACATTTTTGAAACAACAACAAATCATTACAGTTAAATACATATAAACTTATTACAACTCTAATGTTTCCTTCTACATATCAAGGAATAGATTTTCCCATAAGCAAAGCACAATTAAATCTAGGGCATGTCATTGCATTTAAAATCCTCCAAGGTTCCTGAAACCTTAATTAAATTGATATCTCGACTTTTTCAAAAGAGATCTCTTCAATCTGTATGTGTGCTATTCACACTACATTTTTTTCCCCCAGAGTTTTCTGAAAATACTGTATGAAGCAGTCACATCTAGCTGCAAACACAACCTTCTGAATTACAAGCTGAATGTAAATTGTTAACATAGTTTCCATGAAAAAGCAACCAGTTGAAAAAGGGTTTGGACATCACTTATTTCTAAGTCCTCACCAAACTACCTGCTTGTGAATTTCTTCAGGGACTCACATCACTTTCAAGCAATGTACCCTACTGAGTTGCCAGCATCTCACCACTTGTGAATATAGGGCACAAAATCTCTGCTTTGACTTTCTTTTTACATCTTGATTTCAACGGCACTTGTTGGAGCCCTTCCAAAACAAAACGAAAGCACTCAGGTGCTATACTTGTTCACCTGTCTGAAGATCAACATGGAAGCTCTTCTGCCTGTATAAAGCTTCAGAAATGTCCCAGATTGGAATTCCAAGATATTTCAGTCACTCACCTCTAAACATAATATGAGCATCAAGCTCTGAAAGCTGGTAAAGCTTCATGGATTTGGCAAGAGATATTCTTACTCTTTGTGAATTAAATATACTCTTCTGGATACTTCAAATTTGGAAGAAAACACTGAAAGTAAAAAGTTATGCTACAATTCTGCTAATGATTCAACTAGTACTCCAGTAGTTTCATCATGTAAATAAGCTTCTGACAGTCAAATTTCCATTTTCATTAGTCCCACTTATTTCCATCTTACAGCAAAACAGAAAGGCCAAACAACACAAGAGATGCCATGAAGAAGTAAAACCACTTTAAGTGCTTTCTGTTCTCATCACTGTGATTACTTTAGTGCTAAAGCATGTATTACTACAGTGGTTATTAACTACATCCTTTTAGTTCTGTTTCTGAAAAATCGTTTTGCTCTTATAATACTGAATGTGCTTTCTTTCAATTTTCTTAAACCACCATCACTTTGATTAGAATGGGCCCTTGAAAGAGTCAACCATTCTTATTCTGGAGGGATCTTTTTTTCCTGGCATTAAATTGGTATCTCACCTTTGCCCAATGTCTGTTTAGCTGAAGCAGAATGAAAGCCACCTGGAACCTGCCCCCCCTAAAATCACACTTTTTCAGTCTCACTTATTCCCCCTCAGATGTTCATGCAATCACTCCTTTACTCACCAGCATGCCCTTGTTTTCCTCTACATGCATTTCTCTCAAAACCTTCTCTCTCCCTTAACATTTGCCTTGGTGTTTACTTTAATCATTACACAGACTAAACCTTACAAACTTCCCACTGCGCACACTATACACATCTCCCTTAATAGGAATGGCCCTCCCCAACTGATTCATACCAAACTCTCCCCATCCACCATTCTTTCCACCCTTGAACTCTTGTTCAGTTCACTCCAGAAACAATGTCTTCAACTCCTATGCCCTCAAAGGCATTCTGCATCGATCTCTCCACACTGAAAAAATAATTTAGCTCTGTCTTGAAACTTTCCAGGGAGAGCATTCTTTGCCAGCACTTTTCTTTCATACGAAAAAAATACTGATCTCTTTTTTCTCGGCACTATACAGGTTTCTTCTCCACAACTGTAGCTAGAAAAGTTCATACAGCCATCCTTCACCACCAAAATCCAACCAGTCCTCAAATGAAGTATCACACTGACAGTCCTCCAGAGTGATGCATAAACATCCCTGCTGTCTGAGAGTTCAGCTTTTACATCTGCCTGCGAGAGCCACCCACATTTCTGTTCATCCAGGGGATTTTTCAAATTAAAAACTATTCATTAGAGCACCTGGAAGTTTTTTCATCCCCCCTATACTATTTGCTTAACTTCAGCATTCTTACTTTGCCCATTCTGGGTGACTGGCTACTGTCTCATTGATCAAGCTGCTTGTGACTTGAATCATGTGAACGCTCTCCTGATGTACCTAAATTAAAGATAGAGAGGAGAAGTGTTATGTAGTGCAAACTACAGCTCTTCCTACATTCAGAAAGATTTTTTTTTTTTTTTTTTTTTTGGGGGGGGGGGCAGGTATTGGGAGGAAGAGGATGGGGTGGTGGGGGAAGAGGAGGAGGGGGGAAGTGACCAGTTTGTACATTTAAAAAATAATTCTTCCAGTGCAAACAACCCACTATGAAGAAGGAAGTTCCATTAACCCAAGAAAAACCTAGTCAATACAATAATCATCACTCTGTTTTGAAAATTCTGGTCACTAGTAATAGCAAATGGAAATTTAAACCTTATCACATCAGTGGAAAAAAATTTAACAGTAACAGCAGTGCTGTCAAGGGAAGCAGTAAAATATAAAGCACAGTTTCAAATATAATTTTTTAAGCCATGGATCAAAGAAGCATAAAAATTAATGAATACTTAACTCTAACATGACCAGTCATGCTATGAAGTGCCTGACCAAATAAATTCTTCAGTAAGAATGATAAAATACACCTTTTATAAATATCTTAATAGTCCTTTTATGAATATAAGGAAGCTTTAGGCAGGAATGTTTGCACAATTTCTAAGGTTTTCAATTTTAAGTACTCAACACTATATATGCTACATTTTGGAAAAAGGAGATTGACATCATAACCAACTGATCTTTGTTCCATAACTGTATTCAAATCAAACAGTCAATCTCCATTGATCGTTTCAAGTATGAACACAGCTCCATTAGGGAAAAAGGAAAAAAAAAAAAGTCCATGAGTGACCTCTTCTGGTGAACAAAAAAAAACCCAACAAACCCACACGCAACCATAAACCAAAAATCAATTTCAGAGAATATCTGATCATGAATCTCAGTACATTTAACTCAGAAAAGGATACCATGAGGTTATTACAGGCAATTACACCAAAAAATCTGCAAACACACCTTAAGCATTTTGCAAATGTTTCTGATGCAAGGTAAATTAAAAGAAAAAATTCTAAGTAGTTCTTCTGTTGACAAGGAAGGTGTTGACAGGATGCAAAACAAATCTGTTCCTGTAATACATAAGCTAGTAATTCTTTCACTAGAATAAATTTTGCATTTCCAAATGTCTATATATTAGCCTTGTCACATACGTAAAAAACCACAAAAATACAAAGAAATATAAATATTGAGATTTTGGTATATTTTTGTATATTCATTCTATAGTCTTGGAATGGTGACAAGTTCAACTAGAGAGCAATTAGTTCCTAAGCATTTATAAGAACTCTTAAAGCTATACAATCTCGTATAAATATCAGTAACCTCCATCAGCAATGAAAATGAGCTCTACAATTGTATTCGTTAGCACACTGTACCTTTGCTGTAAGGAGAAGAGCTAGCAGAAGGGTTCCTATCACTAGCAAAAATATTATGAAAATGCTGATTATTTTATCTAGCATTTTCTCCAACCACACGATAATCTGTGCAGAAAAAAAAAAGAAAAAACAAATTATAGCATATAAATCAATCTTTTATGAAAGCAATGCGATATGCTATGCGACAGTATTGTTATTTTTATTTATAATCACAGTACAAAATCAGGCTCTAATCAAACAGCATTTATGCCCAAGCTTGGAAATGAACAATTAACAAGCGATGTTAGCATGATTAAGGTCATGGTATGACATGTGATTTTGCAAAAAACATGTACACATTACCACACAACACAGCAAGCTCTCTGCAAAGCAAGCAATAATTCAACAGTTACTTACTAGACCTAGAGAAGTACCTAAAAAAGACATTCATGTCAGCTAGAACCCAGAATTTTGTCTTTGTTTCTTGTCCTTCAGCAACTTGGAAACTTACAGACACTGTCTGCACAGGATTTCAAAGCTACCAAGGTATACTGTAAAGCACAACCATAACTTTCAGATTTGAATAGCTAAGAGCCATCTAAATGACAAATGAGGTATTTTTGCAAGTAATAAAATTTTTAAAGCTGCCTCATCACCTTCTGAACTTAAATGGGACAGGTGGGGTTCTACATTATTGAATATCAGGCCAATTATTCACCATCAACTATTTCTATCCACTTCCAGTCTCAGGAGGATGCTCAGCATTAAGCATGCATCAGCTGAATTGACTGATACAGGAAATAGGCATGCTTACAAAAAGGCCCATTCTATACATGTCCATAAGCAAATGGTGATACCACATTCAAGTAGAGAAATTCTGATAACGTCATTCAAAACAACGAAACTGCTCAGTCACATGACTTTGCAGAGTGCTCTGGAATAGTGCAAGCTGAGCTTCATCTCATACACAAATTGACTGTTTACATAAAAAGCTGTGAAAGCACATGCAAATATGACCAAATACATTCTTCTAGCGCCTATGGTTCAAATACCAGGTCTATTTCTACTCCATTTAGCATTACTACAGGAAAAAGCAACAAAACAACTGTAAAATTTGTGATTTAAGAGAACTGAGGTCAAAGCCAATGTGTAGTAAGCAAAAGTACTTTTGAGTACAAGTTATATATTCAACAATTAAGTTGGTAACATTTTAGTTAGAGATCTTATAAAGCTACTAATATGCATGCTGATGGTTTACATTAGTTCCTTCTTCATTATTTACCCTAGCCCTACACATGAAATCAACCCTGGAACAACGAACTTCTCAGACTGCTGTGTGATGATTGAATTGGTCAACACTGAAGTTAGATCTCCTATTTGAAAAAAGGATTCTTTTTGTGTGTGTTCATCTGGTAGCATCTGAGCATTTAATGTACATCAAGCAATTATTTTTAAACTTCAGGTTTTTACAACCAGCTCCTTGTTTGATCTAAATTAACTCAAGGATTATATTCAGCATTTTAGAACTGTTGTTCAAAATGATGACAAAAACTAAAAGAAAGTAAAATCCTTTTAGAAGTAACAAGGTGTTGAGCCAGCAAGTTTTTGTAACAAGATCTGCACTACATTAAGAACTGCAGAAAGGAACTCAGGGAACATGAGGCATTGTGAAAAAATCTTTTGTCTTACATAGTTTTAACAGTTTTCAGCATTGCTGAAATACTTCAGCCATCAGAAATGCCTTGCCAGTGCTGGAAGGAGGTGACCTGCCTGCACTAGTACTGCAGCTCTCTGGAAAACTTTGAGTACCCCCTACATAGGGCATATATATGGTGTATATATAGAGGTTACCTCTTTGGAAATAAGACTGAAACAGGACTTGCTGTGCCCTTCCAAGTTTCGTGTACATCTAATGATTATGCAAGAGAAGCAAGAAATAAAAGCCCTTGTTTTAAAGGACAGAAATCAAAAACATCACCAAAAAACCAGCACTGGATGGGCAGGGGAAGAAAATTTTACAGCATGGACTTCAAAATGAAGCTACTAAAAATTAAAGCTGCCCTTGTCATTTCAGACAAAGTTCAAACTGCTATTTACTTTCTAAGTCAGAGATAAAAGAAATCCAGTAGTCTTACATAGAGCACCTTAATCAGATTCACTGAATCCATGTAACTGAAGTACTGTCAAAGATTTCCAAAAATGCTAGGCTCAATGGTTGTGTGAGGGGTATCAAATAGGTGAAATGTCAGTGGAGCTAAGGCTGAATACGTTAGACGTTTTGCCACGTAGCAACTACTGGAAGGTCAAACTCCAAAAGACCAGGATGATGACTCTCTCCAAGATGGCACATGACAGACAAGGTATCTTACCTGACACCTGTACTGTGGGTTCAAACATGCCTGACTGCCATTAAAGTGCAGTTACAGCACATGTAAATCCTGGATTACCTTTAATCTAGTTAGCAAAGTCATGGCAGCACTGATGAGGTGCAGCAGCCTCAGCCAAGCAAGTCCACCTTGTCTCTATTTACTCAGTCAGGCAGCCCAAGGAAGGCTTGATGAAAGCCAGCATTGGCAAGCCTACAGGTACTGCAATTACATCTCTCAACACAGGCTTAAGGGGATCCAAGTTATACAAGTGGTACAGACGTATCACAGGAGAAGACTGAATTGCACTGAGTATCACAGAAGTAAAAGCAGATGGACAACATTCACTTAAGGCTATATTTACTCTTTTTTTTTTTCCTATAAAAACACACTTCATTTCCCTACATTAACCCCCAATACTTCCTTAGCAAACCCTCACCTTTGCACACTCATGCTAAACAATGCATAGGAGCAGCTAAGCTACTCGCTGCAGGGAAGCTACGCTGTTAAATGCCTGTGTGGTTGTACTTACCACTGAATCAGGTCCAGACTTCACTCCTACCCCAACCGTGCCAGGCCTCCCTTTACACCCTTCCTGTAAACCATGGGCATGCACACAGAGACAAACATGTACTGACTAAATGCTACTCATTAGCCAGAGGTCATGAAGTTTTATATTTGGTTCCAAGCTTCTAAGCTAAAGGTTAGTCAACAGAGGAAAGCTGAGGCTGCCACAACATCTGAAATTATGCAAAGGTCAAGGAAAGGCAGGCTCCTAAGCTACAGAAGGTCACACTCGTAAAACCAAACTGAAATGTTACTGATTTGTGATAGGCTGTCCAAAAAAACCTATCCTTAATTGTCACAGTTTTGAAATGCAATTATCAAGGTTTGTTTTTAAAATTTAGCTCCCTGTAAAAAGGTTTTTTTGATTGAGTTACCCTCTATTGGAAAGCTCCTCAATAATTTGCGAGCAC
Organism: Corvus kubaryi; assembly: GCF_017639235.1. Taxonomy (NCBI): domain Eukaryota; kingdom Metazoa; phylum Chordata; class Aves; order Passeriformes; family Corvidae; genus Corvus; species Corvus kubaryi. The sequence continues at coordinate 16,216,692 of NW_024582056.1, forward strand.
TTCCTCTTTCAGCTTTTGGATGATGATACAAACCGTATTATACTAAGCTGTAAAAGAACTACAGTCCATACTTAAAATTCAGAAATCCTGCCACCTAGACAGGTTCTCCATGTTATGCAGTATGATACATCATCTATGAATTAATATTTGCATGTTGCATACTGCACAGCCTTCAGAGCAGTAGTTTTTCTAGCACGTTTGATTTACTACATTACCCAAACAGTGAAGCACACCTAGGCATCCACTTCATTTTCAACTGAATTTATATAAAATTACCAACAAGAACTTTTATTATTTTCTGTAAACAACTCCACTATTTATGAAGATTTTTTCCCAAGACATTCCTTAGACTTGTCATTTCCCTTTAGTTCAGAAAATATTTGAAGATACCACCATCTCCTTAATATCATCTGCAGAGAATAAGGGGAAGTCTGTAACCAGAACACATCCCAAGGTTATGCTGAAATGAATCAGCTGAGTAGTTAAGCTAGAAAAGGTAGAAAACAGAGTATGTGAGGTCTCAAGTCTACTTAAACCAGTGTCCCTCCAACAGCAGCAGAAGAATTTAGCAATTCCTCCTAAAGACTCCTGCCACAGAAAATGTTATTAAGAACAAATTATGCTAGACTGATGGAATCTGTTCTATACTTTGAGCTACATCTACCATGAACAGGAATCAAAAAGCCAAGGTCTATCACTAGCAGTCATAATCAACCATCATTTCAAACTCTGCCATATCCATATGATTTTTAATTTCCTGCTGGATTATCAGAAATTTATCTTGGTGTTCTCTCAAGTAATTCCCTTCAAAGACAAAGCAAAAAGGAGAAAGACACACACAAAAAAAATCACTTTTTAACTGCAACCAGTGTTCTGTATTACAAATCTCCTCCTTTCTTTGCCTGTGACAGAATATGACTTTTTTTTTAATTTTTAAAAAAATCATCAAAACACCACACACAACAAAACAAACCCACTGACTGCACATTTTTTTCACTGATTATAATATTACTACTGTATGTTCATGCACAGAAGTCAACACTGTACGTAATACTATAGGACTTTCAGGATTTCTACTTATGAAACTGTAAAGTATTCAAAAACAACTCCAAGGAACTAAAAAAACCCACACTCTGTTAAGAAACTATATCCACAAGGTTTTGCCAAATAATGCTAATTTCTAAACTGAAAATAAAATCCAGGCATTTTAGCATTTAGAGCAATTAAATTTTTTTTAGAACTTACTCATATTAAGGAAAAAAAACGTATCTACACATATGAATTTTCAAAGAAAATGACGAATTCAGAGCCAGAAAAAAAGCAGTTGAGAGTACACGTTCTCTTGTGGCTCACCAAATGCAGCTCTTCACCTGAACTCTGCCAACAAACCAATATCTAATAAAAAAAATTCATGAAGAATTATGGTTGCACGTATTTACTAACCACAAGTCACTCACATAAGACAAACATTTCAAAGTTGGGAAATAAAAAAGTAATTTTAAAACAGGAGAAATACAGTCAAGGGCAAAAGAACATTAAAAAATGCCCCTCTTCATGGACAATTTTAACTGAACCATGAAGCAAGCAACTCCTTCCTCTTTTTCAGAAACACAGAAAGCCCTCTCAACATAGAATCCTGTGCTCATTTATTAAATACTGAAGATCAAACTTTCTAAATTCATTGTATCTGCTCAGCCTAGAACTACATGTGTCACTATTAGCATTACTCCCCATCAGCCATTCATGGCAGATACCAGCTGTGTACCCTCACTTCTTTGTTTACAAGAACCTTTTATATATATTTTATCACATACCAGATTTTCACCTGTAAATTCTGAGGGTTTTTGTTGTTATTTTTTATATGGTGCCTGCTATAGGCATCCCTCCCTAGCTCTGCACTTGTCTGAAGCAATGCCACTGCTCAAGTCACAGAGAAATATCACTGAATTTAGTTGCTGTTCAGATCTCAGTCACACATGAAGCCAAAGCAGCTCTAACTTCTCTTGGGATGACAGTTCCCCAAAAAACAATAGTTAAACCTAGTTGGCTAAAATGAACCATGGGAACTGGGAATAACATTCCTTAGGAAACATCACACACTTCTTTTAAAAGCTACTCAACAGGAAAAAAGAGATTTTAGCCATATCAACTGCTTTTTTTTTTTTTTTTTTTTTTTTTTACTAGCCTCTCTCTTCCCTTCACACTTGTTAAGAATCAGCAGTTCTGAGGCCATGCAAAGCCTCATTTTGTATGTATTCACTGCTGGTACACTACATACTATGCCTGTGTACACAGACAAGTTTGACACTTCAGAAGTAAAAGATGGACAGCACTCACTGAACCTAGTCCATGCACTTACACTCAGCTTTATACCTGTGCTTCACACCCTTGCCACTCCCATGTTAATTCAATTAACTGCTTTCTCTGAGCAGAGAGTAGCTCTCCAGACTGGAGAGAACTGGTTTTGTTAGGTGTACAAGTAGGGACCAGGTGAAGATCAACTGTTCTTAAATAAAAGTGCCCATAAATCAAACTACCCCTTGAAAGGCTAATGCAATACTCTGCTGTACAAAACATTTAACTATGTGCATTCACTGGAGTAGAAGAGATCAGATAGAATTATATGACATTCAGTAGCTTATACCAAGAGCTGGAAAAGAGGCATTTGAGAGACAAATCTATGAAGCAAGGCATGTTAAAGAGTGTTCATGCTGCAAAATAAAAAAAAAAAATTATAAAAAAATCAAACTCTCCAAAACCACAGAATCCATTAGTTGGAATCACAATTTTTCTATTTATTTACCTTCTTATTAAGCCAGTGCCACAGCTTGTCAGTGGCAGGGGGAGATGGAAGAAAAGGGAAAAAAACACAACACAGTGGAAAATTATTGAAAAATGCAGTAAATAGGGAAAAAAAGCAATGAGAGGCAGGCAAAGTTATCCACAGAATGAAAATGAAATTGTTCTAGACACAAAGGTAAATTGCAATAGGAAGAAAAGATCATAACAACTTCTAAAGCAAGAACCTGGGTTTTACTATCAACATGCACTTTTGAAACAAAGAGGGATATAACAAATACGAACAACTTCAATGGTATTAACAGAGCTATCAGCACAATCTGGGCAATTCCAGTTTAATTATACTGAGAGCTACCATCAGATTTCAGAGCAGGACTTGTAAAAGTACTCCAAGAAGAGCATTTCAGCAAAACACCAAATCTTAACAAGAGATATTTGTTTAGGGCATTAATACTCCCATTCAGGCACTCAAACACTCCCATTCTATGCATTTCAAAACACTCCTATTATGTCAATTACTGTTGAACAGATTTTATATGTTTTTTTGGTACCACACTCATATTAAAGCATTCATATTCAACAGCACAGCATCAAATACATAATTAAGTCTGACATACAACAGCAAATTGTAGATCATATAAATGTACAGATTTCATGTAATTCTCCTTGCACCTCTCAACAGTCAATTTCTCCTTTTGCACTAAAGTTATTTTTCTTTACTGATGCTCATCCACATGCTAAAGTACACCCATTTTAGGATCTAGTTCATGTAGGACTACACTCTTAATTCTAACCATTAGTAATCAATTATTAGCATAAACACAACAGTGAAGAGCTTTAATGCTGTTATTCATCTGTGTTAGGGATTAAGATCACATAAGTAAAGTTTTGTTTCTCTCTGAAAACAAGATCACTGAATTCTCAGTAAATCTAGCATGTTTGCCAGCTGCCAGAAATTATATTAGCTCCCAATGGAAACAGAAGGTAAGAATATTTCAAATTTATAAAAATCTCATTAATAAAGTTGATCAAGTTAGAAGCAGACTGACAAAGAAACGAACATTAGGAAACATGAAAATAAAATGTCACAAAGCACCCACGTTTACTAGCTTTTACTACTCATGGAAAGAGTCACAGTCAGAGAATCCATTACAAAGCTTCAAAAGCCTCAAACTGACACTGTAGAATTTGTTTCTACTTTACCTCTTCACTTATGGAATAACTTATCTGTGAAAAAAGGCAAAGTTGTTTTCTGATTCAATGACATACTTTTAACTTTACTACTGAACTTTAAAACCTACTTCCTTTTGGAAAAACCATAGAGCTCATGGCTGTATTGCTCCCCTTTGCAATTCCGTACAAAATACAACAAAAGAGCACTATGATTTTTGCAGAATGTGAAAGGAAGTCTTTGGTATTTTCCTCTAATTTCAGCCTCTGGGAATTGGATAATAAATGCAGTAACTAGGAAATAAATAACACTTGAATGTCAAAAATAACAGTATTTTTTATTCTTGTTTAAGACAATACCTGGGAGGCTCTACCTGCCTACTAGCTTACCAACACTGATGTTTAAGTAGTTCTACAAATGTAATCAACCTGCATTTGAAAATAGGCTACAGCTTAATTCTGATCTTCAAGTCATACAAAATTAATAAGGCTATAACCATTTTTCCAGTATTTTATTGGAAAACTATTCATCTAAGATCTTACATGTCTATGAAAGTATTTTCTAAAATAATGTAAGTACTGGCAGAGATTCTGCTTGTTTTCTGTGCTTGGCTAAACTATATGCTAAGTGTGGTACCAGAAGAAATAAAAGTTAACTTTATCCAAAGTCCAAATAATGTAAACAATCCACATATAAAATTCTAGTGCACTATACCAAGAAAAAGCATATAACAACTACATGATTCACTCAAGTACACTAGAAAGCATGCATGTAAAATATTAGTACATTCCAACAAGTAAAAGTCTATTGCATGCAGCTCAGCTACTGCCAATGCTGCTGAACTCCCTCAAAAATTCTATAATCCAACTGTAGTCACCATACTGAAAGACAACAGTCCTCTTTAAAATAAAAAATTATCAGTAAAGAGAGTTATTAATTCTTTGTTGTTAATAAGAACACACATGATACCATATCTATTAAGATGGTTTGGTGGCTGACAACAGAAACCTCCCTACTCTCCCCTCCAGGAAGTCTCTCACACCTGTCTGTTGACCCTCCATGAGGAAAATGCACAGACAGGGACTAAAGAATAAGTAGCAACATCCTATTTTCATAGTCAATATTTAAAGGAGGCACATTCAGACAGACTGACCTACTGCTTACAAAAAAAAAAAAAAAAGAAAAACAGTGCCCTTTCTTTTCTCTTGATCAGAATTTCTCTTCATTTCAAATTTCTCTGCACTTCTGAGATAATCAGGGTAAATGATAATTGTGAAAGAAGAGAAGCAGTTCTTTTCTTGATGCTTTTGTTACAGATATAACCAATAAAGCTCAGATTTGCATGTGTGAGCAGTACTCACCCATTTCTCACAATGGGTTATTTTCCACACTATCTACACTAGCCTCCTAAAATTTGTTTGGCAGGAAGACATGCCACTCTAAGATGTATTCCTCCTTCTCACTGCATTTCACTCAAATCTGGAACTATTTCCTAACTGGGCATACCAAGTTTGCCAGCCCAAGCAGTACCACTAAATATTTGTGTAAAACAGACCTTCTCAGTGGCTTGTTGTACTTAGCTAAGAGCCTCAATACATCCTGATGCTAAGGTTCAGTTTCCAATTAACTCAGCATACAAACAAAAAACCAAACAAAACAAAAACCCTAAGCAGATTCAGCTCCCATGAAAAGAAACTACAAATAGAATATTAAAAAGTTAAACATCTAATTGCAAACGAAATGATCCCTAGGTCTTGGTTTCTCACACACACCCATAACAGGCAACCTGTAACAATTTACTCCCCAAATTTCTATTTTGTGTTTGCATAATTTTTACTTCCTCTTCAACAGTACCTACTGAAGCTGAAACATTCAGTAATCCAACTTAAAAAATCTTGCAAGGATGTCATTTTCATTCCTCTTGTTTCCCTGTCCCTACAAGAAACATAACAGACAATATTCTGTGGCACTGCTTCCCAAATTCTGAGGTACCATGCATCCATCATCCTACCATACACAGAATAAGCATAGCCAGTAGAACTTAAAAGATACGGAAGTATTAGTGTGATAAGCGTTGGAAGACTACATATAATCCCAGCCACCCATGCTAAATGCCAGCTGAAACAGAATTAAAATAGGCACAAATGAGGACAACAGAATCATGCAGATTATCAAGCGCTTTTCTTGTAATGGCTGGGAGAGCTCAAATTACTTTAATACACAGCGCAGACTCAGGAGGAATTACAGCTGTCATCTAAAAAATGGAGGGGCGAAGGGAGATGGAGAAATGAGCTGTGCCAACACTGTTCTATCTGTTAGACATAAAACAACATGTAGATAAACTGACCTTAAGTACATTTAAGCTGAAGAGCGAGAGGTTCTGCTGCACATTAAAGCCCTACCTTCTTTAAGGAGAAAAGACTTGCTGGAATTAGGAAGGATACTGTATCATATAGTTATGCAATACAAGGATACCAAACTTGACAACTCATGAAATAAAAATACATTCAATATTGCATCCAGAGAGTCTTCTTACTTACAGAAAAAAACCTTTTTATGAAAAGCTTTGTATAACGTAAGCTTTTATCCCAACATGTAATTTCCACTACCTTTGGAAAACCACTTTATTGTGTTCATAGCTGTATTTTGAACGGCTTTTCCTTTTTCATATTCTTCCTCAATGAACCCTGTGAAATCACTACTTTTTTCCTAGAGGCATTTCAATGCTTTTGTTGACCTTTTGTCTTCCATTCACCCATTAGATCCAGGCTTAAGCTCCTCCCTCTCCTGTAGGAATTCAGAGCTATTAATTGCAAAACCAATCTGCCAAGGTACAGATGCTCTGACAAATGTACTTACAGGGTTCAGTTCATCAGTTACAGAAGCCCTAAGATAATGGCTTTTTCCAGAGCAGAGAATACGTCAACAACACAGTTACAGAAAGCACATTCTTATACACTGCCATAGCTATTGCAAACAAAATAATCCATCCATTTACGTGAAAACTTACCATTCTTAATGAAAGAAACTGTATAAATCTTATGGAGCTTTCCAACTCTGCATTTTGCAATGCAAATGTAGGCATATTTCACGTGGGGGGAGAAGGGAGGGTAACACAGAAGCTTTATTCTGTGGCATTTCCCAAATACTTTATCCGACATATTTCTTCACTTAGAGAGGGAAGACTCATTTCTGTACCACCATACTATTGTGTGCAACAACTTTGCTTCCACACAGTATAGACAAATGTGTCTGAACTAACTCGGGCTGTACTTACAGAACACAATGGTCTGCTTTTTAATTAAATTTTCTCATAAGTAGGAACATCTTATTCTTCAGACTAAAGCTCATTAGGTTTAAATTCAAAATCTTTGTAACCAGGTAAGGTGACTAAAGCATGAGAAGTTTGCCTTACTCAGACAAGGAATCTTATACAGCTGATTCAGCACTTTAAAAGTGACTTCTGTCAAGGTTTGCATGCAACCATTAAATTTAAATTTAAATGTGTACTTAAGTGTGAATAGTGATAGAAGAGACATAATTTAAAATACACCATAAAACAGATAGGAGTTTTACATGAAAGACATATTCATTAGTGACAGACATTTATCTTAGAATTAAAGCATCTCAGAATACGGTGAACAGAGAATAAAACAAACTTTCAAGTTGCTTAAGGAAGTAAATAGAAATACCTTACTGTCAAGCTTTAGCATAACACTTCCGAGTCCTCTGATGGGCCGTGGTGCAAGAGCTTCCTGACGTTCCTTCACAAAATTTTCAACAAGTTGCCACCAACTTTTGCAGTGGTTTGCCATGAAGTTCAAAACTCCAAAATGAATCACTAATTTCTTAAGTGCCCAAACTGTAACCACAAGAAGGAAATTAAGTATCAGAGATTTCAGAGGAGCACCACAAGACTACTTATCTATTCTATTCAGGAAGAGCGATGAAAAAGAAAGGAAAAGACTCTTGAGTTTTATTTCCCATTAGAAACCACCTCTGCAACTTTCCAGTGATTTTAGTACTAATCTCCTCTCTAGCTTTGCAGCTGTGCTTATCCACATGGAACTTAGATGACAGCAGAAGCAAAGTGTCTGCACACTACTCAATAATGCAGCTAACAGACTTGAGCAAGGCCTGGGATAAGAAGGTGCCGCTCCATGATTCCAGTACAGTTGTTTTCTTACATATTCACACATACACCATGCCAAATGACTCCACATAAAGTACCACAATCAGAACTTAACAGCACATTACACATAAAATTTTCAGCCTAAATTCTTAAGTTTTATGCCTTCTAAGCTGTTAAGTGTATCTTTCCTTTCAGAACTGAAAGTACATCCTGCGGAACTTCACAGTAACGAAGCACCCATTTAAATCTTCTATTGAAATACTACTGATAGATTTTGCTTTTAAACATTAAAAAAGCTATTTGAGATTAGCATTTTATCTCGGCAACTTGTAGTTACCACTACAAGTAACTTTACTTCTAATATATCTTTTTTTCTTATTGCAACTGTTCTCCAAACCAGACTGATAACTTACTGGCATACATGAGCTCCACAACAGTTGGCAGTACACTACTTCATCATCAAAAATTCACACCATGTTTCTACTTGGAGATGTGTAAAATGACATACATAGCCAAAAAGGTTAACTTTTACTGCCTACAGGGCATCTATCCAAGTTCCACAAGAGCCTATTCTCTGCAAGCCACACACATTAACAGTTTATGCTCTTGTTCTTGTTTTGGAGAGCCAGTGCAACAATTTCCTGACATTTAGTTCACTTACCCTCTGGCACCACCACGTGGCAAATACAGGATTTATTCTCTTGAAGAAACGGAATAATCCAATAATTTCTCCAATAAAATGAGTGGCAAACATACAAAAAAGGAGAAAATACAGTGCAAGTGCCAGCACTGAAGTTAAAGGCTGAAGTTTTGTATGATGAAATGCAGCTCACAGTCACTACACAAACTGCTGCTCAGCAAAGCCAGGCAAGCTTGCATTTACAAATACAATACCTCAAATGGCATTCTAACCTTCCACTATTATTTGTTTCAACAATATATTTTACAATAAATGAGTGTACGCTCATTGCACAGGTGGTGTCAGGAGGTGCTACAGTCAATCAAACGGCCGTAATTATATTAGGTTAAAAAGAGACAAGAGAGAAGAAGCGACAGGATTGTTATTAGAAAGCAGTGAGCAAAACAAGAAAAAGGCTGCATAATAACAAGTTCCAAACATCTCCAGGAAGCAGAGAATTACCTGAAGACAATTTAAAAAAAAAAAAGGGTACAACAGAACAAGCAAGGAAGAAAATGAAAGACCTTAAAAACAGACAATACCAGGATTTCCAGGCTCACATCACTGTAACAAAATGCTGCCAAGTGTTCCACAACGTGGTTCATTGCTTAGCTTTTCAATTCACAGCAGCTCTTTCACCTTTTCATTTTATGGTTTAATTATGGTATCATTTTTCCACTCTCTACACTAAGCAATTTTAAAAGACCATTTCATTCCAATTGAAGCACAAATGCATTCAAGGAAAAATGTTAATGATACCAAGATGTTTCTCATAATCTAAATGCTGCTTTCTATGAGTCCTCTTTACCAATAGAAGGAATTCTGGTGAAATTAACACCTTTCTATTGAAGGTTTTAGGGAGTTTTTTGCATTTTTTTTACATACTAGAAGCATCCTCTTTAAGGTCTCAGAAGTGCCTCAAGTTATTAGTCTCCTTAAACTTGCACAGTTGTAAGGAAACTTGCTTTACTACCCTTCCTATTTTCCTTGTACTTTAGTATTACCTCTCTTTTAGCCATGCAGATTATCATCTCTCACCTTCTGATGTTTGATGTAATCTAAATTTGGTTCTGTTCATCATTATACTGCCTATTTGTAATATTTTTGTGATGATTCAGTTATATGCCATGAAAAAGCACTTAACGGCCCAGTGTCACTGCTAAGGCAACAAGTCACAAATACTTCCAAAAGTAATTTCTCTTTTGTCATGAGTTTATTGTTTGGGTAGTTATTTTAGACCTAATGACTGTCAGGAGCAGTATTCAGCTGTTTCATTTATAGATACACACTTTAATCTAGATTTGTGTGGCTCAAGCTTAAAACCATTCACTGCTGTCTAACTGCAGAACTGCTGCTTCCCTTCTTCCTCCCACGTAGGTGCTTCTGAACAGTGGTTAAGTTACTCCTTGACCTTTCAATGAACTAGCCACATAAACTCTGCTTCTAATATGTCTAAAATTTATTTTCTAATTCATTTTTCACTTGGGATTGCCATTTCCCATGATGCCCAGACACCAAAACTGGGAAGTTTCTTTCTTCTGTAGTAACTACACTAAAATGAAACAAAGGTCAAACCCCTCTCTTCTCTTACCCTGCATTCAGCTATTTATACGTCTTGCCATCACATTACCCTTTAGCTGCTGCTGCAGTGCCACAGCCAAAGGTGCAGCTGTTCCTTTCTCCATGCCTCGGAGCTCACAGCCCTTCAAATCAGTAAGTATGACCCCAAGCTACAATTTCCAGATGGACAACGAGATGGTTTACAGTAGCTTTGTGTACTGTGTGCAGATCTCAGGGTTTTGGTAGCAGGGAGGCCTCTGGGGTGGCCTCCACAGGACGGGACCAGGAGTTGACTTGTGCCAGACACAGTTCCAGGCGGCTCTGCAACAGATCCATCACTGGGCAAAGCTGAACCCATCAGGCACGGGTGTGGTACTGCAGTGAAAATGTATCTAAGAAAGGGCAGAAAGCACTTGGCAGGGAGAAGTGGAAGGAACACAGAGAGAACAAGTGACTAGAGAGAAGAAGGAACAGAGGGATGAACAGAGGCAATGAAAAGGCCAGGGAAGCAGAAGTGCTCCACAGCAGAGCAGACACACCACTCAGAGGGACCACGGCCTACAGAGGATCCATGCTGGAGCAGGAACACCTCTTGAAGGGACTGTGGCCTAGGGATAAGGAGAATCCTGAGCCTGGCACCTCCCTAAAGGGAATGCAGCTCATGGATAAGCCCACATTAAAAGACTGGAAGAGTGACTGGCTTTGTGCGTACTTGACCACTAGCTGGGGCCAACCCACTGCACTTAGTAAAAAAAAAAATAGCTACATTTAAGTGCTAAATGCATTTAAAAATGCTAAAAACTAGCATTTTAACTGAAGTTTAGAGAAAATCCAAGCAAACTAGAAAAACTCATTTTGTTTACAGTAAGGGGATGGGAAGAAATGCCTCCCAATTCATAGGAGCTCAGACATACTCCTGGAGTTCCCATCTTCCCTTTTCACTCCCCCAAAAGAGTCCAGGGAAAAGTGGCATGCAGTCTTAAAATAATGTCTTTCAACAGCTATCATAACTACTCCAATTCTTCCTCAATATATAGGAGAACACATGTATGCAGATGTGAAGCAATAAAGCTAATTAACCTCAGAGCTAAAATTGGAACCAAATTTATCTTGTGACTTGTCCACAGAGCCTAGCAACCCCTTTTTTACAGAAATTAAAAGTTAACATGAGCTCTACTTCACTGCTGAAAAACTGCTAAAATATTCTTCATTTATTGGTGCAAAAATATGAAGGAATTGACATCAAGAGGAAATAAAACTAACTGCTCTAAACCAGAAGTATTCTTACTAGGTAAGGTATGGCACAACATTATTTCAGGTAACTGCAATAGTCAATAGACAAAGTAATTAAAGAGTTGTCCACTACATGGTGACAGACAGTACACATCAATCTTCCTTTTTGAAGCTACAGTTCATCTTGTCTTAACAAGTCTTGAAAAAGTTTTTATTTAAAACTTATACAAGCCTACAAGCCTTTCCTCCTGTTTTATTGAACATGATGCCAAACATTTCTAGCAGTTGGATTATTACCTGCAAAAGGCACTGGTAATAGCTGCACAATCCAAAAATTTAGCCAGATCTGAACAATGACAATGGCCCACACAAGAGTAACAAAGTAAATATCACTAGTTTTCTTTTTTCTAAGAAAAGATCCAATCTCAGGTCTTTGTCTGTTCCCAGAAGATGATGAAGAGGAGGAAGTGGAAGATAATGAAGCACGTGGAGGTGGAGGCTGATCACCTTCTGTTGCTCCTAAAACAAACACATGCAAACAAAGAAACAGAAATTATCACCTTAACATTCACCACAAAACAGAATCTGTTCCCTGTTCCCAAATTATCTTTTTCTTTTTTGGAAGGTGGGGGTGAAGGGAGGGACAGCAGCAGAAGGCTGTGTTTCTGTTGTTTTGGTGTTGGGGTTTTTTCTGTAATTTCTCTAAAAGACTGAAACTGCCTAGGCATTGATCTGCATTTTGAAAAGCTAGAACAGGGCTGCGTAAACTCTCCCACATCCTGCAACACCATGCCAAGCAATGCTGAGAGGAGGAGAGAAGAAAAGTTGCTACAGCCTCTAAGAGGGCTCCAGTCACTGCAGGTAAATTACAAGCCAAATATATTTTATCAAAGAACCATAAAACCATGAAAAACACAAAATATAATTAACTTCTAAAAGAAATCTGAAGTCTTAAAATAAATCTTTGACTTGCATTCAAGTACTCAAAAAGGAATCTTAGATTTGCTCAAAGCTCATTTAAACAACAAAAAATATAGAGTATACATAAAAGAGAAAGCTTGTATCTTACAACTGTCTTACTGCTACTTTTCCTGAACACTCACAACACAAACATAGCACTCACACTGTCATCCTAAATTCCTTACTCTGTGTAACAAACATTATTAACATCAAGCACAAGTTAGTGGATAACAAATTTTGTCAGTCTATCACTCTTAAGTTAGCAAACGAGAAATTAAATTAAAAAATGTAAACTGACATGTTAAAGACCCTACACATAATCAATAGTCGTTTCATGCACAAATATTATATTCAAATTAAAATTCTTGAATGCAGACAATGGCAATTCATTTATCTATTTAATCTTTCAGCTGCTGGATGACACAAAATCTATCTTCAGCCACTCTATGTAAAATCTCTCCCTGAAAACACCAGTATTAACTTTCACTGAGGCTCCGTGCTGGTGTTGAAATGCACTCATTTCCCACACACCCCTACTTGAGAAAAGTCTGCAGCCATAGGGGAGGAATGCACACACAGGGAAACTTGAAAAGTTACTCTGTGCTGAAGAATAAAAGGCAATTTATTATGCTGGTACATACCACAGTTGGTAAATAATGAGCACAACTCTTTCATTGGACTTGTATCACAGACACAGTTTCTCCCATGAAGAAAAACTGTACTACAAAATACTACATCCACAGCAGGTCAAACAACTCATGTTCCACACGTGTTTTTAGCTGCAGTGTGTCACTAAAGCCATTTCTAGCCTAAAGCATGACAGCTAAAATGTTCAGAAAGGCAAGGCTCATTTGTCATACAGCAGCAGTAAGTGACGAACTGCATCCTCACAGCAGATGAACACTCCTCTTTTGTTGCAGAAATCTGCACTGGTGCTCTCCAGGTTAAGTGGAACTACTTGTACAGCTTATGAACACATCCCACACCACACTAAGACAACAATGCAAATTGACTGATTCACCCAACTGGGATTGACATTGGAATAATGACAGAAACACCAGCTGATTGCTGGTTATGTATTTGGTGGAACTTCAGAATATTCGTGAAGGAATTACAACACACAACCTGAAAGAAGGAATTCTGCAAGCAGCTAAGCACAGCAGAAGCTTCAGGTGGGAAGGTTCTTGGCAAATCAGTGTGTATCTCAATGGGATGACAGTCAGCCCAACTATACAAACTACATTTTGGAGAAAAAGACTCAATTTTTCATAAGGGGAAAGCAGAAGTTACCTGTAAACATAAATTTTCCTAAAAAGACTTTTTTGTCATATAGAAAAGGGTCTATGATTCCCCTGTACTTCTCAGTCTATATTTAATAAAGTAGAAGAGTACTAACAGAAACAAATGGAAGCACTAAAGGAACACAAAATCTGAAAGCAGTATACCTGTAATAAAGAATTTTCCCCTTCAGTATATTCAACACTTCTTACTGTTTTGCTCCAAAACTAATATAATCAACATAAGAAGTAACAATACAACAAGCAGAAATTCAAATATTTATCAAACAGAAAGAAGCACTAAAAGCCAAAACAGAGTAATAAGATGAAGTCTATACCTAAGATTAAAGTTATTCAACATTTTTTGCCCAAAAACTCCTTAGTAGAGTTGCCTTTGTGAAATAAAAAGGAACATTCCTTCTTTTCGTAATGAAAAGTTTGATTGATGTATTTTTGCAATGAAGGAAGATTTAATTAAATAACAGCAACAGTAATGTTAAGAGCAGTAACAATTAAAGAGCCTTATTTCTTACAGTTTCCCGGTAACCAGACTGTACACAGAATGTAAATCACATGGGAGAGAGCTAAGGGGGTAAAAAAGGGAAAAAAAGAAAAAAAAAAAAAGGGGAAAAAAAAGGAAAAAAGGAGGGAAAAAAGGGAAAAAAAAGGAAAAACTCCTAGGGGATCCCAAGCCAAGAAAGTTTTTTCAGAATGCTGTTCTGCAGCACTTTAGCAAAGCTAAATTGTCACTACCAGTGACCCAGTATTCTCCTCATGACAAACACAGGCCTGCATCAGAACTGCCATTCAGATAACTCTCATAAGCCAGTTCACAAAGCTGATCCACCCAGAAAACTACCAAAATTGCAAATGAGAGAATTCACCTTCTGCTGGCAAGATATGCTCTGCAAACCAAGGCATGAGTGCCTTGTCAACACAAATAGGAAAAAAAGAACTGTCAGTACAGTGATTTTGAGTAACTTCAGGTTCTATAAAATCCCATTTAGTGTGCTTCATATTTTGAGAGATGAAACCTAAAAAACACCTTTCTACCTTCCAGCTAATGGAAGTATGACAGTCTAAACAGCTAGCACAATACTCAGTAAAGAATTCTACCAAAATCAGAATGTATGCTACTTCTCTGAACAACAACAAAAAAAGCAAATTTTCCAGCCAGTCTAATTAAGACCTGTTCTTTTCCTTACACAATACGTTCTCTGTCACCTCCATTTCTTGCTGTCACAGAATTTTGAATTATCCTCCTCCCCAAGGAGAAGAAAATGAAACAGTAACATACACAGAAAGGCAGGTGTCTGTACCTCTGTGCAGGGCATCAGTTAGGAAAACAGTGATTTTATTACTATTAATGAAGAAGTCTTCAGAACAAGGTACCCCTTGAAGGTATGAAGGTACTCCTTCATGAAGAACCACATCTTTCTGTAATTTCAAGAGAAAAATATTTCTTACACTTTTTTCTAAGAAAACAAAGAAGTGAGGCCAAAAGCGAGCCTAAGAGTCATGACTACATTTAAGGATTTCAGTACCTATCATATCCAAAGCCAACAAGACAACTGAATCTTGCCTACAAAGTACTGCAGTGGTATCTGCTTCAGAAATTGCAGGCTTTTTCTTTGCTGTATACACTGGAAACTCTTGGAACACCAGGAAGGACCACTTAGACCACCTGAACTGGTATCATTAAACTCCTCGTCCCCAGTACTGAATACCAGCAGTGAACAATAAAATATGGAAAAACATGAGTGTTCACAAAAAAACCCAGAAAATTAACAAAGCTTATATCCCTTGATGGTCTTTTAATAAACAAATTAAATACTAACTGTTCTGTAGTGGATTTAATACGGTATAAGGAAAACCAAAAAAGTTGTAGGTCCTTAAGCCTGTAGGTAAAACCTTTTGCTGTACAGGAATGTTTCATCACCATTCACAAAAGATCCAAACCAAAGATGGCCAAAATTATGCTTAATATATCGCAGAACAGAACACTGATTTTTGCCAGATTGTTGGAAAATTATTTTAACTGTTGTTAGGAGTTAAAAGAAAACTCCATGTTTGTTCTTTTTCTGCTGTGAAGGAAAACAACAACAGAATTCACAAGAAAAAAAAAAACCTCATCTGGTTTACTGTTTCAAGAAAGTAAGTAAAAAAAACCATAAAAGACACCTTTGAAAAACTGCTGTAGTTTTCTCTTCTTGAAAACAGAAGGGAAACTGTCTTAAAGAAGTGGAAAAATAAGAACTGGTAAGTTAAAAAAAACCAGCAACAAAATAACACAACCACTTATATAGTCCATTTGTGGGCATCTGTTGCTTTTCCAGATTTCAAAATTCAGCTCAAAAAAAAAAATCTAATTAAAAAAATTAAAGATTAGACACAGAAATACAAGAGAACTGTCACCATGATGCTCTGATCTCCAATTTCAGGACATAGTTCCATAGGCTTCTATGTTTATATTGATGTTAGTCATGTAAAATGTAGGAAAAAAAAAAAAGATAAGAGCAAGTTGTCCAAAGCTGCCTTTTTTAGATTTAAAAATTAAGTTTGGGAAGTTCACATTCTGTCAAGTCGAATGATCTTTTTGGTCTACCTGCAGGAAATGGATGAAACTTTTCAGTTTCCAGAGATCTCAGTAACAGTTTAACTTTCCAGTATCATGTTTCATCAAAGACCTACCCAAAGAAGTTACGGTAAGGTTCAAAATCAGTGATGCACAGCAAAACACTTTCTTTCAACTCTTTTAAGCCAGTTGTGTTATTCCAAATGAAAGCATCATGGGACTCAAGCTACAAAGTCAAGTAAACCCACTATAGGAAGAACTTTGAGCATGCCATAGTTAAAGTGGGTTTTTTTTCTCACTGCAATGCACACAAAAATTCCTCCAGTCCGTCTGTATCTGGTCCAGAAATCCAGTTATATAACATGTAACTGCCAACAAATCAAAAGGCTAGGAAAATAAGAGGGAAAAAAAAATATCACACCTTCATTCTAAACAAACAACCCAAAACCATAATAAATCCTTCTAGTCAGGCCTTCAAAAAGTACAGCCAGCCACATAACCTATCCTTTGCTAGATAGCTGTTATACTAGCATCTTCCTGACAGTTTTTTAAAACAGATAAACCTGATCCACAATTTGGACACTCTTTTGGACAGAATGAAGAGGTTATGGACTATTTTGAAATTTTTTTCTGAATTCCCTCCAGTTTCATGCCTTTAAAGCAAATTCAAATGTTTCTTACAGAGTATTCAGTCACCTGAGGGTTGGGAGGAATGTTCATTATTGGACTCATCTTCTGTCATTGAAATTGCCATGGCAATTGTTGAAGCAGCAATGGAAATCATCTGACCAGGAAGCTCTGCCCCTGTAAAATATATACGTGCATGTAAGTAACAAAAAGCGTAAGTCTTAAAATGTTTTATTTGGTTAGATACCCACTGGAGCTGTCAAGCAGCAGAAATTATATGGCTAGACACTGTTAGTTTTTAGTATGTATTATATGTAGTCAATGTGATCAAACAGGAATGAGTGCTATTAATTTTAGTATTCCAATACACCTGCAGCCAAAACTCAATACCAGTTATTTGCTCAGTGCTTTTCTTGGTAATGAACTGCTACCAACCAAGACATTCACAGCTGCTGGCAGTCTGATTATTAAACAAATTTTTATACCAGTTAATCAACTTTACTAACCAACTAAAACTGCAAGACAGGAAAAAAGTTTCCTTCATCAGAAACACGATGCCTTTGCTTTTTTCAAAACTGGCTTGCAACAGGAAAAACCTATTCTTCTCAAAATCTAAACTCAAAACATATTTTTAAGAAACTATTTTAAAAACAAATGACTGGATATAGGAAACTTGCTGGATGGAGTTGTCTCCGTTTCTCTCATACTCAGTATTATAGGAGCTACTAAACCTGTATTGCTCGTTTCTTTCAAAATTGGCCTCTGATTTCAAATGCCCTGGGCTACCGTCATGCCTAGAACTACATATTGAAATCTATAAACTCAAGGAATTTGGCTCCATAATGAGTCGCTACTTTGACAAGGAAAAGAAACATCAGTCCATTGCAATCATTTTCTGTAAAGAATCCAAGATTCACTTCAGCATGAGTAAACCACTTTGAAACACACTAAACATCCTATAATAAACTCTGCCAATCCATATGCTGCTGAATTTACAGGGATACAGTCCAGATTATTTCATGTGACTTCAGTGAATTTTTGCCTCTAACAATAAAAGGAACAGTGACTTTTCCTTACCAGAAGACTCCTTTCCATTCTGCTGTTCATGCAACATGCCTACTGTCATCAGAACAACTATAACCAGAAATACAGGAATTCTCCAGGAACCTGCCACAGAAGCTGAAAGATACAGTGTTGGGATTTTTTTTTTACAAGAAAAATGACACCATTAATAAACTACATTTAGCAAAACCAAGACAGTCAGCATATCAACCAAAAAACAAAGAAGTCATAAAACAAATAGGCTTTCTACATTAAAGAAAAGGAAGAATAGAAAACAAACATGAAGAAGTTTCTCAATGGGCAAACCAAGTTGTGACTGTTCCTAACTTCAGTGACTTTATGTTGATATAGAGAACAATTTTATAAACAACATTCAAAATCACATGAAAATACACACAAAATTAAAGTATTTTAGATATCAGAGGAAAGTCATGTTCCCCCCAAAAATGTGTATTTACATTAGATCTCCACAGAATGGGTTTTTTCTTGCATTTTGCCTATTCAGCCTGTACTTCCAGCAAATACAAAACTGTCAAAATTTAAGCAAATGCAAAGCCACTACATATAGCTTAAACCTCAGGAAAGCATCCCCACATGGTGAGAAGAACTCCTGAAACCTGCTGCTAAAGTAATCATGAAGTACACTGTGAAACCTTCTATCATGGTAGTCTTCTATTAATCACATGATACTTCCACCATAAACTCTGATATGAGAACATAAAATTATAATCTATTATATTAAATGTGTAACATAAGTCTAAAAGATTACTATAATCTTATATTTATATAAACAGATTATATAGATTACTGGCAAATGTATTTTATACTGGTGATAGCATCATGACATGATTGTTGACTACTGATAGAATTTTTTTTTTTTTGCTTCTATTACTACTATTAAATGCATTTTACAGCTTCAGCCTTGGTTAATGGCAGGCTTCCAATAAAATATCACAAGTGAAAGTCTAAAGCCAGCCTCATGTGCCCCCAGCCCTTCCTCACTGCCAAGCAGTACCTAGTCTGTGACTCAAATAAGGGAAAACCATGGGAAGTACAAACTAGGCATGAGGACTGGAAGACACATTGCTCAGCGTCTTGATGCCTTCCCATTCCCTACTCAAATGCTCCCTTCTGGACACATGCAGCCAGAATTACTGAGCAGACAAAACAGTTTGCATTTCAGCTAAGACTCTATTTTACAGATGTAGCAGAAGAGCAAGTGAGGAGCTTCGTTGACAGAACCCACAGTTATCAGAAGAATAACTTCTCGTTACTCACCTAAGTGAAAGAGCAGCATAATCCAGACAGGAACAGAGACTGCTTTTAAGTAACGTTCAGTGCTTATATTCCACTTGAATGAAACCATCAGCAGGTAACCAACTACCAATGTCCATATCTTTAAGAAAAAGATACACATAGGTATGTATACATATATCAAAAGAGAGCTATTTGTACTCGTGTATGCATGTTCATACACATACCCATAACTGCCACAGAGAGAGAACAGAAGTCAGCTTCTAAGTCTTTAAGAAGCCCACATTTCAATTAATTACATGAGTTCATCAGCAGCACCTGTGTGGCCACAGGGAGACAGAGCTGGCCAGCACAGCAGCACTCATTCCAGCATGGAGCAATTTGCCAGCTCCTTGTTTCAGTCCAAAGAGACAAAAAGGGGGTTAAGCCAAAGAAGCCATTAGGAAGCACAACAAAAACTGCTGCTCCTCAGTGGTGTTGGTCCACAAAACAGAGATGCCTTTATAAGACGTGTGACATATAATTTTTTAATTTTTTTAACTAGAAAAAACCAAGGAGACAGGAAGATATCAGTGACAACTTGGGTTTGCTGCTTCTGCCTTCTACAACTCCACTCATCAGATAAATCACAATACAGATTTGGAATTAAGAATCTTGAGATAATCAATTTGATCTTGAAAATGCTGAAAAGAAAGAAGGAAGCAGAAACCAGAAGAGGCAACAGGAGGTGAAAAGTTGCTACTCAGGAGAAGATATGAAATAAAAGAACTATGAAAACCTGTAAAAATTAAAACTCAGTGTTGCATTCTTAAATAACTAAAGACATTTCTGGCTCAAATAGAATAAGCATTACCTATCCATTACCAGTTAAGTACACCTACAAATTTACACTTACAAATCTATAAATCTCAATGAAGTTTTAACAGAATTTCTATTAAGTGCATTTGCTGAATCAGACATCACTGTAAGAAGAAAGAATGCACAGCAGAGACGTGGAACAAGTAATTAGGCAGAACACACCACGAGAGTTTTCACCTCTTTACTCTGCACTATACAATTCATGCTGAAGAGGCAACAGTCCCTGTGAAAAGCAGGTTTGTGTGACTACTGCCACGTATCTAACTGGTGGAGAGGCAATCTTAGCTGTACTGAATTGAGCAGACAAACAGCGAGTGATGGTCCTTGATAACTTCAGAGGGAACGATTGCATATGCAAGGTAATTTAAAACCACTTAAGATATGTGAACAAAGGTGTAACCTTTGCACACTACTATTTCTCATCTAAGCAGATCTCCAACTTTTCACTCATCCCTAGCTGCATAATGCTTATGGGCCAAGTGAGGACACAAGACAGATGCCCCAAACTAACACAACCCATGGACATCAAGAGTAAAGTCATAAACAAACAAACACGAATTTTTACCAGAAATGCACAGTGGCAGTCCTTTAACAGCATAGGTTTGAAACATAAATTCCCTCATAAGGCACTTCACAGCACAGCTGTAATTGCAAGAGAACTCATCACAAAGATACTATCCTACTCCCTAACATCAGCCACACAGCATCTTTGTATGATAAATGTTCCAGTTCCAAGCTGATTTTCTCTTTAGCTTTGAAATTTAATGATAAATTACAAACAGGAGACTCAGTACGTTCAGTAATTTGAACTTTCTGTTTAAAAACAAGCCAAAAGTAGGAGACTAACAGGGTATAAGCCTGTGTTTAACAGCCAACACAGAAAAACACACTGCACTGCTTTTAGCCATGCACATAGCTGAACATGATAGGGTTTAGGTTTAGTAATTTTTTTGTGTTCTAAGTTAAAATAATTAATCAGTTCTCATTCCTAAAAGCTTAGCAAACGACCCAAGTAAAAGAATTTCTTATTTCCATTGAATAGAGAGAAATAGCTTACTTTAAAATAAACCAGTCACCCTGTTTCAGAGATCAAACAATAACCTTTCTGAAGCCCTGTAAGAAGAACTATGTAGTCAACTGGTGCAAGAAGTTCCATTTCTGCGGCACCACAGAATAATCAGCTCTTCACTGGTTAATAGTATGGCCAAGCACATCCCTACGCTGCAAGAACCGCTGCACAGGAACTAGGGTAGCCTACTTCCAACAGTTCATAGCTGAAAGCAACTGACAAAGCAAATTAACTTAAACTGACATGGACTGGGATTTCATCCCACACTAACTTGGCAATAGCATACTTTCTCTTTTTTCTTAACCCTTTAAAAGCATGTTACATAATCCTCCCCACTGCTTTTTTGGATGGTCTCCAAAGGTTTTGGCTGGAAAAGCATGGAGAATATTAATAGCCTCTATAAATGACTATTATATGTCATTCTCAAGAACTGACATAATTGAAACAAAGAATGAAAGATACTGCCTACTTTCACTAAAATTAAACTACTGCAATTCTTGCACTGAAACTGTAATTGATAAGATTCCATGCTAAGCTGAAATGCCTATAAATTTGATTTCTAAGAGCGTGCAGTTAACCAGGTAACTAATAGATACACTTCAGATTTTGCAGAATGCATTAGCTACCATAAACTATTTATCAAGCTGAAGTTAGTTGCAGATGCCTAGCTTTCACCATGTACTGTGAGATTTTAAATAACTACTCAATCACAACTATTATTTACAGACATGCACAACTTCCATATATCACAACTTTGGAATAGTTTAATCCTGCAAGCTGCCCTTCTTCCTTCCTTCACCTATCTTTGTTGTTTTAATAGACAGCAAAAACATCTTTTTTCACATCTCCTCTGCATTTTGTAGCATCTCTCACAAATTGAACAAAGTGTTGCTTTGCCTTTAGACATGTAAAACTGCCTGCTTCTCTGAATAAATAGCTCTAAGACTGCAGTGTAACTTTTTGGATTTTAACATCCATTTCTGTGTTGAAGTGGTAAATTTAAGAGGCACATTTTGAGACATCTAAGGCAACTATGAAGGGCTTCAGTTCTCTTAAAATTGCCAACTGGAGACAGAATTACACCATAGAAAGATGCAGCTTTTATGTTAAATTCAAGCATCTGCTTCAGTGATTTTTCTTTGAAGTTTCAGTTTTGGAAAGTCTAGGATTTATCAGCATGAACTATCACCAGCATTACTGAAAGTTTGTTTCCTCTTCCTGTTAGAAGTGAAGGATTTGAAAATCTGAGCCATTCTTTTGGCTTTGGCCTTATTTTTCAAGAAAAAACACTCACTACTCAACTTCGGACAACATTTATATTAATTGATACTGGAGAGTAAAATTCCTTGTTTACACGGTTCCCTCCCTTTTTTCCGATCAACAAGTTAACCTCTAAGGGGAGGGTTTTGCAGATGAGAGCATTCAGTAACTCACTGCTACTGAAAGTGCCAATTCCTTGTCTCCTACCGCCAGCTGGGCAGTCCCACCTCTTCTGCACAACAGCTTCAACATTCATCCAGCCAGCTCAAGCTCCCTAAGCTCATAAAAAACCTACCTGTAATTCAGTTATAGCAAAACAGGCTCACAGAAATAGAACAGGCACCAACAACAGGGCAACCAAAGTGTATGTCAGAAGTGGGATAAGCAAGAACAGCTTCCCACTGTAGAAGACAGCAAAGCTGTTGGAATTATTTAGTCTTCCTTGGAATGTTGCCCCAACAACTCTACATCCAGCAGCAAACATTTCCCACCTCCTTCACGTGCCTTCTCAGGCACATGGTGTGATTCTTGGGGTGGTCTTGTGCAGGGCCAGGAGTGGGATTTCAGTGATCATTCTGGGCCTCTTCCAATTCAGGATATTCTGGGATTCTATGAACCACCCCACAAGTAAACACAACGGTGAACACTGAGAAGATGAACCAGCAGTTACTTCTTTTGATGTACCCCCTGCCAACCTGCCAAAATTTTTCAGGTTTTAGCAAGTCAGTACCTACAAAATGGAGTGTTTGAATTCCTTCCTTTTTTAATTGCAGCTCTACCGTCTCCCTTGGCCATTTTGAAATGATTTTTTTTTCCCAGGCTGCTCTTTCCCACTTGGAAATCATACAGCAAGGTTTTTCAGAGTTCTGTTTATGTTTTGGTTTGTTTGGGGGGATGTTAATTAAGCTTTAAATTTAAAACTGTTTTAAATTGCTTTCTATTTTCCAGTTTGTTTCAGTGTTTTGAACAAAAAAAAAAAAAAAAGAAAAGAAGGCTGAACTACCTCATCAGTTCCCTTTAATATCTTAAAACAAAATTTTCATTTGGGAATAACTAGTTTTTCTTAAAATAGAAAATCATTAAAAATATTGACAAAGCATTAACACAGCAGTTTTACAACCTTTTAAAACAGTGCTGCAGAACAGAGATGGTTGAAGAAAGTGATCTTACGACACCAGTTCACTATTTCTACATCTTCCTCCTCAGCAGTGATTCAGACTGACGAAGAAAAACAAACCTACCACAACAGCTGAGCAGAAGAGTGTTGGACTTGAAAAATCAAGTGACACAAGGCATTAAATGCACTGGTAAAAGCCAAACTGTGTTTGCCTTCAAAAATATCACAGTGTTTTCTCTAATTGCCTGTTCATTTGAAAATGGTTTTCTAAACAATACAAAAGATAATAAGGAGGCAGGTGACAAATTATAAAACTGTCATTTTGACTCCAGTTTCCAGAACCAAAATTTAATGTAGCTTTAGTGCATTTTTCCTAGTACACCAGAGGAAACATCCCATGATGCGCAGAGTCTGGCAGAATAAGAACATGTAACTGCCTGCCCTTTAGCATGGAGCCAGCCTTTGTCAAACATATAAGAAAATACCCAAACTTCAACCAATCACAATTTATTATAAGACTATTGTTCACCTCAGAGCAAAAACAACCACCTCGTCCCTTCACTAAGGAAGCCTTCATTTACCTAAAGCAGCTTCTAAGTGAACACAAGTAAGTTATTCCTTGTCCCAAGTTCAAAGGACTAGAACAGTGCACCCATTCTGTTTCTTCTAGAACCCCCAAATGTGACATATATTCATGTTGATATTTCTGGCATTAAAACATACAGACTACTAAAGTACATGAAAAAGAAACATAGTGTTTAATGAGATCACCTCTTTTTGAAGGGACAAAAGTATGAACTTATAAACCCTGGGGTGGGGGGAACTGACCATCAAAGTCAACGCTGCCACACATGGGTTAAAAATTATTTTCAGTGTGTCCTGCAACATTTCCTACACTGAATTTAAGAAAAAAAAACATTAAATGTAAGATATCCAGAAAACTGTAACAATGGATATTGAGAATACTTCTCCTTTAGTTCACTTTTCCTGTCTCGATACAAAAGCTACATACAAGAAACTTGCAATAAAAATGCTATTCAGAAATCAAACTTAGCAAGATTCTCTTGCAAAAAGAAAGAGAACACCAAATTCTTTCCATGCAGACGGAGCACCACTCCTCTGAAATACTTCATGGTGACATGTTTTCAAGAGATGGCTCCTCCACACATGCAATTTCTTCACCTTCTTCTTTTACTATATAGAGCACTGTTAAAATTTTGCTGGACAGTTCCATAATGATCATTCCTTTCAGAGGTGGTAGAAAAAGAAACATCATTGTGGTCAACCAATACATATAAATACCAATAAATAACTAATATTATGTAGCACATATCATTAGGCTTTAGTCTAGTGCTAGCTTCAAGGCTGTAGTTCCTGCATATAAATCAGAACAAGCTCCTCAGCCTCTCCAAGAAAGGTACCTCACTGCAGGCTCTTCCAAAACTGAGAGCGGGTGTGGAAGAGAAAAACAACAGTAGAAAAGAAAACACTATCAACATCGCAGACTTTCCCTGCCTCTCTCCCATCTTGTTTTTAAGTAGGCCACGTGTGGTCTCTACACAGTTTATCTCTACCAAGAAAAGTTGTGAAAACAAACCCAAAACTGTGGTTTTGTAAGATGTGTTTACAGACAGTACTTGGCTGTATGATTTATAAGCACTGTATGATTTTTAAGCCAAGATGCCATAATCATGAAGGATTATAAACAGCAGAAAGAATACTTAAGAGTTTTTACAGGTGGTTTTTTGGTTTGTTTTTTTTTTGGGAGGGTGGGGAGGGGGGGTATGGTGGGCAGGTTTTAGAAACCTGAAAGCCTACTTTAAGAAGAAAGGGAAGGAAAAAAAGCCCACCCATCCTAAACCCTCAAAAAAATAGAAATCACGTGCACATCAAAAATCAGAACTGTGTCTTTTCCTTTACTACAAGGGAAATTGCCCCATCAGGTGAACTTGACAAAATGTAGATGCTTTTTTGCCCCCACACGTGATACTCAATAGGGCTGTGGAAGCCAAACATCTCAGAGCATGGGACCCAAAGCATTTGCCAGGAAATTTGCCCACTTGGAGAATTTCACTCTGCAAGGGCTGCTTGGGGAACTGCTGACATTTAATGCCAACACAAATGGAGGCTTCCCTGGTGGATGTCTTTCGCAGAATCCCTGATGGGGAGCAGACAGTCCACCGGCCAAAACAGCTAACACATACTCTGACAATATTCCAATACAGCAGACACAGCAATGGCATTTCCAAATTTGCCCAGCACCCTGGTAAGGTTAAGATTAAGTCCTCTAACTGCATGGAAAGCCCCAAAACAACACGAGCTGTACCTAGTACAGTCAGAGATATAAAAATACAGTGACAAATGCATGTGAGTACACAGTTGTGAGCCTGACCAATAACTTGTGACAAACCAAGGAAGAAAGACTGGCCAGCAGAGAAAGATTTTGACAGCCCTGTAATCAAGTTCATTACAGAGAATTCTGCTCATTATGATTACATCAAATTTAATTTACTAAGATGAACCTCAGAGCCAACACAGAGCAGCTGTATAATTCTTCACATCTGCTGGGATCTACAAACTATCCATATTCCAAATAAATACTAGCGTGTGAATTCTTCTAAAAAAGGAAGAAAATATAATGAATAGCTGGCATTAGATGTATATTAACCCAAGGGTAAAATGTCAGCCCAAAGTAATTTGAACTCTTGCCACAAAGCAAAAGGATTTGGTTTTTAGATACAGTGCTGGACACAGGCATACTTCTGACAAAACTACTGAAACTGCTGCAGCACAAAAGCGTGTAGGGCTATATTCACTGCACTATGGGACAAACTCCCACCCATTCCAAGAAAAAAAAGATAGAGAAAAACATTCCCTTTCCCTAGTAAATGAAAGTGCAGTTTGTGCAGGGCCCTCTGCATAAGAATTCTGCAAATAACCTGGAGAAGGCTAGAGTCAGAACAAGTAACTCATCTGAAATTTTTAACCAGCCCCTAGATTTAAGGCCCAGCAGCCAACTACATTTCCTGAGCAAGCTTCTTCAAAGATTATAAAGTCTGAAGGGAAAGAAAAGGAGACCGTGGAAGCACAATGCTTGTAGACTAGCCTAAGATCTTGAACTCGCTCTTCAAATGCAGTGTTTTGCAATCAGCTATCAACAATCCAGTGATGGAAGTACCCTGGGGTTGCAAGTTCCTGTATTGCAAGTGTGACTTAAGAACCTTGGGCAGGAACATAGGCACTTCTGAATCTTCACTCATCAACGTCATGAATGGCTTTGCCAAATTTGACGACCACAGGACAAGAAAGCTCTTTAACATACTGGTGCCAAGATACACCTTACCATGTCATTGTCACACACAATTGCTGCATTTGAAGAACTTTTTTTTCAGGAACTTAAGAGGAGAATTTCTTTCTCGGTATCATGGCCTAATAGATATCATAAAAATACCTTTAGTTACAGAATACCAAATTAGTATTGCAAATCCCCATAGTTCTAATGATAGGCATCCACTCACTTCTCTAGTACAGCAGAGGGAATCCGAAAGGGAGAAAACAATCATGCATATAGAAGGAATCGTGGAGGATTGAGAGCCCAGAGAAGACCAGTACAATGGAGAAACCGACCCATAATATCCAGAATTCCTGTGCAGCTAACAAGCACAACACATGCATGCAAACAGTCCTGCAACATAACATGGCAATTAAAGGGCTTTGAAGTGCTTAACTGAAGTTAAAGCTGACACTATTAACTGATCCAGCTCAGGGCTCCTCAACAGCATGGATAAAATTAAATTATCCTGCTACAGCGCTGAGATAACACGCATCAAGTAACATCTAAATTCAAAAAACAGGGCTAGGAAAACACTGCAAAGTGTACAGATGATGCCAGACCGAGTTGCAGTCATTTACAAAAGAAAGCCCACAGCTTTTTTCTCCTGTAAGGCCCCAGAAAGAGAGACAGACAGCTTGCTTATAAAGCAACTGGTTTGCTTAAGGAAGTCTGTGATCAGTTACCTTGACACAGACCCAAAATGTTCCCAAGATCTCAAGTCTGAAGAGTTCTGGGAGCTTACTATCTTTTGTGCAGTTAAAATATTACAGCAGTTCAATGAACACAAGAGTTAAATCAGAAACACCAGTGCCAACCAGAAGGATCAGGGACTGCTAAACAAAGTTGCACTGAGCATGCACAGACATCCAGCAGTGCATTACAACCATAGTTATGAGGTTAAGAAAGTGCAGCTTCCTTCAGTACTCCTATATTTACGCAGTGTAAGTGTGGTTTAATTAACAAAGTTTTAATAAAAGCCTGAACTTAGCCAGGTCAGTTAGTGTAGCAATATTATCGATTTGTTAAAAATGAAACAGAGAGGTCAGTGCAAAAGAAAAGCTTATCGAGTAAATTGTACGGCAACAAGTCAAAGCTTCCCACCAGTACGAGGTCATGCTTTAGTTCTGCCACTACTCTGCTGAAAGTAAACATGCTAGTATCTTGCCTCTTTATAAAGTGAGAATGTATCTCTGTCTACTCAGTCCTAACTATACTTCTGAGGACAAATGGATGTCCTCTGACATCTTCCAGCACCAAGAATATCTTTTCCTCCACTGTTTACTTTGAAGAGACTAAACACATTCTCCTGTCTATTCTATTCACACTACAGGCAGCGTGTCAAAATATTCTCTGTCAGTCCATTCAGGAATATTGTTACCCAGGGAAAGGGCATACTTTGATTTTTAAAAAAAACAGAGCAGCTTTTGGAAAGTCTTTGACACTAAGAGATCTGAGTACACCAGTTGTACATCAGTATTTAAGGATAGTACAACTTGCCAATCTTCTGATCTTTCACATATCTATCTGTTTCTGATAGGTAGTACTTTTTGTATTTTCAATTTTAACTAACAAAGTGTAAAAGACTTCTGCCAGAACTTTTAACTATCTTACCTACTGAACAGAACACAGGCAAAAGTAGTCTCCCCAGGCTTTGTTACTATCAGTAACATTCGTAAATTAAACAACTTTACTTTTTAAAGTTCAAATTGAGTTTGCACTGTTTGATACCCGAAGAACAAGAAGAAAACCCTACACAGTACACTGAGAAACAAGCCTTAAGGTGCCTTCCCCCACCTCAGGTCACTTGTGGAGCTCTGCTGCTATTTCACAACACTTTAATACACACCCTAGAGCTCAACAAGCCTCGATGTTTGCACAAGAACTCAACCGAATCACCTCTCACTTAACAGCATCTCCAGAAGCGGGGCATGACTAAAGCGCGGCCGCGGAACACCGACACTCACTCAGTCACTCACCCACTGGCTGCTGAAGTAGTCGAGCCCCTGGCAGATGACGCGGGCGGCCTGTGTCAGCAGCACCTGCACGCCCAAGGAGCTGCCCAGGCAGTAGAGCCCGTAGAGCAGCGGCCCCCCGGCGCCCAGCAGCAGCAGGAGCCGCCGCCGCCGCAGGACCTGCTCGCCCAGCGCCTCCACGCCGTAGTTGGCGAAGCAGATGGGCAGGAGGAGGGCGGCCAGGAGCACCGGGGTGCGGGAGCGGTGCAGGCGGCCGAGCCAGCGCCGCCCCAGCGCCGTCAGCGAGGTCTTGAAGGGATGCAGGAAGGTGCCGCAGAGCACGGCCCAGAGCAGGGGCCGCAGGAACGCCTCCAGGATGAAGTACACGAGCACGGCGGCGCCGCAGCACAGCCCCGCGAACAGCAGCGCCCCGGTGTTGTAGAAGGCCTGCTTGATCGGCTTCTCCAGCCGCGGCAGCGACATCCCCGCCGCCCCGCCCGGGCCGCCCAGCGGCAGCCGCGGCATGGCC